>NC_133543.1:53542550-53851629 GCF_048773025.1 Camelus bactrianus
AACTAAAACACCACAGTGCTTCACTGACATTCTTCAAAAGGTCACATCAGACATCCCATTCAAATCTTTGATTTTTTTTTTCCCCATGGTCTTCTGCAAGCCTCTCTTTATTAAACTGTGGCTTCAGTTTCTCCCTACTCCGATTTTCTTAGACTTGTGTTGGGAAAAATATATTGGACTAGCACCCCGTAGACCTCAACAGCAGTTTCAGTTTAGCTGCTAATTGTTCTGTGCTTGGATCTGAGTTTTGTAAAATAAGGTGGTTGACCTGGATCACAGATGCAAGGTAGAAATTATCTCAAGGTCTGACTCTGATTGGTCGTGGCTGCCGGGGTCACTGTGTAATTGATTGGCAATGTCTGCCTTGGGCTGGGAGAATGGTAGCAACCCTACCACATACCTTTTCTCAGGCTAGGTGACGTGTATGCATTATTAGTTCTCTTGTTTGAAAACAGCTTTATGGAAGTAAAATTGACATAAAATAAACTGAAAGTTAAAGTATAACTTGGTGAGTTTTGTCATATGTATTGTGTTAGTCATGTTCTCCAGACACAGAACCAATTGTATATGTTTTTTCTTTTTCCTTTTTTCTCTCTTTTTCTTAGGAATTGGTTATGGAGGCTGAGAAGTCCTGCGATCTGTCACCTGTGAGCTGGAGCCCCAGGAATGTCGGTGGTGTAATTCAGTCTGAAGGCCAGAGAACAAGGGAAACCAATGGTATAGATCCCAGTCTGACGTCAGGAGAAGATGAGATGAGGTATTGTAGCTGCAGCAGCAAGGCAGGAAAAAGGGGCCAATTCCTCCTTCCTCTGCCTTTTGTTCTGTTCAAGCCCCAGTGGACTGGCTGATGCCTACCCACAAGGGGGAGGGCCATCTACTTTACTGAGCCCACTGATCCAAGTGCCCATCTCATCTGGAAACACCCTCAGAGATACCAAAAAATAACATTTGATCTAGGCACCCTGTGGCTCAGTCAAGTTGACACATAAAATTAACCATCACAAGTATATGCCTGTGAAATCATCACCTCATTCAGATAGAGAACATGTCATTTCCCACAGAAACTTCACCGTGCCCCCTTGCAGTCCCTCCCTCTGCCCGTCCCCACCTCCTATGCCCCCCAGGCAACCACTGGTCTGCCTTCCATCACCTGACAGCAGTGAGCTCCTTCTAGAACTTTATATAAATAGAATCATGCATTGAATCTCTTTTGTCTGGCTTCTTTCTCTCAGCGCAACTATCTTGAGATTCATCCATGTTGTGTGTATCGGTAGTTCATCCCTTTTTTATTACTGAGTGGCATTCCATTGTGTGGATATACCACAATTTGTATATTCATTCCCATGTTGATGGACATTTGGGTTGTTTCTAGTTTTTGGTTATTACAAGTAAAGCTACTACAAACACTTGAATACATGAAGACATACACTTAATTTCTTGTGGGTAAATACTTAGGAGTAGAATGGCTGGATCATAAGACAGATGCATGATTAACTTTTAAAGAAACTGTCAGACTGTTTCCCAGAAGGATTGGGCCATTTTACATTCCCATCTGCAGAGTACAGGGGGTCTATCCAGTTTCTCTCCATCCTCTCTAGCCAACAAATGGTTTGTATGTTCAGTAGTTTGGATTTTAGAGATTCTAACAGGTGTGTAGTGATATCCCATTGAGGTTTTAATTTGCAATTCCCAAACACCAATTATGTTGAGAATCTTCTCATGTGCTTTTAAGAAAAAAATTTTTATTGTAGTAAAAAAAAGCATAAGGTAAGATCTACTCTCTTAACAAGTATTTAACTGTACAGCACAGTATTGTTAGCTATATGCATATTGTTGTGCAGTTTTCAGAGGTTTTTTTGCCATCTTTTTTTGGTAAAGTATTTTTCAGATCTCTTGACCATTTTTAAATTGGGTTGTTTGTTTTCCTATCATCGAGTTAAGATAGTTTTTTTTTAATATGTATTCTGGATACAAGACCTTTATCAGATATGTAATTTACAAATATTTCCCCTTGATCTTCAGCTTGCCTTTCCATTTTCTTGTCCATGTGTTTTAAAGAGAAGATATTCTTAATTTTGATGAAGTCTAACTTATTAATTTTTTGGTATTATTCTTTTTGTATTATGCTTATATCTAAAAACTTTTTGCCTAACACAGTCACAAAGATTGTTTCTTGTATTTTCTTCAGAAAGTCTTATAATTTTAAGTTTCATATTTAAATTTGTATCCATTTTCAGTTAAACCTTTTATGTGGTGCAAGATACAGATCAAAGTTTATTTTTACCCCCCATGGATGTCCAATTGTTCCTGCAGCATTTGTTGAAAAGATTATCCTTTCTCCTTAGAATTGCATTTTCACCTTTAAAACTTCAATTAAGCATATATGTGTTGGTTTGATTCTGGATTCTATTGACTTGGCACTGTCTTGATCAGTGTAGGTTTAGCGTAAGTTTTGAAAAGTCAAGCAGTGTAAATCCTCTGATGTTGTTCTTTTTCCAAGTTGTTTTGACTGTTCTAGGCCCTTTGCATTTCCATTGGAATTTTAGAATTGACTTATAACTCTCTACTAAAAAAAAAAAAAGGGAAGAAGAAAGTAAGAAAAGAGAAAAGAAAGCTTACTGGTGCTCTGGATGGGATTGCAGCATTGAATCCAGTCAGTTTGGGAAACACTGGCATCTTAATTCTTTGAGACTTCTGATCCATGAACACATCTTTCCATTTGTTTAGGTCTTTTATAATTAGTTAGCAACAGTTTGTATTTTTTGAAAATGTGTAAGTTTTACACTAATTTTGCCAGATTCATCTCTAAGCACTTAATTTTAATGCTATCATAAATGGCATGTTATAATTTAAAAACATATTAAAAGGCTTTTAAAATTTCAATTTCCAATTGTTTCTTGCTTGCATACGGAAGTACAAATGGTTTTTGTATATTGATCTTGTATACTGCAGTCTTACTAAACTCACTTTTTAGTTCTAATACCTCTTTTGTAGATTCTATAGGATTTTCTACATAGATGATCCTGTCATCTGGAAATAAAATTTTATTTCTTCCTTTCCAATATGGATGACTTTAAATTCTTTGTTTTGCTTTATTGCACTAGCTAGAACTGTCAATAAAATGTTAAACTGAAATGGTCAGAGCAGGCATCCATGCTTTTTTCTTGACCCTAGGGGAAAAGCATCTGGTCTTTGCTGTCAAGTGTGACGTTAGTGGTAGATTTTATTTGTTTGCTTTTGCTTTTGTTGTGGAGATGCCCTCTCACTTCACTTCCTAGTTTCTGAGAGTATTTATCAGAAACAGATATTGGATTTTGTCAGTGCTTTTTCTAAATCTGTTGAGATGATCACGTGGTTTTCCTTTCTTATGCTATTAATATGGTTACATTGACTGATTTCTGAATGCCGAACCAGGCTTGCCTTCCTAGGATAAAAGCTATTTGGTCGTGATGTATGATCCATCTTATATTATTGTTGGATCAATTTGCTAAAATTTTGTTAAGAATTCTTGCATCTCTGTATGAAGAATATAGGTCTGTAGTTTTCTTGTAATGTTTTTGTCAGGGTTTTGGTGTCAGACTAATTCTGGTCTTATAGAATCTTGGAAATTATTTCCTCTTCTTTAATTTTCTGGGAGAGTTTGTGTAGAATTGATATAATTTCTTCTCTAAATGTTTTGTAAAATTCCCAAGTGAAGGTATTTGAGCCTGGTGTGACTTTGTGGAAGGTTTTAGACAACAAATCCAATGTCTTTTTGAGTAAGCTTTGTTAGGTGGGACTGAGGCAGTATTTAGTCTAGGGTTAATTTCCCTTACTATCTAGTTGAGAGTAGTCTACCCTATATCCTGTGAGTTACAAGGTTTTCCACTCTGGCTGGTGGAAACAGGCACTAGTCCCAGCCTTTTGTGAGCTCTCTCTGCTCCTTGTCCCCTCTAATCCTTTCAGGTAGCCTTTCCCCGGTCTCTGGCAGCTTCCTTTCATGCAGGCACTGAACGACACTCAAATGAATACTCAGGGGGGAATTCCTCTGCCAGTCTCTGGAGTCCTCGCTCTGTGCATCTCTCTCCTTTCTACTCTGTGGACTCTAGTCACCTTGGCTTCCCCAGTTTCCTCTTCTCAGGGAGACAGCCAGACTCCATCTGTGCTCCCCCTCCTTGTGCTGTGCCCTGGAAATTTACTCAATGCAGTAAACTGGGGCAATCGAAAGGCTCACCTCATTTATCTCTCATCTTTCAGGGATCACTGCCCTTCACTGCCTGATGTCCAGAGTCTTGAGAACGATTGTTTCATGTATTTTGTCCGATTTTTTTCAGTTGTTTTGGGTGGGAAAATAAATCCAGTTTTTGTACCTCCATCTTGGTCTGCAATAGAAATCTCCAGGTTTGCAGGTTTATTTAACATTATGATTCTAGATCTCACGCATCATCTTCATCACCTT
This sequence comes from Camelus bactrianus, assembly GCF_048773025.1. Lineage (NCBI taxonomy): Eukaryota > Metazoa > Chordata > Mammalia > Artiodactyla > Camelidae > Camelus > Camelus bactrianus. The sequence continues at coordinate 53,546,989 of NC_133543.1, forward strand.
CTTAAGTTGCTTTGGAACGGTTTGTTTGCTTGCATTCATATTGTGTTTTGACAGTTTCTTTGTTCTTATATGCTATGTCTTGCAGACAGGTTTTGACATTCTGCTTGGGCAGAGTAAGTACATTTCTAAAGGAATAGTAGGAAGTTTCCTACCCCACTGATGCCTAAAATTTCTCCTTTAGCCAGCCATTTCTTTGAGTAAAGCAATCCTCTTCTAAGCTTCTCTTTCATAATCCAAATACCTATGGGAAAACTAACATGTTAAGTCCTTAGCATTCTGGTTAATTAATATACATATATATATTTTTTTTCTTATGAATAATGGGAACAGTTGAGATCCCAAATATCAGAAAGCAGGACATAAAAGGTGGGGAAAAGGGTACACAAACGGAGTTATCTGTGGTTTAGCTTTATTTGCAGACTGAATGCCAACAAGATTAAGATGTGTTGAATACCCAAAAAGACAACTTCATGTGGAAAGAGTATAGCTCAGTTCTTTGACCCAAGGATCAAGTCATAGAGAGTTCTGCTGTTACTTAAGTGCTCTACCTGGGCCAGATCCCATACTCCTTTGGCCGCAGAAAGGTTATTTACTGAAACAGGGTGAATACTGCCTTCCTCCATTGATTGCCACCTCTCCATCAATAGATGAAGAGTCATCTTGGGCACAAGAGTAAGATCTCATTTAGTTATCTTGGTATTTTGGCCAGCAAAATGGAGAGGTGACTTCTGTATTCCTGTGGTCTTCTTTTTAAAAATAAAGCTGAAATGAGTTCTCAGAATCTTCGTGCTATCTTGTTTTCTAAACAGGTAAAATGGAAGTCAGTGGTTCCAGGGACCTTTGCTACACAAAAAGAAACACTGTAGATTTGTGCCCCCATACGCTCATTAAACTTTGAAACAGAGCTCATGGGATTGGGGGTGGGGACTGAAGAATCTATTTGGAGCGGGGGATGGAAGGTAGTTTAGGTATCCTGTGGGCAATTATCCTGTCTACTACTACAATTATTCCTTGTCCTAGGATTTGATGAGGTGCAGTCCAGAAGAAAGAAATAGACTCCCGCCTCCAGGAAATGATCATCTCAATCACTAGGTTGACATTTCCGAAGTTCTTTGTACTTTTTTTCACTGAAGTCTCAGAAGAAAAGACCTGGAGGGACTAGGAAGGAAACAACACCGTGCTGTCAGAGGTAACTGAGGCAGACCCACAGTCGGTCTTACAACTTCAGTGCACATCACATTCACCTGGGAAGCTTGTTAAACAATCTGATTTCCAGCCCCTACTCTGAGAGATTCTAACTCAGAAAGCCTGAGATGGGGCCCCAAGCCTTCGTTTTTAACAAGCACACAGTGTTTCTGCTATGGACCTCACTTTCAGAAACACTGACCTAGTTCTTTTTAGCTAGTCAGTGATTTTACTGGCTGGTTCAAGTGTTTCCCAGGAAAGAAGCTTTTCAGGACTTGGGAGAACTGTACTAATTAAGGCACAAAAGAATAATTTAAAAGAGCCAATTGGCAGGGAAAGGCAGGAGGGTGATTCTGGAAAGAGAAGCCTGGCCCTGTGGCTCGAGGCTTCCCCTTCTCCCTTGTGCCCAAACTTCAGACCTGGGTCACCCTAGGTCCTAGGTGACAAAGTGCAAGGTAGCGCAGGCTTCACAGAGAACCGGGGCGGGAATGCCTGTATTGTAGCAGTGGGGCTTGGAACTTGACCATGCTTATCAACCAGACAAAGGCAGGACCTGTGACTGAGCACGCCAGCAGCCAAGCTGGTACAGCTGGCCCACAAAGAGAGGTGGCAGCAGGGCCAGCCAGAAAATCATGGGAGAACCCTGCGGACAGATAACGAGTCAGGGTGGGGCCTGAGCTTGGCAACCTCTCTGCTGGACATTTGTGAGGCCCGGGAGCCAGGCCAGGCTGGCCTGTACTATTAGACTGGGGGCAACGAAGAGCCTGGCCAGGACTGGGGGGTGGTCTTTGAACTGGGATTATTTTTTGTACCCACACCCAGCCTTTGTTTCATCTGGAAACTGAAGGAGCTATATTGGAAGAGGGCTCCCTCGTGTCCCTCCAAGCCGCCTTGGTTTGTGTTTGAATGAAGTCATCTACACGACCAAGTCCTTACAAACTGGAACCTGTTCTTCACGTGCACATGCATAAGGTACTGGACATGATCCTTGGTCACTGGGGTATTTAATAGGTCCATAAGCTATTTAAGATGTAGGTGTGTTGGGTAGTGATGTGGGGAACTCTGGGAACATGCAGTAGAATATGCAATACCATGTTTGTAAGTGTGTGAGTCTGCGAAAGAGCATATATGTGAGAGTGTGTGTGTGTGTGTGTGTGTGTGTGTGTGTTTATAACCTAATTTTACTTGTGGGGGAGCTTCCAGGAGGAAGAGGAAAAGATTGTTTTGGAAATAATGGAAAGCTTGGGTTATACAAAGAAATCTCTCTTAATGCAAGTGGTAGATTCTGTTTTCAGGAGCCCAGGGCCTACCCAGGCTCTGTAAGAACAGCACCAGTGTTCCCGCCACCCCCTCCCTCTCCCCTCCACCCGCTCTGTGGTCTCCCCACCAGACTATCATGGAGGTGGCTCTGAGACAGTCCTCTTCCCTCTTGTCCTTGCAACCATTTTTGTTCCCATGGATCCTTAAACGGGTCCCTTTCTACACGGCTCTTCCTTCAGAACTTCAGAACCACACTGGAAACCCTCACTGGCCAGGAAGCCAGCCACCCAAGGGCCTTCTTTCACGTGTCTTTTAGGCATTATTTGTTTTATAAATTACCTGAGATGTGATGGTGAACTTTTTGTGAAAAAAATCCACTGGTCTTCTTGCCTCCTCTACTATTTTCTCAGGCGGCCATCTGTTCTGCTTGTTGTTATCAGGAAGGGCCTTTAAAGGTACCTCCCAAAACGCAAGGCTCTAGGCTGGACTCAATGGTGGCTGCCGTGGGCCTGTGGGGAGGTGGCGGGAGGAGAGGAGGTGGTGCTTCCTTGTCCTAGGGGAACCAGAGAGCAGAGCCTAGGGCAGGACAAAGGAAACAGCCTTCGCTGGTCTCTGCCAGTCAAGTTTATGTTGTGGGCTTGCACTTTTGTTCAAGGTGTTATGAATTTCAGCAGTTTAAACATACTCATTTCACAATGTCCACCAGGGCCAAAAATGTCTTTTGGACTATTGGCTGTTTTGGATTATCTGTGTCTTTTTCCTATGAGGAGGGGCATGTTAATGATCAGGTCCTGGTCAAGGTGGCTTTGAATGTACGTAACAGCAGCCCGAGCCAGCTCATGGAGAGAGGGGAAATTTCTCATAGGAAACAAGGATGCTTCAGGAAGATAGGAGGGTTGTTGGGGCCCCATGAGGGCTGGAATCCAGAAATGGCCAAGCCATTAGCGACCGAGGCAGCCATCTACTCAGTCTTGGGGTGGGAGCACACAGTTCTGGGGCTGCTCCTCTCTGCAGTCTTTTGCGCTCCTTTCTCTCCAGAAGTGTAGCCATCCTAAGTTGTTGGAGATCACAGGTGCTCTGAATCACAATTCCACATTCCACATTCCACATTCCACATTCCCAGGATGGAGAACCTGGCTCAGCCCGGTCAGGTATCCACCCCTGGTCCAGTCTGCCAAGGCGGAGCTGCCGGGGTGAGTGATGGTGTGTAAGCTTCTGTGGGTGCAGTTCTCAGAGAAGGCTGGTCACTGTGGACGGTCGTGTCTACTGTAGCTGTTCATATTTTTATGCGTAACCTATGTGTACTTTTCCTTTCTCTCTTAATATCTACACTAATCATTGTTTCTTCTCCGTGTTGGGAGTTCTTGGAGACCAGGGACATAGCCTACCTGGTGTTGTAAACCAGCAGGTTGCCTCACACAATGTCCTGGATCTAAAAGGGTTGCAGTTAAGAACATAAGTGGATGTTTAACGTCGTCTCAAACTTGTGCTTTACCAAGGTTAGGTAGACTTTGTTTTGTTTGAGGACTTAGAATCAATAAAAATTTAAGAGACTTGTGATGAACAGAATGAGACTTCTTGTCTCTGATCCAAAGGTAAAATAATATTAAGAAGGTTATGTTTATTAATTTAATAACATTAAAGAGGGTTCCTTTGGTATTAACCTTGGGGAAAGGGGACAGCTATTAGTAGAAAGGACTTTCCAAGATTCCTTCTGGTGGCCAGATTCATGGACCCAAATAAGAACACGTACATGGAAAAATTAAGTCATGGAGAAATCAAGAGCCATGCTTTTGGGGCAGTTGTTGGCAGAGCTGAGACACGAATGATTCCTCTGCTCAGATCCTCAGCTCCAACCTTTGGTCTGCCCCTAATGAGCTGGTGGTGCACATGTAATTGTGCTGTGTGGTGTTCCTGGTAGACACAGTGCTCTCATAGGCAAGAAAATGAACTTTGGGGCTGCTGACCCTTGCAAATTGGGTGACCTTTCCAATCCCATATAACCAGCAAGCAGTTGGAGCTCTATTTTTAGAAAAGAGACAGTGCAAATCCTTGCAACTTTTCTTACTAGGTAGTTTTGTTTTTAGTGTTAGCAATATTACATCACTGAAATTATTTGACCTTTAAATATTTGTTCCTTAAACCCACTTAAAAGAACAAGACACTGGAGCGGTGAGCTAAACTCTGTAATTGAGAATAAACTGAAGTTTCTAATGGCTAATTTTTTTTTTTTGTCTGAGTGGTCATCTTGCAAATTGCTTGTGTCTTAAAAAACTTGGTTTTGAATTCTAGTTTTTGAATAATAGGTTTGGCATATTGACGCTGGTGAAGTATATGAATACTTGTATGGTTCCATGGAAGGCAAATTTAGATTCATTTAAATTTAAGTCAGATCACATCCCTTGAAGCATAACTATATATGGCAAAGCCTGACATCAAACGCTTTACTGATAAAGCAGGTGTCTGCCCTGTCCCCCAACACCACGCCGGTGTCTGTGACCCCCTAGCACACAACCTTGGGAACCGACACTTCTCACTCCTTCCATTACCCAGCTCACCTACATGACCCTGGTGGTGTTTGCTGGGCAGCCATAGTGAAGATGCCTGCCCCTGCTGTCCCTGCGGCTCTCCGGAAAGCCACAGATAGGCTTCAAAGCAGCAAGAGGCAGCAGAGGAGCACCACTGGAATGCTGTCATCAGCTCTTGGTGTCTTAGGCTCTCTCCATCCTTGGCCCCTGGTCCAGGCCGAGGTCCTTCACACCAGTTCTCATGTTTGGCCCCACTGATAAGGGTCAGAGGTGTGGCTGTCTTCATTCAGACAATTTTAAAGCCTGTGAAGAGTGATTCAGGCTGCCCTCCTTGACAGGAGATGGTGAGGGCGATGGTGTGACCTTGGGATGGGGTGCTGTGTGGGGTGCTGACCTTGGGCGTATCCAGAGTAGGAATGTTGCACAGCCTGTGGGCTCAGGCAGCAGAATAGGAAGATGAAACTGAAAGGGCACGATGGTTCTCCCTGACCATGTCTCCATATTTTTTACATCCTATTATCAGCATCTCAAGGAGGTGTGGAAGGAAGAGCATGAAATGTCATAGGTTCCAATGACCACCCACCCCAATGCTGTGTCTTATCTATTTCATCCCTGGAATGGAATACTTCCAAAGGTGGGCACCGCATTACCTTACAGGGCACACCATTCTCTCTCTGGAGATGACAGATAGAAAGCTCTGTTAAATTAGAAATAACCTATGTGTCCAAGAGTAGAGGAATGGTTGAATGTGAAATTAAGGATATTATGCAACTGCTGGAAATTATATCTTCAAAGAATTTCAAAGTGTCATAGAAAGATAGTCAAATATTAAGTAAGAAAAACTACAGATAAAACTGTTTACAGTACACCTATGCAAGCATGAGTATTTATATAAACATACATATACTTGCATTTAAAAGACTAAGATGATCTATTGGTAGTTGATTTACAGGCGATTTTGTTATAGCAGACACTCTTATTGAGGGCTCCTAAAAAGCCATCCTCCTCTCCCTTGCCAGCCTCCCACTATATAGACTGGAAAAGGAATATCTATCTTTTCCAGTCTCTCTTGCAGGTAGAATTGGCTCTAAAACCCAGTATGGCCAATGAGATACGTATATGAGGACATCTGAGAAGTTATTTCCTTTTCTGACGAAAGGACAGCACCATGAAGGAGAAGATCCTCTTTGTTACCTTGGCTACCCCCTTATCATCACCCTCCTCCCTTGCTTTGAATGCTGATTTGTGTTGTTAGAGCTTCAGCAGCCATCTTGTGACCATGAGGCAACAGATAGGAGGATGAAACCAAAACTCTCCGGATGATGGAGAAGACGATAGGAAAGAGTCTGAGGCCTTAACCAGGGGCTACTTCTAGGCTTTTTTTTTTTTTTTTAAGTAATGGAATTTTTCATTGTTGTTTTTCATTGTTGTTAATCAGGTTTTCTCTTTTCCAGTTAAACAAATCCTAATGGATACATTTGTTTTCCTCACTGCACATTATTCCAATTTCTCCCTGAAGCATCCACCCACTGTCCTGATTTCACTCCTCAGAGCCATACAATACAAGCTCAAGGTCTCTTTCATGTGGCAGCATTTTGGATATGTGTAGAGAATTCTCACTGCCCTGATGCTTCTTTTCTCCAGCTAAATAGCACTGTTCGTGCCTTATGTGGTGTGGGGTTCCCTCATCACATGGGTCATTCATTCTCTGCACACGCTGCGGTTTGCTTCCTTCTTAATGTCCAGCAGGCAGATCTGAAGCTGGTGTTTGGGGGTTCTGACCAGGAAGAATGAACCTGATGGCCTGCTCTCTCCTTTGCATCCCACTTTTCTCCTAGAACAGACTCAATCCATCTGTTTTTGGGGTACACTCATCTGAGTCCAACTCCAGATCCTTTCTCAAAGTGCTCTGTACCGAAAGTTTTATTCATTTATTTGTATATTGTCTCAAGTGCAGGGTATTCCGTTCATCCTTATTAACTTTCCCCTTATTAAATTCAGGCTGGTATTTTAGCTTGTTGAGACTTGTGGGTTCTAATTATGTATTTGCTGTTCCTTTCAGCTTCCTGTCCTCTACAAATTTGATAAGCATGCCTCCTGGGTCTTCATTTTAACTCCTTGATAACAAGTGTAACCCACACGTCAGTTGACATCACCCTGTCCTTTGAGAATGAGATAAAATTAGCTCAAGCCCCCAGCACACATCCTGTGGGAAGTTCAACACCCTCCGAAAGATCCTTGCAAACTCCCAGCACTTTGGTGTCACTTGTGGTTCCACGTTCCTCCTCCTGCTGGCCTCGGGCTCACCCACATCCCACCTCTGTGTCTGCTCTCTCCTCTCAGGTTCATGCCAGCCAGGCCCTTTCATTTATTTCATTAGGAAAAGAAGACATTTAGGGGCATGGCAGATTTTGCTCAAAACTTTCAGAGATGGTGTGTGTGTGTGTGTGTGTGTGTGTGTGTGTGTGTGTGTGCGCGTAGGGGGGGAGTTCATGTCCAGAACAGGTACTCAAGCAGATTTAACAAGTTTCTTCCTTCTGTCCTTGAAAGCCCCTCAGTAACACCACCTCTAGGACCTTCTTCCTGGTCTCCTCTCCCCATGTGCTCCTCAAACTACCCAGGGAATCATGGTCCTAGGAATTCCCATGAACAGGCTTTGTTCTGGCCAGGGTTTGTGGAGGAGCATGGTGGTGGGGAGACTTAAGGGCAGGCCCTGGGCAAATTTGTGAGGAGTCAAAAGTTCACTTAAGATGTCCCCACCCTTACTTTTCAGTTAAATTTTAAGAAAGTATTTTGTTTAACTCAAAGCAACCAAAATAATATTTCACCACGGATTATGGGCTGAATTGTGTTCCCCCAATTCATGTTGAAACCCTGACCCCTATACCTCAGAGTGGGACTGTATTTGGAGACAGGGTCTTTACAGAGGTAATCAAGTTAAAATGAGGCCACCAAGGTAGCCCTAATCATCAAGGTGGGTCAGCAAGGACAGCTGACTGGTGTCCTTATAAGAAGAGACTTGGACACACAAGAGAGACAGCAGGGATGTGCGCCCAGAGAAGAGGCCATGTGAAGAGGCGGCAAGAGGGCAGCCATCTGCGAGCCAAAGAGAGAAGTTTCAGAGGAGACAAACTCTGCCGGCACCTTGGTCTCGGACTTCTAGCCTCCAGAACTGCAAGAAAGTACATTTCTGCGGTTTTAGCCACCCAGCCCATGGTATTTTGTTGTGGCAGCCCTAGCAAACTAATGCACCATGTTATTAATATAAAAAGTTATTAAGGAGGGTAGCAGGTTGTTAGGCGGTTCCCCACATGTTATGTTCCCATCCTAATCCCCAGAACCCATGAATGTGAACTTCCCTGGGAAAAGGGTCTTTGCAGATGTAGTTAAGTTAAGGATCTCGAGATGAGATCATCTGGGTTATCTGGGTGAGCCTTAGGTCCAATGATGACTGTCCTTATAAGAGACAGAAGAGGAGAAGACAGACACAGATGAGAAAGCCATGTGGCTACAGAGGTAGAGATCAGGGATGCAGCCATAAGCCACGGGATGCTCAAGGCTTCTAAAGGAGTGTGGATCTGCTAACACCTAGATTTTGGGTTTCTGGCTCCAGAGCTGTGAGAGAATAAATTTTTATTGTTTTAAATCGCCAAATCTGTGGTGCTTTGTTACAGCAGTCCTAGGAAGCTAATATAAGGAGGTGCTTTATGTTCTTTGTTCACATTTCATGAAATGTGGTGCATATTTTATATTTCGACACAACCCAATTCAGAGTAGCCAAATTCATGCTGGTTTATTTGGAAAGAGATCCCAGATAGCCGGAGTGAGGGAAGGGATCCAAGGGAAGGGGGCCAAGATGCATTCTGAAGCTGGTCACCCCTCCCCCTACCCTTCCTTCTGTATCTCCTGTTTATAGTCTCCTGCCAATGTTGATCAGCCCCTTCCAGGTAGAAGCTGACTTCCAGGCTCCCACTTGTGCTGGAGTCTGCTTCATCCACCTGGAAACTGCAGACTCCCTGTGCAGTTCCTCTGGGGGTGCTGGTGCCCAGAGCTGAGCACAGGGACAAGTATGCTGTGCAGTTTCTCTAGTGATGTTCCTGTTAGTCAGGAATCCGCATCCGGGGTTCCCCATAATTCCTTCCTGCCTGCGTCCTCTTGCTTCCATAACAAAAGACCAAAAGCTGAGTGGCTTGAACAACAGAAAGGTATTGTCTCAAATCTGAAATGGAGATGTTGGCAGGGTTGGTTTCTCCTGAGGGATGTGAGACAGGGATCCGTGCTGTGCTTCTCCCCTTGGCTTCCAGGTGGTTGTCTTCTCCTCACCTGTCAGCCCTCTATGAGTATTTGTCTCTGTCTGAGTTTTCCCTTTTCATAAGGACACCAGCCATATTGGTTTAGGGCCCACTTTGATGGCCTCATTTTACCTTGATTGCCTCTGTGAAGACCCTCTTTCCACATAAAGTCACATTCTGAGGTACTGGCGGTTAGGACACCTACATATCTTTTTTAGGGGGGACACAATTCAATCTGTAACACCTCCTTCTATGTGTCACCTCATTATCATACCCAGTGTCCCTGGATTTTACCTGGCATCTGTAGGTCACTTTATTTCTCTAAATCTAAGTTTAGTTTCCTCATTTCTAAAGTGAGAACATAATATTCATTTTAAAGTATTGTCAGGGTTAAATGTGGTAAAGCATGGGAAGATGCTGTGTACCATGTGAGCTGCTGTTCCTGTTACTTGCCGCCGTCAGCCCCGCTCTCCTTATCCCCTGACCAAGGGATGGAGCAATGCCAGCCGGCCTGTGGACCCTTTCACCAGTGGTGAACTAGCCAAAGATAGTTCGCTAGGACAGCCAACCTAAATCTGAGCCAAAAAGTGAAAATGTTCAAAAGGAACTTTACCAAGAAGCAAAATAAAAGACAGCAAAACACAAAATCATAGAAACAGATGAGTGTATAGAATACCTATCATGATTTTAATATAGGAAAGATGACCCTAGACTGGCTTGGCTGGGGTGTGGCTTACAAAGTGGCCCATGCCAGTCCTTTCCCTCACCACCCCACCCACCACAGTGGGAGTCCTTGGCTGAGCTGATGGCCCAGCTTCAGCCCAGTTCTCCAATCCTGTCATTTGCTGCATGGCTGCCCCACTGAAGGGACTCACCTTAGTGTGGACTGGCTCATTCCTCACTTCCTCTCCTGGACCTGGGCAAATCCCCCAGAAGCCTCATGGTTCAGCCCAAGGGAGTTTCATCAGAACCTACTCTGTATGGACTTACTCTGTCTAGAATATTTTCTTGGGTGATAGGAAAAAACAAAATCATTTTTTTAAGCCATGGGTAAGCCTTCACCCACCAGCTTTGTTGAGAATTTACTCTCATAAGCTCTCTAGAGTTGGGAGACAAGAGACATGACTGAGTATTAGCTCATGTTTTTCAGACAATTTTCTAATAAAAGTGTTGGGGGAACTTACTACCATGCTTTTTATTTATTTTTACTGAGATGAAATTCATATAACCTAAATTAACCACTTTATTTTAGCCAGAACTCTGCTTCTTTTTATTGAAGTATAGTTGGCATGTAGTAAGATATGTTACAGGTGTACAATATAGTGATTCACAATTTTTAAAGGTTATACTCCATTTATACTTATTATAAAATAACATTCCCTGTGCTGTATAATATATCCTTATAGCTTATTCTATAAAAATAGTTTGTACCTCTTAATCCCCTATCCCTGTATTTCCCCTCCATTCCCTCCCCACTGGTAATTACTAGTTTATTCTCTATATCTGTGATTCTGCTTCTTTTTTGCTATATATTCACTTGCTGTAGTTTGCTGTATTTTTTAGATTCCACATATAAGTGATATTTATCTTTCTCTGTCTGACTTATTTCACTTAGCATAATACCCTCCAAGTCCATCCATGTTATTGCAAATGGCAACATTTCACTCTTTTTTGTGGCTGAGTAGTAATCCAGTGTGTGTGTGTGTGTGTGTGTGTGTGTATCTATATATCTGTCTATCTCACATTTTTTTTATCCAGTCATCTGTTGATGGACACTTCAGTTGCTTCCATGTCTTGGCTATTGTAAATACTGTTGCTATGAACATTGGAGTTCATGTATCTTTCTGAATTAGTGTTTTTGTTTTGTTCTAATATATACCCAGGAGTGGAATTGCTGGACCATACAATAGTTCTATTTTTAGTTTTTTTGAGAAACCTTCATACTGTTTTCCATAGTGGCTGCACCCATTTACATTCCTACCAACAGTGTACGAGGGTTCCCTTTTCTCCACATCCTCACCAACATTTGTTATTTGTGTTCTTTCTGATGATAGCCATTCTGACAGGTGTGAGGTGATATTTCATTGTGGTTTTGATTTGCATTTCCGTGATGATTACTGATGTTGAACATCTTTTCATCTGCCTATACAGTAACCATTTTAAGTCAAACAATTCAGAATACACTTAGTACATTCACTATGTTGTACAGCTGCCACCTCTATCTAGTTCCCAAACAACTTCATCACCCAAAAAGGAAGGCCCATACTTGTTGAGCGGTTAGTCCTGTTGCCCCTCGCCCCACCCCCTGGCAACCATCACTCTTCTTTCTGTCTCTATGGATCTATCAGCTCTGGATATTTCACATAAATGGAACCATACCATATGTGACCTTTCCTTTTGTGTCTGGCCTCTTCCACTTAGCATAATTTTTCAAGATTCATCCATGTTGTAGCCTGCATTAATATCCCATTCTTTTTCATCACTGAGTAATATTTCATTGTGTGAGTATACCACTGTGATTTTATTTTGCTAAGTGGGATATGCAAACTGAGTACCCAAACTGACTTCTTCTGGAGTTTTAATGTGATCAGGGCAAAAATGGAGGCTACTGAAGCCAGTTCCAAGTCATCTGGTTACCTGGGTTCAACAACTTTGGGTTAGACTCTGACTTTCCTTTGGAAGATGACTAAAGGTTTAGCTTCTCAGCAGAGTGGATATAGATGGTGATTCTGCCACAACCTGCAGCCAGCCTGCTTGAGAGCTAAGCCCAGTTTTGGCTTATCAAGATATAATGTTGCTGCTAAATTTTTTTTTTTTTTTTGACCATGAAATGAGTCAGCTGATCTCTAAATTGAATCATCATTTTAATCTTGTGTAACTGTTCCTTTTCTCCCCACTCTCAACCCCAACGTAAAAGACTAAGTTGATGGTCGGGGGGACATCTGATAAGGCCTTGTGTGAGGAAGGATCTTTGTTGAAAGCCTTGGATTGCCTCACCTCCTTTCCTGAGATGGGTTAGAGAAGAAAGAACTGACTTTCCTACTTAGATTAGATCATGGGGAAATTCACTGTAGCACAAGAGCCTAAACCTTTGGCCAACATGAAGGTTTCTTAATCTGATTAGGTGCCTGGCATTTAGAATCATTTAATGCCTATTGTACAAAATGAATAAAAATGTGCTGAACTTCAGCTGCTTAATAGAACAAATAAAATTATAAATTACTAGGCAAATACATCACAAGAAATAAGGCTGTTTCCCTCTGGGGAAACTAGAGACCTGTGATTCAGAGCGCTGAGCCTACAGACTTATTTGAATCCGAAGAGCCAGTAACAACAGATTGCAAACAGGTCAGAATCCGGAAGATGGAGCAGGCCCTTCCCCAAATTCCTCCTCTGCTCCGGTGTCCACATCTGGAGCACACCAGTTCTGACAGTGTTTCTATAGGATTGGCTTGAACAGCAATAACCTTACAGCATTTGACTTTTACTTTCCAAACTACTCCATCTAGAATGTACAAAAAGGTAGGGGAAGCTGCATTCAACCCCACCTTCCTAACCCCAATTTCCTCCCTTTCTACTCCATTAATAATAGGTCCCTTTAAGGCAACCTTAAAGAGGTTGCTTTAAGACAGTATGTTCAGAAGCTCTCAATTTTGTGCATTCAGTTTGAAACTTTTTCTCTCCTGATCCATGATATCACCTTTGCACCAAAAAAAAGCAACACTTAAAATGTGGCCAAGGCTTCTCTTTAAAAAGAAAGAGGAATTATATCTCAATAGAAAAAAAAAAAAAAAAAAAGAAACCTACCCAGTCACTTCTGCACAAATCCAAGTTCAGTTCAGTTCACGTGGGACTCTTCCCTGTTGCAACAGTGTTATTACGGATTGAACTCTGAACTTGCCACTTAAAAAAAAAAAAAAGAGGAATGAGGCAGGAGCAAGGGTGAGGCAGAGGGGAGCACGTGGGCTTGGAACTTAAGTGAAGACACGGGTGGCCGATACGAACTCAGAGAGAGGCAGGGTAGTATCCGCCCCACACAATCCTGTCCCCCCACTTCAGGGCCATCCGCCTCTGAGCCCCGGAGAAGAGAGCCGGCCGCCTGTCGTGAAGCTCCTGAAAATCACAGCTAAAGTGCCCTCTTGGCCTTGATGTTGATTAAATGTTGATGTTGATTTGCCAGAACCATTGTTTGGAGAAGAAGCATAGACAAATGAACCCAAACGTAGAAGTGGGTTTGAGCTGTGAGTACCTGACTGCTGAGCTCTGCACTCATCTTTCACAAAGATATCTGGGCAAGGGCACCACATGCCACTTCAACAGTGGATTTCACAGCCTTGGACCTGGCACAGAAACCTGTTGTTGGAACATTTACTGACTAAATAGGCCAAATAGTAAGGACACCCAGATGGCCAAACCTATTTTGGCTTTTGCTGTCTTCTTTGATAAATCCTGTGTTCGAGGACATTTTCATCTGCTCTCCCCTTCGTGTGTCCTGCTCCAGCCACTCTGGCATCCTTGTTGTTCCTTGAACATCCCAGGGAGGCTCTCACCCAGGGCCTTTAGACTTGACCTTTCTTCTACTCAGAAGCTCTCTCCCAGATGCTGTAAATTTGCTCCATCACCTCCTTAGGTCTTTGTTCAAATGTCATTGCCACAGAGAGTTCCATCTCTGCCAACACCCTCGCACCCTCATTTTTAAAAATTAAAGTATAGTTGATTTACAGTATTATATTAGTTGCAGGTGTACAGCATTGTGATTTAGTATTTTTACAGATTCTACTCCGTTAAAAGTTATTGTAAGATAATGGCTATAATTCCCTGTGCTGTACAATATATCTTTGTTGCTTATCTATTTTACACACAGAGGTTTATATCTCTTAATCCCATGCCCCTAATTTGCCCCTCCTCCATTCCCTCTCCTTTTTATTAACCAGTAGTTTTCTACATCTGTGAGTCTTTTCTGTTTTGCATATACATTCATTTGTATTATTTTTTAGATTCCCCATACAAGTGATATACAGAATTTGTCTTCTTCTATCTGACTTATTTTGCTAAGCATAATATTTTTACTTACAGAGATTTTAATAGCATCACCAAGATGGTGGCATTTTTTTTTTTGAATGAAAGGTTCTTTAAATTCTGTAATGCTGTACAATTTTCAAAAGTTTTACACACATGATTTCATTTACTCCCATAATCTTTTTTCCCCCACCCCTATATTTCCCCTCTCCCTTCCCTCTTCCCACTGGTAACCACTAATTTATTCTCTAGATCTGTGAGTCTGCTTCTTTTTTGTTATATTCACTCATTTGTTGTATTTTTCAGATTCCACATATAAGTGGTCATACAGTATTTGTCTTTCTCTGCCTAACTTATTTCACTTAGCATAATACCCTCTAAGTTCATCCATGTTGTTGCAAATGGCCACATTTCATTCTGTTCTGTCACTGAGTAATATTCCTTTATATATATATAGTCTTGTCATCTGTCGATGGACATTTAGGTTATTTCCATGTTTTGGCTATTGTAAATAGTGCTGGTATGAACATTGGGGTACATGTATGTTTTTGGATTAGAGTTTTCTCCAGATATATGCCCAGGAGTGGGATTGCTGGATCTTATGGTTAACTTTTTTTCAGGAATCTTCATACTGTTTCTATAGCGGCTGCACCAAATTACATTCCCATCAACGATGTATGAGGGTCCCCTTTTCTCCACACCATCTCCAGCATTTGTTATTTGCCTGGCACCTCCATTTGCTCTGAGTTTTCTTTTACTTATTTGTTTATTGTCTCTCTCTTTGTCCCATAGAATATAGGCTTCCTGAGGGCAGGGGGTTTTGTCTTTTTTGTTCACTGCTATATCCTCATTACCTAATGGGTGCCTGACATATAGTATATACTGCGTAAGCATTTATAATGAATGGATATCCTCCTAAGCCACTTACCTTGAGAGGAAGGACATTTCTTCATATCATCAGCACATCTTAAAGAGGTTATCATCTAAGCCCCTTTTGTTGTTTCCGTAACCATCCCAGGTGATACTTCTAAAACATATTTATTTTCTGGATTAAAGTAACAGAAAGATAGGACACTCGTTTACTCACTCAGCAATCTGTCATGGAACATTCACTTTATCTCGCATGATAGATCTTTCTCCGCACCTCTGTACCTCCTGACTTTGATGCAGAAACTAAATGAAGCTGAAAGATTATCCCTAAACCAAGAAATGGGGCTTGTAATTTTTCACACCTTAATTCTTGAACAGTAGAAACATATTGCAGCCTGTTACATGGGATTCATAGTGTGGGAATCATGTCCCAAATAGTTGGATGGACTAATGCTTTAGTCCATTATCCAAATAATAGTACTGTCTCCTGTCCATTATAAGGGGCTTCCTCTGTTGGACTCTGCTTGTTCCCTCTCCCAGGCCTGGCTAACAGAAGCTGGAGCCCCCATTTTATGTGGCTTCCTGATCTTTATTCTTTTTAAGTGTTCTCCAGGGGGAGAGCTTTATAGGGAGATGAAATTTATGTGGTGTCAGCGGAATCCAGCCCCAGATGCCCCCATACTGAAAGAATTCTATCGGGCAGGTGCTACAACTTGTCTGCTTCACTTAAGTTCTGATAAATCGCAGATGTCTTAACATCTGCAACCATCTGCACAAAGTCCGGATGCGATCTTCATTCGAGATTCCTGAATGCATCTTCTTAAAGTCTTATAAAACTGCCCAACCTTCAGGACGCTAAGCCAGTCAAGTTAAGTAAACGGGAACATTAAAACTCCTTATAAGCACATTATTTTGTACATGAAAGCTCACACTCCATGGGAGTTTTCTGAAAAGCTCTGCCGTGACATGCCTGGCAGCTACGCCAGGGAGAGAAGTTAGAGAAACATCCTTGCTTCCAGGGCGTTCTGTAAGTGTTTGTGAGAAACTCTTGGAGCCCGGCTTTGCGACACTGCTGTCAGTTGGCTCCCTCTGACAATTCTGCAGCACCTGAGGAAGCAGAACAAAGTGGGTGGGCTTCTTGGGGGCTGATGTTACTGCAAAGGAACACTAGACCTTCTGTGTGCTGGAAGTGTCCTGGTTGCCCTGCAGCCCTGCCAGGTGACTGGGGGTGGGGGCCGGGGTGGGAGGCAGCCCAAGGCTGTTCCCGGACCATCGCTGACCAGCTCTGCAGCAGGTGGGAGCTGATTGGACTAGGAGAGGCCCCGCCCCTAGGCTGCTAATATATCGGCAACAGCGTTTACCCAATAGAGATAGTGATGGAGACAAGCTAGACCAATCAAAACCTTTTTCTCTCAGGATTTGAATATAAAACACAGCCAGAGAGTATAGCAAGAGAACGAATCTGAAGAGAAGTAGAGACAGAGTGAGTGGATGACTCTCAGAACGGCTGGAGTCCTGGAGTAGGAAACAAAGACCTTCCAAGACTGAACCGACAAAGAAATAATCTGGTGTCCAGGGCTCTATTCACAAAGCAAGAGTAGCAAACGCTCCTGCGGCACTTGTGTGCCAGGCGCCGTTCTGAGCACTTCACGTGTATTACATGTGTTTACATGCTTAAATCCTCACAAAAATCCTGAGGTCAGTGTTTTGTTTTTTTTTTTTTTTATCATTCTCTCTCTGCAAGGAGGGAACTGAGACACAACACAGATCAAGATTAGGAATTTGCCTAAAACCACACAATTGATAAATGGCTGGCGGAGGATTTGTGGTTTGCCTTCTGACTCTGGAACCCGTGAATTTCACCATTCCACAATCTATCAGTCAATCCCTCGAAGATCATTTCACAATGTTTTTCTTATTGCAGAGGTACTATATACATGTTAACAGACAACATTCTTTGATTTCAAGTAAAAAAACTGATTGTACTAACTTGAACCAAAGGGAATTTGCCCAAAGCAAATGAGGTAGCTCAGAGAATGCAGGAAAACTCTGGGCACTCTGGCTTGCACTGCACAGAAGGCAGAGTAGCTAAGAGCATTTGGGCCAAATAGATGATTGGGTCTATCAGGACCAAACAGATCCTGCTGTGGTGGGCTGAAGGAGCCCCAATATACTTCTGCTCTTGCAGATCCCAGGGAGAGAGGCCCCTGCTCCAGCCTGAGTCCCCTACCCATTCTTTGACTTGAGAGGGCCAGGGCACTTGGTGGATGGTCCCTCCAGGACCCAAACACATTTGGGGAGCAGAAATTTCCAAGAAGGAAATCAGAGAGGTATCTTCTCTTGGAAGGAGAATGGATGCTGAGCAGGCAAAACTAAAACAGGTCCACTACAGGATTCACTGCAGTGTGAAGAAGCTTAAAATTAAGGACATGAAAATACTTTGAAGTACTACCTCCCAGAGAGAATCAGCCTGTAGCATTTTGGCCAGTATTTTTCCAGTCTCCTAACTCCCATATGAAATTTTGTAAAAATTGTCATCCCTTGTGCCCACCCGCTCTCTTAATCTCTCTCTCTCATCCAGGACCTCACAAATGCTCCTTATCTCTCTGAAGTCTTTCCTCATTACTTTCTCTAACTCGGTGTTTCTCCAAAGATCTGTGAGGATGAGCCAGTTAGTTTTTGGCTTTTTAAAAAAATTTTCCAATCTGTCCTGACTGATATTTTTATAAAATACAATAAATTACCAGGGAAACTAAAATTTTAAGAACAGACACATAAAGTACATTCCCTAATTTTTTATTATTAGATTCAACAGATATAAGTTACTTTGTCCAACTGTTATAAAAAGTTTCTAAATGTTTACTCTCAGTTTCTGTACTTATCCAGGAAAGAATGTTAACAACTAGACTTTGGACACTTTGAGTAGCGTTGTTCTAGGTAACTCCAACCCTTTCTTTCATTCTCAGCTAAGACACCACCTCTTCCAGGAAGTCTTCCTGACTACCCTCCTCCAACCCACATCTGGCTGGCTGGTCTCATAGAATTCTCTGTGTCCCCTGGTCAGAGCATTCATTCATCAGGCTATTTTAAATAAATTTGTCCTAGTGGGTTGGGAGTGCTGCTGGTTATTTCTGAATGTCAACCTCTTGCAAAAGTTCAGGTTTCCAAAGCCAGTAGGGCCACCACAATCCCTTTAGCAAGCCATTTGGTCAAAGGAGGTAAGTCTGTGTAGACCTATTTGTATACGTGAAAAAAGAAACACTGTGTCATTAAATTTCAGATACCATGAGTCGTAGATTCCTGCCTAGTTCAGTGACTTGGAAAGAATTGTCAGACACATCTAAATTTCAGAAATGGTAAAAAATGGATGAATAGGTATCTTCGAACTGATGACTGTGATTGTTAAAATCTC
This sequence comes from Camelus bactrianus, assembly GCF_048773025.1. Classification (NCBI taxonomy): domain Eukaryota; kingdom Metazoa; phylum Chordata; class Mammalia; order Artiodactyla; family Camelidae; genus Camelus; species Camelus bactrianus. Next base: position 53,565,555 of record NC_133543.1, read on the forward strand.
CAGCTTTTGTCTTTTGGGTAATGAAAATCTCAATTGTCTCTGTGGAGAGAAAAATGTGTAGAAAGGAAGATATACCTATGAAGCGTATTTACATTTCTGATTGTGAATATTCCTGCCAAAAGAGATTTTCTGTGGCTTCTTCTAATCCTTTGCAGATACTGTCACTAATCTCTCCTTCATTCCTCTAAATTATATATGTCCTTGGTATTCGTATTTCCTCATCCTCATCCTGTCCCTCAGGTAAGCAAAGCCCAGGGTGGTTGAGTAACTTACCCAAGATGTTGCAGTGAGTGACTCAGTGGGGAATGGAATTTCTCTTCTTCTTACCCTCAGGTTACAGAGCCTAGAGCTGTGCTGGGAAGATCACCCTGTAAGGCAATACAGGAAACTTAATTAACAGGACAGGACTGGTCTTGACTCCATTTTTTTTTTTTTTTTTTTTATCTTCATATGGACAACTGATGAGTAAGGGCTGTGACAGAGGAATCTGTATTGCCTGGTCTGGGAAACAATTTCTTTAAAAAGCTCATAAGTTGATTTGGGACTATTATCAATATTCCAGGACTAAAATAAAGCCACAGCTACAGACTCCAGTGATGCATAAACATGACTCTATGTTAATTTGAATGTAAAAGTGCCCTAACATCTCTTTCTGGCCAAACTTTAATGTATTTTTGGTGCATCTATGACAACTGATCTTATAACTCCTTACACCTACTGGAGATCATTGTGTAGTAATTAGAGTGTAGTTTTGTGTATTAAAATACCTGTTGACTGGAATGATTTGGGATTTATTTAACGGGATCCAAAATCAAATTTGGCCAGGACATGGTTAATCCATGCATACTAGATATATTGATATGTAAATAGTTCATATTATTGTTTAAGAAGACTACAAATAGCAATAATAATACCAGCCTCCCAGGAAGACTAGTGATGCCAAAGAAGCAACGTGAGGAGGTCTGGGAGCATGGAACATTTAGAAAATGGTGGATCCAGAAAATGTGTTAGTTCCTTGATACTAGAAAAACATGTTGCTATAAAAACATTATTAAAGAGACCATTATAGTCCCAGGCCTTCCCACAAACACCTGTGCAGCCAACAATAAAGCTACCTTCTTGTCCTGATAGAACTAACTAAGCAGGTAGGACCCAGGCATCAAGGGGAAGATGAAGGAGGAAGAAGGCATCTGCCGCAGGCTTTCCTTCTCCGGAGCCCTCCTCGTAGGCAGCGTCTCAAGCTGCTTTGTAAAGATCCACCCCAGGCTTGCCCAATTCCTCCATTGGCCCCAAGCATGTTGATTACTTCTCTCTTTTTTTGCCCAACAAAACTCTCATTCCCTCTTGGCAGCTGGAAAGCAGTCGGATTGAACTGATTGGCATCGTTTTGTGTTTGATCATCCCCATACTCATCTACCCTCCATGTCTGCATTTTAAAAATCATCTCCAAATTATGTCTGGTGGGTGGACTGAAACAGACAGAAGTGAAAAGTATTCAGTGTGCAGAAGGAGGAGGATGTTTAAGCTCAACATATAAATAAATATAATCTAAATGTATATCTGTTTGCATGGTATATCAGTTAGGGTTCTTAGGTGTCAAGCAAGAGAAACAAATTCTGCCTAACAAACCGAAAAGGCATTTATGTGACGACTGTGGAGTCACTCACAGAACTGAGAGGAAAGTTGAAGTAGACTTAGGACAGGCAGGCGTTGTGAAGTTTGAGCAGAAGCGGAAGGTGTGTTCTGAGCAGCAGAACTGATGGATGCTAGCTTACTAGGAGGAATCAACTCCAACACTCATTTTGTCACTTTGTCTGAAAGTCAGATTCCTGAGAGAAGCATCTAAATAGTCTGGCTTGGGTCAGAGACCTGTTCTTGGCTGGGGTTGTGCAAGGCGCCTTGATTGATGGTCCCCACCAAGGAGTAGTTCATTAGGGTAAAGTCAGAGTACTGTTTCCAGAAGAGTGAATGGACACTCATTAGGGGGCCCACTGCCTGCTAAGTGCTGTAGACACCATCCTTCTCAACCAGTGATGCCTGGGAGTGTGCCCTTGGGTTCAGTCCCCTACTCTCTGCTTCTCACAGTTTCTCTGTCAGAACTCATGGCTTCCTAAAAGATCCAGATCAGCTCACACAATAGCTCTCGCAGTAATAACAGCTCTAATGAAATGCCTGGTCAGCCTGCCCTGCCTTCAGTCCCTACTTCTCAGCATGTACAGGTCGTTGGAAGGTCTGACACGGTCCCATGAGCTCAGCGTGATGGGCTAGTGTGGTTTCCAGGTGTAGCAGTCTTCAGCTCCTCTGGCCAGTGTTCCAGTTAAAATGAGAAAAACTGGGACTAAGTTTAGTGACATTCTCATTGCCCCGGGAATCTCTAGCTTTCTTCATTTGTGACTGCCAAGTGTCTGGCCTCTTAGAATAGAGAGAAACCCTTGCTTTGCTTAAGGTAGCCTTCCTGGCAGGTGATTCTCAGAATTACTTATTTAAACAAGTCTAATTAATGCCCAACGGCAGGAACAGGGCCTCAGATTAATATTTAACCAGTTGGAAGGGTGACTGCGTGTACGGGGTTTAGTAACAGATCTGCAGTGCAGGTTGACTAGGTCTCTGCCTCGTCAGCACTCCTGAGGTCTCCCTGTTCCCTAGACCACATCCTCTCCTTGCCTCCCCACTAAATCCCCTTGCCCCACAAAGAACCTGGGAGGAATCATGGAAGGCGATGTCTCAAGCCCTGACTTGCTAACCAAAGGCGTAGCTCAATTTAAGTTTAATATTTACTCAGCCAGGAAATGCTCTAATTAAGACTAGCTCTTTAAATCTTAAAAAGCCCCACCCTGGAAGGGCAGAAAAGGATTACTCACACCTCAGGGCTCTGCCCTTTGGGAAAGCACTTTTCTGCTCTATACCCAGATGTCTCAGATGGGCTTAGGCAGATCTTCCTTCTAAGCTCAAATAAGAGTGGAACAGGGATTGTGGATTGAATTTTTATGGGATGTCCAATGGCTTCCAGAATGAGAGCTGACTGTGTAGCTTTCCGATCCCAGGTGACAAAAAAGGAATAGCCGAATATCTGGAGCAAAAAGGAGAGTTTTCAGTCTAGGGAGGCAGTTTAGCATAGGATCAAGAGCAGAAGTCTGATGGCCTGGGTCAAATCCTGTCTCCACCATCCTTTCCTGGGTGACCTTTGGGTGACTCAACCCTCTAAGCTTTCATTTCCTCAGGCGTAAATTACAGTAATAGTATCTACTGCATGGGGTTAGTGCTTAGAGAAAATCTGCTGCCATTAATTTGATCACTGATGCAACATTCATTCAAATAATATGCCAAGCATCCAAAATGTACCAAACCGTGTGCTAGGTAATGGTAATACAGGAAACCGTTCCTTTCCTGAAGGAGCTCACAGCTTAGAAGGGAAACAAATGAATAAATTATTCTATGTTGTAATAATTGCAATAATAAACATATGAACTCAAGTGTTATTAATGTGCAGAAAGGGAGTGTTTTCCAAGGAAAATATCATGGTGACATTTAAACTGAGTATTTTTTTCAAGAAGAGAAAAGGAAAAGTTATCTCGGAAAGAAGGAACATCATGAACAGGAGACCAACAATGAGAAAAAGCCCAGTGTCTTTGGGAAACAGCAGAAAATTTGGCTGGAGCATGGTGGCCATGGTGACCAATGGAACATGGATGTCATGGGTCTATCAAGGCAGTTAGGCTTGACTTTGTGTGTTCAGATTTCCATTTAGGAAGATATTCATATAGTAATAAAAAAATGGATGAATAAAGAAGAGATTAGAACCCAGAAGGACGGAGAGAAGACTATGGCCACAGTCCAGGCAAGAGATCAAGAGAGATCTACTCAGGGCCATGGCAAGTGATGGAAAGGAGGGGAGGGCAGAATTAAGGCATCTTAGATGGGATTCTCTTATCTAGGCTCCTCGTGGTAACACATGAACAAATCATTTCTCTTTCTGCTGCTCTCAGTTTCTTATGTGCAAAACTTGTGTTAAGAAAGGGTTCATGAAAAAATATCTGGAAAGTGTTGAGTGTTTCAGAAGAGTATTTGTAATGATTTTTTTGGAAGGGGTAATAATTCATAAAGATTTATCCTCAAATAACCAAGAATCTATTAGGCAGATCTCCCAACTACCTCCCCCACATTAATTTTTTAATTAAATTTGGTCCTCCCATATTTATCCTTCTTGATTTTTCTTTCTTTCCCCTTTCCTTCCTTCCCTCCCTCCCTCCCTTCCATCCCAGTGATTTTAACCAGAGGGTTTTTTGACCTGTTCCAATCTCTTTGTTAGTTAAGATTATTGGTTGCAAGTGACAAAAACTAACCAGCATAACTAAGCAGAAGGGGGAAGAAGAAGGGGAGTAGGTGAGGGAGAAGAAATGGATTAGCTTGTATAACTGGGAACTGGAAGTCCAGGGATTGACTAGATTTAGGAAGTCAAATGCAGATTCCGTGGACCAATTATTATTCCCAGAGTGATGGAATACTCTAATTTGCCAGACCTCGGTCACAAACCCACTTCTGTGGTCAGGAGGACTGGACCAGTTACCAAAACAAAGGTATGTGTGTGAGGGTTTTAGACCAAAAGAAAAATAAGTGACTGCAGTCCACTCCATGAAAGAATTGGTCAATGAGAATTATAGTGGCCCCTTTCTTTTATGTGCTTTTATCCACAATCAAGGATATTTTCAGGCTACAGAAATACATTTTCTTTGCTAAAAATCCAGATACTGTAATTCTCTGAGTAATTAGCTGAAAGGATTGTGCTAAAATCCTGTGCTGTGAGCTGGGGTCAGCCAGGGTGGAAGCACTCGCTCATTTGCAGCCTGATGTTAATGTCGTCCAAACTCTTGGAGAGCCTTGAATTTATACTCCAGCTTCCAGGGCCACTCTGGATTCCTGATGCTGGCCAATTTTTATTCTGTCCACTAGGCACTCTGCTTCACTCTGGAAATCTTTTCAAACTCAAAGAGAAGGGCTGTGGTATCGGCACACTCCTTGGCCCATAGATAGGTTTATACTTTATCCAGGCTTCAGTTACATTCCACGTGCACGTGTGTGCCCGTGTACACACACATGCATGTGCGTACACGCGCACACACACACACACATACTCCCATGCCCCTGACACACAGTGTGCCAGAGCCAGCCCCTGAGAGCCAAGTGTTACATTTTCAGGAACTTTGCAAGCCAACGGCTAAACACAGCCATTATTAGTTTATATAAACTTATATAATTAAATAAATTATTTTAAAAGCAAAGATAATAAAAACTCAAAATCCGTCACTTCCTAGTTATTTGTGCCATGATATCGTGTGCTGGGAATACTGTATAATAGTGTGTGGCTGGGGTCTCTTCCCGACTGTGTTCAGTGAAGTCTCGTTGGGAGCTTGAAATCAGCCGTGGGAGTATTTACATCATGGAAACTGGCAAACACTACAAACTAGGGCTTTTATTTTTATTTCAGAGGGTTGGTTTTAAACATTTACCAGCACACCAGTGCACACCAACGTGCGCGCACACACACACACCCTCCCCCAGTGTGGACTTCCCATATTCTTTTTTGCACAGGTATCACACCTGTACTCTATGTCTTAGCACAAGGTATCAAGGAAGACCTTGCCATGCATCAGAATATTGTGGTATATGCATCATTCACAATTAAAGTTTCTTACCAAGCGATTTATCTGCCTGCTTATTGGAGCAAGTAGGTAAGCATTACTAGATATCACAGTGCTTAGATTTCTCCCTGAATTCCCTTTCAGGGATTCCACGGTGTGAGGGGCCTCCCCCAAATGTTCTCTTAGAGGGCATTTTTCCCCTGTTATAAGACCACATTTAAGAATGCAGCTGGCACAGGACCAGAAGTCATGCCACTCTTCCAAGTCCTTGAAAGAATAATTACTCAGTAGCCAAGGATAAATTTACATTGGATGACTTTTTTGGCCTTTCTTGCTAACAGAAATGTATTTATGAGTTCAGTGGCTTTAGTGTCGTATTATTTCCTTGCTTTGTACAATTAAGCCAAGTGTAAGCTCAAAATAGAACCAGATCCTGAATACACACTGTTTTAAGCCTGATGTAATTTCTTGCTTTTTGCAAGCTGCAATTGAACATATATATCTAACAGACTAGCTATACAGGAGGCCAGCCAATGCTTTAGGCTTTTAATCTACTTAATGGGATAAAGGTTAGGCATAATTAAGTATCTTTGAGCACGAATCTCTCAGTGCAATAAGCAGATGACTTTGAATTAAGTCCATCCAGAGGATAAAATAAAAACATTTATCAAGGTAGTGATTTTGAAGGAATAACTCTCCTTCCAGTCAGACTTAAAATGGCTTGGCACTTTGGCCAAATGTCTGAAAAATGCATAACAACTTTAGCATCTTCATAAAGAGAGTAACAGGAGGATGAATTTCCTCACCTCAGTCTTCCTGGAGCCCCAGGATTTTCCTTTTGTTTGTTTTGGTTTCCATATTGTCCTGTGAACTTTCGGGAAGAATGTTGGAGGCCCTGAAGCAGTGAATATCTTGGAGCAGCAAAGGTCAAGCGTTCTAACTCTGACACACTAAAGATTTTCCTACATCTGATAACTGAAAGGCAGCATTGAGGACAGGCAAAGATTATCTGTTCCCAGGAGAAGAAAGTGCTCAGCTCCTGAAGAGATGGGGGATTCCTATGGTCCATGAAGCAGAATTCCCATGAGGCGTGCACAAGCTTGACATCCTGCCTCCTCAGATCTAGAACCACTGCTCTGAGATCCTGGTTCCAGTTCAATGTGGGCTTTTCAATGCTGGTGACAGTCGACATCAATCACTCCTCTGCACTCTTGGACTGGGAAGACAGGTGGGAACAGCTGTCTGGGCAGACAGAGATTTGCATCCAGGCTCACCACTGTTCTCTCCTGCCTGTTGGCCAGAAAACAGTTCCTCTACCTTCTGTCCAGTACAACAAACCAGGCAGACAGGATTCCTGGTAGATAATTCCCTAAGATAGTCCATACTGTGTCTGCAGAGGGTTGTGCTGTGCTGCAGCTGGGGACAGGAGGTCCGGAGGAAGGGAGGGAGTGAAGGCACAGGAGAGGCAGGGGGCTGGGAACCAGAGCCCTGTGTAAAGACAAATCACATGGTATTATTTGATAGTAAAAGAATAATTCCCCTTAGCTGCTCTGATGCCCTATCTCTAATGTCCTAGAGGATTTCTCTAACCTAAAATTTTAGTCTTGAGGGCCATTTCTTTGCTTCTTAGTCTGAGGGAGTGGAAGAGAGAATATGGCCAAGAGATCTTTCCCCATCTCCACCTCTCTCTTTACACTTACACGTGTATGTGTGTACACACCTAATGCGTGTATGTACACGCACACACAAACCCACACTTGTATATATATGTGTACTTGTGTGTATGCATGTGTAAGCCCTGATACCAGCATGACTGACCATGATTTGCTTTTAACATATTTTCCCGGACCTGTGCTTTCAGAACACTGTATTATCCTTTTGATTTGTGACCTGTGTTCTGTGATCTTTCACTTCCATGTTTATTTTGAGCCGCTGATCCTCGGCACGAAGTTTTTAGTATTCTACATGTTAAATTCCCTCAGTGTGTTTCCTGTCACAGAGCTTGTTTGGGTCCAATACCCATAAAGATAGTGTTTGCTCAACAATAGAGTCGGTTCTGTTTCCTTGTTGACTCACTTCAAGCCCTAACGAGTGGAATGTCTTGCCCTCACCAGCTGCCTGATAAACATCAGAGTCGCCCTATTTGACTAGGAGGATGGGGAGCTGACACAAGAAGAATACGGTGCTTAAAAGCTGTGGTCACCAAATCAAGTCCTCCCCTGGACTCAAACTAAGAGACAGTCCTCCATGAGAAAATACAGGGATAGAAATTTCCAGTGAGATCTAGAGGAAGAGGAGGCAAGTACATGAACGGCAAATGATGAGGAGGGACAGACAGGGGTCCTTGGGTGGGAACCAAAGGATGTGACTGCTCCTTTCTCCAGCTGGGGAGCCCAATGACACTCCTTTATGTCCACTCCTAGATCAGGGACTTCCTATAATCAGTCCCCTGTGATGACACCATCTTTGAATCCCTGGAAGTTCTACTTCTGGAATGTCTGCCTGGTTTCCTATGGCTTTGAGCAAGCATTTCCTTACCTGCCTTTGAGAGGTAAGCCAGCCCCACCATCTCTCACACTTTTCAGCATTGTTTCTGAAGAAATGGCGATGAAACTAGGAAATGTGTGTCTGACACGGTGCCAGCGGGTCTCCATGGCTACGCGCGCCTTTGTCTAGACATACAGACCCTGCTGCCCCTCCCCTGCAGCCTGAGATGCTCCTGAGGTCCAAGTGGGTGGGCCCTGAGGAGACAGGCCCCAGGTCTGAGGCACTGGGGAGAATTCAGACATGTCAACAATCTGAGAACCTTGAGCCTGTCAAGAGCCTTATGAGGTAGAGGCTGCTCATTCCCAGCCACAACGTTCCCATACCACTGACCTTTAAAAAGTAGCAGATGACATTCAAACAGCTGGGCTCTTTTGTGCCCCTAAACCCGTGAAACCCTTCCGTGCTATTTCCCCACTTGCAGGACTTTGTGCCTGGAGGTGATGCCCCTGAGCTTGCATCATCTGTGATTTCTATTTAAAGGCAAATCCCAGACAGAGAAATGCTTGTCGTAAATTATTACAGCAATGTGACACATGGCTTTTCTGCCACTGAGGTCACCCTGCCATAGGCCTCTCGCTTCCTCAATCTGAGCCATTCTTGTGGAGCAGAGCCGCCCGCCCAGCCATTCATCACTGGTAATAACCAGGAGAGGGGGGATCTCTTAGATCTCCACACAATGACTGGAGTCTTGGAAGGGTTCCTAAACTCGCTGGCCCCCTGGGCCTGGCCAGGGCCTCTCTTCCTTTCTGAGTGCGACAGGTCAAGTTCAGAGGCCGAGCTCTCACTCTGCTTAGAAGCCTGTAGGTCACAGCGACCAGCCAACAGATTTATTAACACAGCAATTTCAGAAGAGAAAAGCAGGCTGGGCTTCTCTGGTGAATGCTGAGCCTCGAATCTTGACGGACTCGTGGGCGAGAGATTTGAGGCACTGTTTTGCAAAAGAATTTCAGGAAGCCAGAAGCAAATCAGGACAGAAAGCCACGCGTTGCAAAGCCCTGCTACAAACAAGCTCCACTCCTGGGCGAGGTCTTAACTGAAAGACATAGTACACAGCAGTCATTTCAACGCCATTCCAACTCCACTCCAGCAGGCGAAAGCATTTAAAAATTTTGAATAAAGGCAGATATTCCTCTTCTCCCCATCTGTATTTCCCGGTCTTTATTCTCCTAGGACTCAATGCCTTTCTCCAGCACTGGCTTTCAGAACCAGAGGATCTTCCTGCATCTTGGAGACATTTCCATACTTTTTGGTGGACCCGCCCTGACTTTGAGAGTGGGAAGCAGGGTGTGTCAATTAAATTCAAACTCCCAAGGGATGCCTTTCTTGAGGAAGCAAGCCTGTGTGTGCCTACATCTATCCCAGTTCTTTCCTTGAAGATGTCCTGCCTGTGCGTGGCCCTCCAGACAGGCACCCTCCAGCCCGCTAGCACCACGGCCTGTGAGGTGTGGCCTGCCAGGTCCAGGACTCCAGGGGAGTCCACAGCCAACAGAGAGGTCTGAACACATAGGGTCTGAGCAACGCACCATCTTCAACTTATAACTACATTTTGGAAACAAAAACTATACAGAGAGATTTAAGGAATTCAGCACTCAGAGAAAAGACCAACAATGCTGCGGGGGAAGGGGAGCTACTTTTTGCCCCGCCTACTTTTTGCACCACAAATTCCAGAATTGCTGTATTCTAAAGGTCTTAATCAGAAAAAAAAAAAGTCTGAAACATTTTCCTTGTTAGCCACTTCCTCATAAAAGAGTGCACTTACAAGTAACTAGATTTGGAACCTAAAACAAAAACCAAGCCAATCGCCTTTCCCTCCTTTGTGACTACACAAAATCAAACACACTAATTAGGTGTATTTTTGCTTTTGAAGTTACCCTATTCCTTTCTCTTTACAGTTTATTTTGGTAATGAGTTGCAGAAAGAAATTGAAAGATAGTTGTGCTTACTCTGTACTGATCTTCCCTGCTTAGCACCCCCTGCTTCTTTTGTTCAAAGAGCAAACTAGTTACCCTTGGAGGAGAGGTGCACCTTAGTGGCGGCCCTTGCTGGGAGGTCCCCTATCACTTGGTCCTTACTCAGAAGCAGGAAGAGCTGCCATTTGTCAGTGGCTAGAAGTCATGGTCAGTTCATGCTATTGATCCGGGTCCCTCAAGTCATAGCAAAAGGGCTGTCGTGGGAGCAGGGCTGAGCTAGATGACTTTGTTTTGTTTTGTTTTTTATTGAAGTATAGTCAGTTTACAATGTTGTGTCCATTTCTAATGTACAGCGCAATGCTTCAGTCATATGTGGACATACATATATTCGTTTTCATATTCTTTTTCGCCATAAGTTACTACAAGATATTGAATGTATTTCCCTGTGCTATACAGTTTAAACTTGTTGTTTATCTACTTTATATATATATTAGTTAGTATCTGCAAATCTCAAACTCCCAGTTTACCTCTTTCTACCCCTTTTCTCCTCTGGTAGCCATGAGTTTGTTTTCTCTGTCTGTGAGTCTGTTTCTGTTTTGTAAATAAGTTCATTTGTGTCTTTTTTTTAGATTCCACATAATGTGATATATGGTATTTTTCTTTCTCTTTCTGACTTATTTCACTTAGCATGACAATCTTCAGGTCCATCCATGTGGCTGAAAATGGCATTATTTTATTCTTTTATGGCTGAGTAGTATTCCATTGTGTATATTTACATACATATATATATATGTAAATATACACACCACATGTTCTTTATCCAGTCACCTGTCAATGGACACTTAGGTTGTTTCCATGTCTCAGCTACAGTAAATAGAGGTGCCAGATGACTTGGGTGTTGGAAAGTGACCAAGTTGGGGCTATCTCTTGGAAGTACAGTGGCTCAGGTTGGAGGTACTGGAGGGTGGGGAGGGGCAGGCTCAGGGTCTGCAGATGCGGAAGGAATGTGCTTTCCTACCCTGGGTCTCCTACAGGGCTGCCGAGTAGAGCTGACTTGTACAACTGCAGGCGCCCCATGCACCCTGGAATTGTGTAATGCTAGCTCCTGGGTCTGTGGCTTCCCAGCCTTGAGGGGAGGAGGCGACAAGGACTGCCTGAGGGGAAGAGTTGACAAGGACTGGCAGACCCATGACTCTGCCCCCTCTCCACCTGCCTGTCCCCATGCACTTCCAATCAGAGTTGTGCAGCAGACTGGGGGGCGGGGTCCATCTCTGAGGGCCAGGATGTGCCCCACGTGGGAGGGAGTCTCAGCTTGGTTTTGGAGATGCACTCAAGCTGCCTCAGGTAATTGGGCATGTTGTAAGAATAGACTAGCAATGCAGAGATAGGGACCCCACAAGAGCCTGGATTAGAGGACAGAGAGTTCTTATGGGCAAGAGAGTAGAGTTCTGGAACTGGAAATATCTAAGATCTCTTGAGGGCCCTCAGGGCAACATTTTGATGCCACAAAGAATCACAGTGGTGGAGCTCTTCTGTCTTTCCTTGGATTTTCCCAGCATCTACCCACCGCCTGCATCGTGTTCCATCCTGTACATCTTTTTTCTTCCTTGGGGACTTCTGCTAGCCCACAGCTCAGGGGGACTCCTGACTTCTGTTATCTCCTACCTTTGGTTCACTTGTGGACTTTAGCTGCCAATCAGTGCTCTTGCATCTCATCGTCAAGAATCTACAAGAGACAGACTCTGACTCACCCAGGTTTGTCACCAACAATCCTCTGGGCAGAGGCCTTCGTGCTGGGCCGTGCACCAGTCTGTGGATGCCTGACTGGTCCTGTCTCCCGGCAGGGGGCCCGGGGGAGTCTCCCCAGTGGAAGACTGTGGCTTGTAGCACTGGTTGGCTCCCTCCAGAATGTAAGACCAAATGTGAAAAAGGAAGACTATATAATTTTCTACAATTCCACGACACCCTGAAAGCACCCCTGATGCCGAGGCACCTCGGGAGTCTGCTCTTAGCAAGATCCCTATAACATAAATGGCATTTCTCCTAACAGCAGACCCTACAGGTCGCTGGCCTGGAAGCAACAGCCAGGCCATTACCTGCCTGCCATTTTGTAAAATCAAAAAACAAAATTAAAAAAAAAATCCCCAAACCTTCGCTCAAGGCTATGAATACTAAAATTTGCCAAAGGAAGTGGTGGCAACCGCATTGCTTAAATTCTTTCAAAATTGCCTGAATAGAGCACTTCACTCAGATGTAAGGATAGACTGGCGCTGACCCTGCAGGGCACCCATAAGATGACCTCAGAGATGTTTTCCCTGTGTCTGTTTTCTATGAAGGAGAAAGACTGGAGCTGAACCAGTGGAACAAAGAAGTAAGTCCATCCCCCTCCCACCCCCAAGCCCTTTAATCTTTACTTGAGTTCTAATTCCAGACCGTCTCCACCAAAGAAGTTTTAAAAGCATCCACACACCATGTCATCCTCAAATACTGTAAGACCATCCTTTCCACTTTGAAGAGAGAATTCATTTCAAACAGCCTGTTTTCATTCTTTCTTCCATAATTACTGCAAATGTCATTGTGAATGGACTCTGAATGCTTCTCCAGATTCCCTCCGGTGCCTCAACAGGCCCTCCACCTTACAGCGGTCAGATGGAGCAGAGTGTTCCCTCGCACGCGTTTACTGCATCTGTTACGCAGTAACAGTTGTTTGCTCTCTGGGAACCAAGTAATCACCGGGCAGCTTCTCAGGCAACAGTGAGAATCCAGAAAAGTAAAAACAGAAGGAAACGGACATCTTTTGCAGGAGGTGTAGTTTTGCTTTCTTTTCTTCTTCTTCCATTCATTCTTTGTTTAGAAAGCAGATGAGGGGGTGTTACTTACTGAGAAGGAAGTGTATGCATTAGCTACCATGGTAACTTAGGTTACTACTGGCACTGTCCAGGCCAATTAAGGCCCTCTCATAATGCTCATTTTCTTTCCAGGGGCTGAGAAAGCCACTCATGTCAGAGACAGATAAGTGTCTTACAAGCCCTGAACATCAGGCTTCCAATGTCCCTCTATTGACTTTCCTGGAAATCTCATATTGCACAGTGGAGTTGTGTTTACTCCCAGCCTCTGGGAGGAGCCCAGGCCCTGGACTGCACCCAGCTCTAGCGCTGGGCAGGGAGACCTCCTTTAGCTGGGGTCAGTCTTGCCATCATACCCTTCTGCATCTGCTGCCCATCGCTTTGCAGTTAGATTTTGAGCTTCACTTGTTTGGTTCTATGAGATCTTCCTTGCCTGGCTCTTTGCCTTGGTCCCTGCTGTCATACCTCTTTGATGCTAACATTGCTGGTCTGCTGATATCTGTGTATTTATCCATGTACCCGTCTACCCACTCACCATCCACCTACCCATCCATCCACCCATCCATCCATCCCTTCCTACTACACACCAGGTGATGTATTTGGGGCAGGGGATACTGAGATGAATAGGATATGGTTTCTGCCCTCAAGGGACTTACAGTTTAATGAACAAGGCAGACAAATAAAAAGGCCTGTGACTTTATATGTGGACATAAAAAATTCACATCATGTCAGAGATTTACAGGGAAACATTTAATGCCCACTCCTGCTGTGCAGATCCCCAGTTCCCTTCCCCACCAACTTCAACCAATTAGTTGAAATCCTTCCAGGGATACGGATATAAGCACATCCAGGTATGTGGGTAGGGTGGACATACAGTAGATGCCTTCTGGACATGGGGACTCTGCCTGAAGTGGTAAAAGTCACTCTAGCAGGGCCTCGGGGGGCGATGTCCCAGGCCTGGTACATTGGCAAACACACTTTCATTCTTTTCAGCTCTCTTTGTACAGCTATGGCTTCTTCCTCCCAGGGTATCGTAATAGCTGTGGTTGGTGCTGATTCCTCGCTGCCTGCTAACCTTGATATTTCACTGTTTCCTTGGCCACTTCTTTGAAGGTGACATGAGGCACCTGGAAACTTGCATCCAAATTCTACGTGAGTCCTTTCCATTACTTCTTGGGAGGCCCAACTCCGTGATGTCACTCTGTCGGCCACGGTGGGTGTTCAGCATAATGTGAACTGATGGGCAGGAAGAACAGCCGCATCAGGTTACAAAGTGATTGTTTAACTCGGGGGAGTGTAGCTGAGTGCTAGTGACTCGTTGTAGCCTGGAGAAAATACACAGTAATGGAGGATTCCTAGCAGATAGATTTTGTACGTGTTCGGCGCTTACACTCACCCAGTGTGCACTGGGACAGCAACTCTGTTGGTGAATAGCTGGTGTATTTCTGATTAGTTGGCGTCCGTGCCACATAGACTGGAACCATTTCAGTGATTAATGGTGTTAATATAAATAAGTACTTAATGCAATAGTTTTAAATGAAGAATGCCTGCATTTTATGTATAATTAATCATATATATTAGGCCTGGGATTTTTAAAAGTGTTTTTGGAGCCCCTTTGACCCTTCCTGGGAAATTCCTCAGGGTGAGCTCCTTGGGAAAGCAATGGGGCCAGGCAGGCAGGCCTCGGGTCTCCCTCCTTCTCCTCTCTCCACCTCCTCAGAGTCCCTGCTCTTTTGCAGTAGGTTCTGAGTTAAGATTTCTTTTGAAGAAAGTGCTGTGTTAATTAGAAAAGAGGCTGAAGCCCTATGAGACGTACAATCGCAATACTCTGGGGGTATTTCTAAGGGGGCTGTGGGGGTGCATGGGGAGGGGCACCTAATCCAGTCTTGGGGTGAGGCAGGGATCAGGGAAGGCTTTCCCTAAAAAGTGATTCCTGAGTGCGTGTAGGATGGGGGAAGGCAATTATGTCCTTTCCAGGCAGAGGTAGCTGCATGTGCACAGTCCCAGAAGCAAAGCAAAGAAAGTAGCTTCTTCGGAAAAGTTGCAGGGTGTTCAGTGTGGCTGCAGTGTTTGGTTTAAGATGAGATTGAAGAGGTTCACTAAGGTCAGACCCACCTTCCCACCTAGTCCACCTCGTCAGTCTCACATCCTTCAACCAATACTCTGGACCCGGGCAGTGCTTCCCAACTCTTGAACTTCAAGCCCAGTGAGGGCACCACCTGTTCCTCCCTGTCCTCACAGCACTGCTGAACTTTGATCCAACCATTCCCAGAACATGCTTCCCACATGACTCAGCCTGAAAGACTAAACACTGAGTCCAGGCAGCTCACCTGTATGTATATTTGCTTTCTTTGCCGTCTGCATAGATCCCATCAACTTTCAGATTCCTGAATCCTATCAAGCCTGGCACTTGATTTGTCTAAACCGAGTGCTAAACTTCCACTGGCCGTGACCTAGCTTTCCGGCTCTCATTCAGTTCCTTAGCTGAGTGCTTGGACAAGAATATTACAGCAGAATGATGGAGTGACCTTCTGAACGCTCAACACCCTATGGCAAGCAGGTGCAGCCCCTTTAGGAAGCCCACCTTTGGTTACCTCCAGTTTTCAGTCTAACCAACCCTCAACAATTACTGTGCTCCTCTCCAGCTGGCTACGATGTCTTTAGTACCAAATTGTAGTCCAGGCTGTGACATTGCAGATTAAAATCAAGTGGGAATGTTCTACCCTCTTTTCTTCACATTGAACTTCTCTTAGTCAAAGGGGATCTCAACGTTGTGAGAATTAAAAATGCCAAAAATTTCCTCCCCTTTGTGCACCATTGAGCACCATCATGGCTACAGCAACAGAACATTGGGCTTGTCGAAATCAAAGAGCTCAGTTCAAAGTCTTGAAGGAGCACTTTCTAATGAAGAAGCCGTCAGGTCCTGTGCTGCCTATTATGGTCTCCAAATTGTTGATTGTGACAGGGCAAGTTTTGTGTACAGGAAACAACCATTTCCCTTCTCCCTTTGGAGAACCAAAAAAAGTTTGATCTTAGATAAGAAGCCATAAATAATCATATAAACAATTACTCAGCCTTTGCCTTTTTTCTTTTAATCCTGTAATGGTACTTGAGCAAAAACATCAAACTCTACTCTTCCTCTTCAGCTTTCACAGTGAATAAAACTAGGAAGAACATTTAAATATTATAATACTTGGTGTTTAGGACTTCCATCAGTTGTGGGAAGGCACTGTTATTGATGCCTTGCTGGCTCCTAATTTGCTAACCATGCAGGTCTACACAGCGAATGCAAGTTTTTTGTTTTCCCCAAGCAGAGAATAAGACCATTTTTGCAGTCTGCCATCAGGGACACACATTTCCCAGTATATGAAGTGGTTAGGTTAAAATTATGCTTTTAGATGTGAACCATAGCCCCAATATTTAGTTTTAACTATCTAAACTTTAACTTCCCCTCAGTCATAAAGAAGTTAAAAGCCAGGTCACTCTCTAAACAGAGGTTGGGCTCTCTTATATACTGTTATCTTTTATGGGAAGAGAAGTATTGGCAAAGTTCCATAAATGTTAAGCTGGCTTATCCTTCGTAGCTTTCTATGGGAAGTCAGGAATAAAAATATGGCCCATCAACGTGAACAATAAATATTTGCCATGTACTTAGTGATAGATTAGACATTTACTGTTTGGGAATGTTCTGGGGAAAAAGTAGGAGCCATTTTACCATGGAGAAGATGACTATCCATTAACATGCGAAAAGAATTTCCAAAAGTTGAAGTGACTCAAAACAACTGATTTAATATTTAGCATTCATATTGTATACATTTTTAATATTTTATAACCACAGCAATACCTGCTTATAATTTGCATGGTATAATATTGGATAATGTGCTGTGACTAGTAAAGCTTGTTTCATGAAAATTATCAAGGCGAGAGCTTCATTTAATGCTCCAAAGTAGTTGTGCGATTGTACCTTTCATTTTATTAAGCCTATTTGCCTCGCAATAGGAGAACTGATTGTATAAATACTCTTCTCTAGGCCTCTCTATGATGCTTTTGTCATTCATTCGTTCATTCTACTTAAATCATTCATTAGTCATTCATTCTACTTAACACCTGTTGAGCACCTACAGGTGCCAAGCTACTCTGTAAGGTGCAGGGACCTGAGATGAGTGGGACATCAGGTCTTTGCCCTCCAGGAGTAAAAAAACAAGTGGAACCGGAGTGTTTGACATGCTCTGACTCAAGTGTGAACACAGTGCAGGGGAACAATGGAGGAGGGGTTGGGTCTAGACAGACAGGAGCCCGGTCGACACAGTCCTACCACAATGCAGGAATTCCTACGGAAGATGAGAAGGTGTCATGGAGGGTCCTGCCTTGGGAATTAGCAGGCTTGGGTTTGGCTCCTTGTCCAGCTACTTACTAGATCTCTGATCCTGAGCAATTCACTTCAACTCCCTGAGTTTTCTATCCTGCGCAATAGAAATAATAATAGCAGTTAACTCATTACCTGGAGTGGTGGTTTTAAGGCTCAAATGAGCTAATGCATATGAAAATATTTGTTTAAGAGTTTACATATAATTATTAATTAATTATTTATATTACATAATTATAGCTACATATATACCTTCCATATTATGGACACTATTATTGTGACTGCTTCTGGACTTCATAATGAGAAAGGGGGATGAAGAATTTGGAGAGGACTCAGAATAGATGAACAGGAAGGTTAGAAAAAAGAATAAAATGGGAAACCTGAGACAACTGAAATAAACACAGGAAGGGCTCCTGGTGTTTCCTATCTTTACCGAGAACCAAACAAGAAGAAATGAATTTAAATCACAGCACGAGGGATTTAGGTTAGGAATAAGGATAATTTTATTTTCTTTAAAGACCTGTTAAAACACTAAAATGGCCAGTAAAAGAAGGTTCTGGTTCTCCTCCTCTGGGAGTCTTTAAACATGGAAAGAGCAGAGCCATCTTAACGGTGGATCAGTGTTCAGTGCTGGGTACCTAAACAGAGTTCAAGTCCAAGAAGTTCCCAGGTGATGCTTGGAACATGCACAACTTTAAATGACTCCTTTAGGGGAGAACCAGAATCTGGAGAATTACATCAGGGCCCCACTACCTTCTGGACAAAGTGGATGGAAAAGATACGCTTTGTCTTCTGCAGATCCCTGCTATTCTTTGTTCCTCACTCTGTATCACTTTGGGTGTTTCATACCTAGGTTGCCTGATGGATGTGAAAGTGATTTGTTTCGGGACAACTGGTTTCTCCTAAGCACTTGGGTTGATTCTCATTCTTGGTGAGATTCTATCATTTTGCCCCAGGGCCTCATGGAGTACCATGCAGGCCTAGTGGACACTGGATCAACCCAAGCCACCAAGCTACAGCCTTACCTCAGCAGGGAGTGTTTCAGGGATTCCTGGTATGTGGTTGGCAGGTACACGGGGACCTAAAGACCATACTTAACTTGGCTATTTTCCAGGCTCTATAAAGTGGATAAAATGAAATAGAATCTTAAAGCAGCCAGGTACAGACGTAGTCCAGGCAGAAAGCAAGGGATAGTCTGCATTATTGGCCCAAACATACTTCAAAGGAACCGTTTGTCCTCCTGGAGTTCTTCTGAAATGTTCTTGAACCTACACCATGATTAAACTTGGCTTTCTTTCCCACAAGAAATAAGAGCCTGCAACACAGTGGCCTGTGGTCAGTTTGCCCCTCTGGCTGTTGGGGGGAAGGGTTCAGCACCAGAGGATGCGCCGGTGGGTCCTCTACTTCCCAGGTGTGACATTCGGGTTAGACCCATTCCTGAAGTGGCACTGTTCTTTTAAAAACATATTTCCCATCAAATTATGCCATAGCTGGGAGCTACAGTGATGCTAGTCTCTACCTTGCGTGGTTGGAGTCTGCCTTTGTATCTGTGTAGCCAACAGGGAAAATGGCAGAAGTAGGAGGGAGCTTCTGTTGTAACTGTCTATTTTTAGTGGCTCATAAACGTCCCAGTATTCCTTTGGCCTGAAGCTACACATGCTTGGTCTCAGCCCAAAGGGAAGTTATTTTGGAAAGTTTGAGCAAAATCCTCTCCATTGCTGCTTGGGCTAGGGAAAGGAGACAGAAAAAAAAAATGGACTTTTGAAAGTCAAGTCAGTAACTTTGGGACTGGCGTGGAACTGGCCACTGGAATTCTGCATGGTCCATCCTTCCCTCAGCACCCCCATTACAGGTGGGGCTGCTGGACTGAACACTTGGTGGGGCCCTTTCATAGGCTGCTCTTGTCACAGGAAAGTGGCCATGCCATTGCCCCTGAGTTAAGGCAAATAGCAGGGCAGTCAGTGGGCTACACTGTGGCCTGAAAGGAGAAAAAACTGGATCAGAACTCAAGAAAATCTCAGCTGCCTCTTGTTAGTTGTATGGTCTCGAGTAGATGTGGTTCCTTCCCTGAGTTCAGTTGTCCCTTCTACAGGCTGAAGTAGTTAGGCCAGCCCCCACTTCTAATTCTGCTCTGGAATAATGGGATTTAAAGTATACTCCTTCTTGGGATGAAAGTAATCGAATACTTGGGGGGAAATTATCTTCATCCTTTAGGGGCACTGCTGGTAAGAAATCATTGAGAACAAAGGCAGGCTTTTCCTGTAGTTCATATTAGGGAGAACAAAAAAACTTGAGGCTCTGGAGTATAAATATGTAGAGGATTCTTGTTTGTAGAGGGTGGAGATGTAGGAAAGACATAAACGAAAATGAAGTGATGGTTTTTATATGGTTATTCCATGTAGTTTCCCAGAAATGAAGCTGTTTATCCATCAAAGCAGAAGAAAGCCAAGCTCAACTCTTTCCTTCAAAAATGTGAAAAAGTTCATTTGTTTATTTATTCATCTATTTATTTCCATGACAAATATTTATTGAATGCCCACTAATTTTCATCCTTTCCTGTTGGGGTGGGAAAGGAAGTGGACGGGGGAGGGAAAGGTAAGGCAAAAAACTGGCTGACTGTCTGGACACAGAAGGAGGGCTTGGGGCCTAGGGTGCTGTACATGAGAATGGTGTCCTCCAGGGAGGACCTAGAGCATCACTGAGCAAACAGAGTGACCAGATGCTTGAACTGTATGTTTGTGCTTCCCACGTGCTTCTGGGTTTCAGGGGCAAGTCCCCCTCGCTGACCAGCAGAGGTGCTGGGGCTGTGCACTCAGAGGCAGTTGGCAGGATGCCATCGCACCTACATCAGCCTTCTCGCTTCCTTGCTCCGTCATACATTCCCATGGGAAGCTCTGAGTTCCCACATGTCCTCAGCCAGGAAGGTCAGCGTGGACACATCTGTGTGTGTTGCGGGGAGCGGCTGATAAGCACCAGCTGCTGGACCCTCCTTAGCCCGGAGCACTACATCCTCTTCCGTATCAGCTACCGTGGCAAAACCACAGATCATTGTCAGCTTTTAAGAAAGGGAAAGAGAAATAGTGTGGTTAGCTTGACTGGGTTTCTTGCCAACCAAGTGAGACCAGGTGTTGGTACTGCTGCTGTCAGGAACTGCAGGTGGGGAGTGGTGGCATCCTCTTTCTGGGGCTTTGACGTGAAACCAAGAGAAAGGAATACCTACACTCTCGCCAACCTGAGAAAATGATACCAGAGCCTAGAGCAGCCCTTCTCAAGCTTTCATTTGCATACAGATCACCTGGGGATCTTGCTAGCGGGCTAGCCTCGAGTCAGCAGGTCTGTGATAGGACCTGAGAATTTCCATGTGTGACAAGCTCCTAGGGGACGTTCACATGGCTGGTCGATGGACCACATTTTGAACGGCAAGGCCTCATTTTCGCCTGCCCAGCACTCCTCTTCAGAGGTAGCAGCATGAACGTGAACTAAGCTGGACCAATGACAACATCGCAACACAGGTCAAGCGGTGGCATGTAACCCTTGCGAGCCATTAGAGTTTTTGCCTTTTCCAAAAAAAAATTGGACTCAGCAGCATATTGTAGGGGTGGGGGTTCAATATGGACCCAAGGGAAGGAGACCCTATCTTTCTAGTTGCTAAAGTGTGAGCTCGAGCTGCTGCTGGAGATGATTCCCATCTCACAGAGGACTGAGAAGACGCAGCAGAGAGGTGAAGGGTGAGCAGGGAACAGAGATCTGTGTTCGATGTCCTGGCTCGAGTTTTTCCTAAGGACAGCTCCACTGACCCTTCCTGTGGTTTCCTCGGTGAGCCTGCCAGTTACCTTCTCTTGCCTAGACCTGGGGTGCTCCACCTGGCTGCCCGTTGGATTCTGATCAGTTGGTCTGAACTTGAGCTAGGTCGTTTTGATGCAACTCCAGTGATTCTAGTGTGCTGCCAGCATGGAGACCCACTGACGGAACCCTCATTCAAGTTGGGTGCATGTCAGCAGCACCTGAGAGAGTCCTAAAATGGATTCTTAGGAGCCGGTGAACTAGAAGAATCAGACTGAGCAAGGCTGGGACAGGCTCCTGGGAAGACAGCAGCTACAGAGGGCCTGAAGAATGGGAGGCTGAGGACCACGCTCCAGCCCTGAGTGACCTCGCTGCTCCCTAAGCTCTGCGAGTGCCCTGGGATACCATTCCTGAATTATGTGTAGTGCTCAGTCTTGTTTAGGTCTTTAATTCTATCCAAGGGGTTAGCTCTCGTTCCAGAGTGTACGTTCCTCTAGGGCAGGGATGCAATCCGATGCCTCTCATTTCTTCCAAAGCACCAGCCACTGTGCACGCACTTACTAACATTCCCAGATACGAGGTGATAAATGGATATCCAAGCATGTGCCGTAGCTGGTTGGCCTCATTTTTCAAACCCATCTCCCTCGATTGTGAAGAATTCCTCAGTCTGTTCACTATGTTTTCAGCATGTGTTCTGGAGGCAGGGAGGGGAAATGCATATTTTATAGTCCAGACCCTCATCTTAGCCCAGAGTGGATGGTACGCGCCAGAAGTGGGGGATCAAGGCGTTTGTGAACTCTCTTGCCACTTCAGGCTCAACAGCTTGTTCCCTTGAAATAGAAATAGCTGCTAGTTCTGTGGGTTGTGTTTCCACCCCACCAAGGTCAGCCCTTTTCTCAGAAATGCAGTTGCCTGTGGAAAACTGACACTCCCTAACAAGTTCTTAACAGCTGTCAGCCCCACAGCAATAGTAATCATTCTGCAGGCTTCTTGCTAAATTCCAGCGATGGTCTCTGCCAGGGCCAGGCGCACATGCGCACTGAAGGTGGCGGGAGCTCCCCGAGCTCTTTGGGTGGGATCCTCTCCCTTCCCTCGGGAGGACTTGGCCTGGGCAGCTTCCAGGTGGACCTTCCACAGAGGAGGTGAGGAGACTAGGGAGTGTGTGCAAAGTTCTCAGGCTGAGCCTTAGGGCTGTTCTCCTGGAAGCAAAGAATCTAAATAAAGCACAGTAGGGGACTAGGAAGAGACACCAGCCTTGCCAAGAAAAAAAAAAGGGCAGACGAAAGCTTGCTAATATATAGAAAACCTCCCACAAATGTAAACTCCATGATTCTTTTTTGGTATCATTGTATGGGCTAGAGACATAACGTATACAAGACACCTTCTGACCAAACCCCTCGGTGAGGAGTCCAGAGCACGGCTGTGGTCTTCTAGACTTTTTTCCTACCACCAGCTTCCTGTGTGACTGTTCAGCTAATTGGTCTGGGCCTCAGCTTTTTCATCTCTGGGTATCTACCTGTTCTAGCCACAGTGTTTTTACAACCTGGCAAGTTATTCATTAGATAAGACTTCAATGGTCAATGTAGTCCTCAAATGATGTGTGAAAAAATAACTACAATTATTGGCAGGGATGGGACAGGGCTATTTCCAAGTGACTTGAGTGACTTGGATGTCAGTTCTTGATTTTTTGGACACATGGCCAAAATAAAGGGCTAATGGGGAAGGAACTGTAGCTCCCTACTGGTAGCCTCGGTGTGTTAAATGGATTCTCTTCGGCTTAGTGAGGTAGAGAACTCATGTTTCTAACTCATTAGAGAATTTCTGCTATGCTCTGCCTCTGTCCCCCTTCTCCTTTTCCCAGTCTCAGTGACTTTCAGGGGTGGTTTTTCCAGAACACCTGGGAAAGGCATGGGGGTGGGGATGACCTAGTCTAGCCAGCTGCTGCTTACAGCACATGCTAGGAGATGCCTGTCCAGAGGGCTGCCCCTCCTAGGCCATTCCGCAGAGCTGGAGTCCAGCCAGGTCTCGCCAGCTGGCTCTGAAACCCAATGCCTCAATGACTGATTTCACCATCTGACTCCAAAAGACTTGCACGCGGGGGTAAAAGGGATAGCTCTCAAGAGTGTGATAATCCACACTTCCTGATAAGGTTTCCAAACACCAGCTTGCCAGTTTTTTTTTTCTTACTTGGTTACAGATCTTTCTCTTAATCATCTGAAGACACCCCTGAATGTTAGACATGATGAAGTGGGTTTTGTACTTTTCTGTTCCTGGAATGCAAAGGATCCAGAATCCATGGTCTGTATCCCTCATATGCACATCATGTGTTCCTCTCTGTTGCCACACGTCAGGATGTAATTATCTGTGTACTTCTCCTTCCTTTCATGGGTGAGAGCTGGCGGTACTTATTCCTGTAGATTGAGTAACTAATAACACAGGGGTCTTAGAACATAATAGCTGTTAACTGAATGTTTTTTGAATGACTTCTTTACATGAACTACATTTTGGTGATTTCCAGGAAAAGTGGAGAACATTAAAAGTCAAAATGTAAAAAACTGCATGGTTTAAAGGTATCAGTAGGGGGAAGACATTTGACTGCAAGTTCAGAGCCTGAGTTAACTTTTGGTGTCAGAATAATCCAGTGATTGGTTAAATCAGTTTTCTGTCTTATACATTAGACTCCAGAATCTCCGAAGATAATGTGAACTCCAATGAGGCCTTAAACATGTAGAAGTGAAAAGCCTGTGTCCACATGTATCCAGCCATAAATCTTTGTCAAATGAATGGCAAAATGAGTGCCATAATAAACAGAAGATATGTAAATTCCTTTAACTTTCTTTGAACTCCATTATTTAAAAAAAGAAACTCTACCTTTAAATGAGATAATGTATATAAACCTGGAATGATGTGTGGCACATAATATCGGCTCTCTTGATTATTTTAACGTGGATAACAAAGTGGTGTGCTTCTCTCTTCAGTACAGATCACAGTTAATGCCAAGAATTTCCCTACCCTTTTGTTAGATTTGCAAATGTTAGCCACTATATATAAAAACAGATTTAAAAAAAAGAAAAAACAAGTTTCTTCTGTATAGCACAGGGAACTATATTCAATATCTTGTAATAACCTTTAATGAAAGAGAATATGAAAACGAATATATGCATATATATGCATGACTGGGACACTGTGCTGTACACCAGAAATTGGCACATTGTAACTGACTGTTCTTCAATTTAAAAAAAAGCAAATGAAAAGTAACTTCTGGATAATTCTCTAGCTAAATATACGGAATAATTTTTTATACCCAAAGCCCTTTTTGTTCGTTAGTCTTTTTTCTTTGGGAACACCTTGATATAACAAGGCAAGGAATATTATTTTCAATTTGTAGATGAAAAGAATTGATGGTTTAGTAGCAGAATCTGGCTAGATCTTGGGCCCAACCTCTTCAGCGCCCCAGCTCTGAGTGGGTAGCCCATTTGTTTTTTCCTTTTTCCTTTTGTCTCATTCCTTTTTCTTCTAATGGACAATTCTGTAACTGGGCATACTTGGCCTCCAAGGTGGAGTAAAGGACTGAGAAGAAAGAGTGGAAAAGGGGGAAATTGGGGAATTTCATTATTTACCAGTGTCTACAAAACTCATGAGGGGATGTGACTAATTCCATCTGGGGACCAGAGAAGTCATCACCTTTCAAGGGCGTCTGTTGTTTTTAATAACTCTAGTGAGCGAGGTCTTCTTATAGGACAAGCAGTCTCATCCATTCCCAGTGGGGTAGAGGGTCCCTCCTCCCTCGCAGCCTAGGTAGGTAGAGGGACTATGTCTCCTTCCCTCTCCCTGTAGGGAGGCACAGCTTGTACATACGGTTTCTAGTTTCACTTTACCCCCTTGTCCCCAAATATGGGCACATGAGCCACACCCATTTTGAGGACTTTTTCTATTGGGGACAGGAAGACAGACAGGAGGTGACCAACCATACAAGATGCACTGAGCCACTGTCCCCAGAGCAAGGTTGGAATTAGCATGAGATGAGTGAGGCTGAGTCACGCAAGTGCAGGGTCTGATCCCATCTTTCTTTAAAATTTGGATATTTTGTTTATTCTGGATTTTTCTACATTCAAATTATAATTGCCAGGATGACTGACTTCTTTGCCCTCTCCGCCCCTGGCCCTTACATTTTGACTGAGTCAGCAGGATTTTAATCAGTGGGACTGTCAGATGAGTTAGCTGTTGAATGGTTTTCTTGAGGGTCTCTGGGCCCAGCAAGGCCCTCACACTTCCATAACATCACAGAGCACCTTGTCTTCTGAGTTAACATGGATAAGTAACCGGGCCTGGCAGGGTGGGAACTCAACAAGCACAGCTCCCCTTTCTTCTACTGGCGCGGGGCAGCGTCTCGCAGCTGGAAGGGGTCTTCTCCCCCGTAACCACATGTTTAGAGTGAATGTGGCGGGTGAGCATGTGTATTCTCCAGGGATGGACGAATTGTTTTTACTTCCGGGGGAAGGGAGCAGTTTGCTTTCTCCTTCGTGTTCCCACCTCACTTCGTTTCTCCCGGACGACAGCCCACCCTCTGCTCTCGTCTGCTCGTCTGTCTCCCCGGATGGCGAGTCTCTCTGCGAGGTTGCCTCTTACTGCTCCCTGCAGCACCAGGCACAGTGCCTGGCCTCAGACCTGCTCTGTATGTGTTTATGGAGTGAAGGAATCAGTCAGGCCATGTTTCTGATTCAAGCAAAATCTTTTGGGAAGATACCTTATTACCATGCTTTTATTGGCATAAATTTTGGGGACCAGGAATTCTATAATAAGTCAGAACCGAGTGCTTTCTGTGAATACTATCTGACTCTCTTTCCCGATATTTCCACTTGTGAGAATTCAAGGTATGTAGGATCGAACCATTTAGGGAAGTTCTTAGGAATTGGTCAGAATGCCTCTCACTTGAAACCATTACTTTGGTGACTGAAAGTTTTCTTGAATTAATCAGGAACTGCTGGGTTGCAAGCAACAGACTCCAACTTAAATAGGCTCAAACAAAAATGGGAATTCACTCAAATAACAAAGAGGTCCAGGGATGGAGAGGCTGAAATGATGTCATCAAGACCCCATGTCTCACTGGTGAAGGTGGTTTATCAGCATCCCAAGGCTCACATGCAACCTGCTTCCAACTCCCGGTAAGAAAGAGCTCCTTCCCTTGAACCCAGCGGGAAACTGCTAGCAGAGACCAGATCACATGCTCACCTGTGAACCCACCCCTGGGGCCTGAGGGAAAGGGCTCCCTTGGGCAGGCCTGGGCCACACTCCCACACCTGTGGTGGAGGGAGGGCCAGGATGGCAGGGACCCGTGAGCCACATGGCCTGGGAGGCTCCGTTACAGAGGAATGGGGGTGAGTTTGGGCAGGCAGAGGCAACAGATGCCTGCTACCCTTGTTACGCTGGATTTACTCATTTTCCCTGTATTTTTCATTTTTACAGTCAGTCTTATTATCTTCAGTTAAGTTGTGAATTAGATTACTATTGGAGTAGTTTTATGGTTTGATGTTTACTTTTTTTTTCCTGTGGAAAATGTCTTCAGGCCTTTCCTGAGGTAGCCTATTGTCCTGTTTCCCACCTTCCATCCTTGGTCTGCTTTTCTTATTTACTGGTCTCTCCCTTTTTATCCTTGACTCAGGGGTTTGTCTTCATCATCCAGGGTTTTGGGCTCTGGTTATAAACAGCACTGTCACATGTGTGTGCGCACGCGCGTGTGTGTTGTTTCCAGTCCTTACTATCTCCAGATATCGCTTCTGTTGGCTTCTAGATGGTTTCAACAAGCAGACTGTCTCATTTCACAGGGCCTGCCCTGATAAGCCCCCACGGGCTGCTCACTGGGGTGCTCGGTGAAGGCAGGCTGGCCCTCCTGGGGGTGTGCTGTGCTCTCACCCCACCGAGCGTCTATGCTGTCAGCAATGTCTGAAGTGCCCGGGCCTGGCCAATTTCTACGTGTCCTCCAAGTGTCTAATCAGGCATCACTTCCTTTAGGAAGCCCCCTGGCCATCCAAACTGGGCTCGGGGCAGGGTTCTTTCATAATCAGCTGGCATAACCTTTCATGGAGACAGTCATTTATGGCTGGAGTCAGTTCTGATGGATCAGTTACATGTCTTGTGTCCCTACAGTTGGAGCCCCTTGCCTGAGTTCCACTGCATCCCATAAATAACCCTGTGATGCCCTGTGTCACAGTGTTCTGTACTCATCTGTTTATCTTGCTCTAGTAGGTGGTAAGCGACTTGAAAATCTGAACTGTTTTTTAAATCTACTCCTAGTGTTGGTAGTAAACTAGGCCTTTGATATATGTTCAGATAATGACCTGTCCCCTCCGCTCAGAGTCTCTTCCGCTCTGCTGAGGGTCCCTGCTGTCCTCAGAGCTCACACCTGTTAGAGCACCACTAGTGTTTGTTTATTCATCTCATTTCCGCATGTCCTCTGTAAAATTCCTGGACTAACCAACTACATCTTCATTCATTTCTTTTTTTTTTTTAAATGGAGGCGCTGGACCTTGGGCATGCTAAGCACATGCTCCACCACTGAGCTATACCCTCCCACCTTCATTCATTTCTGTTATCTGGTGCCTAGTCCACTGCATATACAGCAGGTGCTAAATAAATGTGGAAAAAATATTTTAAACTCTAGTTAAAAAGTTTCAAAGTGGCAGTTTATTATATACCCTTTTGTTTTCCATCCACTGAAGTGTTTGGCTAGTTTCATATGAGCTAAACCATGTGACTTGTATCAGCACTTGGTTTGGATGTTCCTTAAGGTGTCCTCAGATACCAGAGTGTTAAGTAGCATGACTAGACTTCTGCTGCTCTTGACGTGAGGATGAGAACAATCTAGGCAGGGAGTGCAATCTAGGCATTCTGTCCATCCTATCGTCTCACTCGTGTCCTGAGGTGTGTCTTCATCAGGCGTCTTGCAGATGGGGCCCAAGCCTCTGACTGAGCTGGGACCCCAGGACCTCAGACTGGTAATGGAAGTGAACAGGGCTGGAGTCTGTCTGAGACTGAAGGGAGGGGTAGGGCTGGAGTCAGGTTCACACTGGCAGAGGGAGAGCAAGGACTGGGTTCCAAGCAGAGGATCCAGAGAGCCCCCTGAAAGGAGGTACTGGGAAGACTTCAGAGCCAGTGGGGTGCAGTAAGGACCTTGTCACTGCAAACCTACAGTTGGGTCTGTGGGTAAAGAGGGACTGTTTGGGGCAATGGGTGAGCTCTGAAATAGGCGGGAAGAAGCTAGCCTTTGGCTTCTTGCAGTGGTGAGCTTGAGGGCCACCACAAACACACAATATGTGTTCGAGGACACAGTGTAGACAGAACACCTTAGATGAGTGTACCCTGATTTGGTCTCAGCCTGGTGGCCTTTGGGGCCCGATGTGGTGGAGGCCAGTGTGGAGAGACGGGGTCACTGCTCTCTTGTAACTGTGCTCTGAGCAGCCCAGACTGGTACAGCAGAAGCTCTTCCTCATCCCAGAGTGAGGCCAAATCAACTTAAATAAATATGATTAAGAATATGTCAGAAGATTTGACACAACATTGTAAAATGACTGTAACTCAATAAAAAAAAAAATGTTAAAAAAAAAAAGAAAGAATGCGTCAGAAGAGTACAGATAAAGGAGCCCAGCCCCGGCCCTGGTTACCCAGCCACTGATTCACGCAGGCTGAATGGCGGTGGGCTCCCAACCGGGGCGGGATAACTGAAGTGAGACTGGGGCTGAACTCCGGGGAAGAGAAAATGGGAAAACTCGCTTCTGTGTTTTTATAACAACAATCAGGTGAAGCAGGATTAAATATGGGGAAAATAGACTCGATCCACTTTCCTCTCGGGAAGGAGACACTTTCCTAGCCAGCTTACGTCAGAGTAGAAGATGAGAACTTGATAAAACAATGTCTTTATTTCCTATGTATATTTCTTTGTTCCAAAAAGAGCTCTAATGTGTTTTCACGTTGGGTTCAAAGAAGAGATTGTCCTGGAATATCACAGTTCCTGTGGAAGGGCCACTGGGACATGAAAACCCTTCTGCAAAGCAATCACTTTTTTAAGCTGAGAACTGAATTTCCTGAGCCAGGGTACGCGCTCTGGCTCAGGTGGTTTTTAATTAGAGCAATTTATATTCAAAGAATGTGCATGCACGCCGGCTCACACAAAATCAATGAAGTCAAGAGAGGAAACAGAAAAAAAAAAAAAAAAAAGTGATGTAACCAAGAAGCTCTTATGGGGAAGGGCAAAAGAAAATTTTTGTATTCAATTTCTGTTTAAAATATTTGCACTCGTAGCCTTATTTCAGCCAAAATTCTAAATGTGTTGCACACTTTTTACTGCTCCCCCTCCCTCACTGCCCACCCTTACAGAATATGGCTGAATTTCATCCTAGATCAGGCATTGCTCCTGATTTTTTCTCATATTTACAAGTACACAGTTTGAGTGCTTAGTAGAGCACAGGGAATAATTTGCTGCCACTTCCCTTCCGCCAGCTCAATGGGAGTGAGGTACTCATGACAGCATCCCTTTAAACAAGCTGCATAGTTTTGTCATTTCCATGAGGTTTGGTGCCATATGAATATAATCCCACATTCTTTTATGAAATACATAAATGCAATAAAATAGTTGCTTTGGTTCTTTTCTGGAGGCAGAAGGAGAAAAATGTCAAACTCTCATTGTCCAGTGTTTCGAACAGACCCCTTTTGTAGAACTGCTATGACTCCCCAGCGCAGTTCCAAGCTGCAGATAATAGCTTAAAAGGCTATCTGAACCCATTCTGTTGTGTAGATGAAAGGAAGTCTTTACAATTAATCTACGGCATCTCTGAATAAAAAAGAAGGGCACGCAGCCAACTCATTTCCTTGGGCCAAGGCGGTGAGCAAGCAGAGGAAAATGCCAGTCCTGGTGCTCACAGCCAGGGTTTGCCGGGGCACAAGCACGGCCCGTTAGCAACCAGACTTTTGCTTCTGATCTGTCACTGTTTGGAAATAGGAAACAGTGTGTTAGTATTCAATGTTATCACTAAATCAAAGGTTCATGGAAAGCATCTGACTCAAGTGTAGCGTAAATATTAAGAACCTGTTATGTGCTGTTTTATAACAAAATATTTTTTGACACGTATTTAAAAGGAGACAGAATAATGCTGATTTAAAAATTTGAAGGCTAGCTGGGGAGGGGATAGCTCAGTGGCAGAGTGCATGCCTGGCATGCATGAGGTCCTGGGTTCAATCTCTAGTACCTCCATTTAAATAAATAAAAAAATAAACAAACTTAATTACCCTGCCCAAAAAATATTAGAAGACTGTCTAAACCAAGTATGTTTGTCAAATTGGAATGAATATAGTGGGAAATAAGCATGACACATCATCCTAGAGAATGAATTTTATTAATAAAATTATATCTCCAAATATATTTGTATGACAACAAATACCATATTTGGCAAATATCATATCAAAGGCAAATAATGGCAAAACAAGAGATTTAAAGCTATTTTGAGTTAATAACATCAGTTAAATGGCATCTGGCATTTGGGGCATTCAGGTAAAATGACTTGGGAGTACTCAATTACCAGAACTAATAAGCATTTAGAATCAGTTACAAAATAATTATGTGGATCAATACTGTTCTATATGCAAACGATTAATGGAAAATATAATAAAAATACAGATCTCATTCATAATGAGACATAGCAACACACAAAACATAAAACACATAGGAATAGAAATATATTAGATCTATATTTAGAAAAAACAATTTCCTTTTGAGACATATAAAAAAGATTTGAATACATGGAGAAACATGT
Organism: Camelus bactrianus; assembly: GCF_048773025.1. Classification (NCBI taxonomy): domain Eukaryota; kingdom Metazoa; phylum Chordata; class Mammalia; order Artiodactyla; family Camelidae; genus Camelus; species Camelus bactrianus. Next base: position 53,596,452 of record NC_133543.1, read on the forward strand.
TCTCTATTTCTATCACTAAAGGCACAATATGATTAATTAATTAATCCCTTCAATTAAGCTTTGATTATTAACACATTCCTAATGAAAATGCCAATGGGTTTTTAGGGAAAATTTGACAAAAATGTTCTAATGTTTATCTGAAAAAAAAAATCTATGTTGGAGTACCTAGGAAAATCCTGAAAAAATAGAATAATTGTGTAGGACTTGCCCAGGCTTAAAAATATATCACAAATTTATTTTGATTAAAACAGTATGGTGCTATCACAAGAATAGGTAAACAGGACAGGAATAAATATTTGGTCACCCCACTGATAGGGCAGACATGCCCAGAGGTGAACACATATAGCTGTTCCTATTCAGCTACAAGGGACTGAGCAAAAGCTAATTGCTTGTCTGAGACCATGAGAGCCGGCAGTCAGCTTGCAAGGTGTTATGACTTCCAATTAGAGGTCGGCAGGGGTGAATGCTTACCCTGGGAGCTATTATTCCTTCCCAAGGACAGGTGTCACTTCTTGAGCAGCCACCGGGCGCTCAGCAGCTTGAGAGGCCTTCAGATAAACAGTCCCCGGTGTTACACCACAGCGAGTACAGGCACAGCCTTCAGGTATTTGAGCGTGGACTTGCCTTACTCATATGTGCCTTCAAGCCAGACCAAGTTATAACCACCTCCCTAAATATCAGGGTACCATCACCCTAGCTGTACTTACTATTATAACCCAAAGAAATCACCAGAGAACATAGAACATCAGAGAAACTGGGCCAAGTAGATTCCTACTTTGTATTAAATACGGTACCGTTTAGTATTAAAGAGCTTTCCTGTGCTTGAAACCTTCCTGCAACTCAGCAGGACAACATTGGAAAATAATTTCGTTTCCATAGTTCTTATTATTAACTCTAGTAAGAGCTGGAGTCCTAATTTTAAATGACCAGCTTTGACTCATTTGCATGTTCAAGGTAACCTGCCAAAGCTCATCACAGCAAGTCAAGTTGCCCTCCGTAGTAGTTACATTATTTTGTTTGTTTTTAGGATCCCCAAAGTAGCCTTAATATATTAAGAGGGAGTCTGACCTATGATCGTTAATAGGGAGTTTCTTAAACTAGTGAAGGTTTGAAAGCCAAATGTTTATGAACATGTTCCTCCACGCATAGAAGGGAGGATGTAAACCAAACTGTTAACAATGATTATCTCAGGGGAGTGGTATTGGACGGGGTGGAAAATGTCACTTTCTGTTTTAGACACTTCTATTGTCTAAAGTTTCTTTGCTGAATAATGAGTATGTGACTCATATTTTAACTTTTGGGAAATATTGTATTTATTTAGAATAATTTCATTCGCTTGTGAAAAATTAAACTGGAATCATGCTCCTGCCAGGAGCAAGTATGATTCAGGGCATATTAGAAGTTGATTTGAATTGATTGACTTCAGGAAGAACCTGTGGAGATAGACTGAAACAATCCAGGGTAGAGCATCTTCTATGAGCAGAAGGGAAACTTTCTCTCAGTTTCTTCTCATCGAAACCCCTAGATTAGAAGTACTATGAAACTAGGAAGATTGCAAGCCCTTGTGTGGAACCTGGGTGGCAGTGGCTGGTGACCATCCTGTCCTGTTAAGGTAGAAAGGACCCGGCCTCAGTGCAGTGGGATGCCAGGACATGTGGACTCTCTTCAGCCTCTGCCAAGTAATTGCTTTACAACTTTAGGATTTCTGGGCAAATAGAACCTCCATGGCTATGTTCTACTATGGAGCCCTGTGAATTGTAGTGTGTTAGGTTATTGTTGAGAAGAAGAACATGTCACTTCGGTGCTGATCCGGTCTGCCAGGGAAAACAGTGAGATTAAGGAGACTCATAATCTAATCTTGATTCTGCCCCTAATCCTTTATGGGCCTCAGTTTTCTCAACTCTACAAACACAAGAAGATTGAATTTTATATGATCCCTAAGGTCTCTTTTTGCACAAAAACTTTATGACTTCCAAAGTGGTCCATAAAACAAGAATTTTGAGTTGTGACTACCACACAGTTCCTCTCTCATTCTTCTTTATTTTTAAGCACAATTTTAACAAAACCAGAAACTCAGTCAGATATGTGCGTGTTGTATGTCCTATGTTGTAGGATGTATCAGTCAGAGGAAAGTTAGTCCAACCTGCTCTCCAGGAATGGAAATGGGAGAGCTGAGTGCAGTGGTATATTCAAGGCTTCTCATGAAATAAGCATCGGAGCAGGGTATAGCTTATGGTACAGTACGTGCTTAGCATGCCCGGGGTCCTGGGTTCAATTCCCAGTACCTCCATTAAAATTAAAAATAAATAAATAAATAGGCTTGGATTTGGGTTTAGGATTTACCCCTCCAAGCTCCAGCATGGAGACAAGGCTGCCTTCAAGTCTCTTCATCAGCAGAGTACCTTAGAAATAAGGACCATGAAACTCATTTTCCTTCAAATTACACCGAGGGACAGAGCTGTGGAGAGGACCTGCAGTGAAAGATGGCACCATCATGGCTATTCTTCCAGCCAAGGCATTCCCACTCTGGTGGGGGTCACTCTTAGGTGGGTTCCTGAAGTGGCTGGTGAGTTGGTTTTGCCTAACTCCTCCCAGTGTTTCAGCTGTCCCCACGGAGGTCTTGTGGAGGGTTGGGGAGGAAGACTGCACATGAAGTGCCTAAACTCTTGGCCACTCTATTTATCATGCTCAACTTGGGTCACTTCTAAACCCTGCTACACTCTATATTGTACAAAACAAGAGGGCTCAGAGGGACCTTTGGACATCATCTGATAGGTGAATGCTAACTTGACTTCTTCTCCCGAGCTGTGTCCATATTTGCTTGTTTCTTCTTCTTCCTTTCTTTTTCTTCTATACTTGATTTATTTCCTCTTATCTGACTCATAGGTGACACAGTGCTCACCCACAGCACTCATGAGTGGGCATTGTATATTTCTGTTGGCAGCTCAGATCCAGAGATGCTATGGAGCTCTATTTGTCAACCATCCAAGACTTCCAGGTGTTTTCTAAATTTCTTCTTGAATATCTCTAGGACTAGGCAGTCCTCAGCCTTCTCCTGTAGCCTGCCAACAGACTCTTGTGTTCAGCAGAAAGGCTTTGACCAAAGCTCATTCCTACTTCTATGAATGAATACAAGACATAGTTGTGATTAAAAACCTTCCGTGTTCTGGAAAACAATAAAAAAGTAGCTTTTGTAGCTTTGTAGCTTTCTTTTCTCTAAACCAAATAGCCCCAATTCCTTGTAGCTTCACTTATAAGTCAAACTTTAATCATTATAATTATTCTTGGAGCCCTTGCTAGGAGCTCTATATCTTTTTTTTTAAGTCGTGCTAAAATGACACTGTGTGCTAAGCAAAATTGGATTAAAATAGAGAAAAAGTTTCTTTAAAACCTAGCTCTTTAAAAAACCCCACAATTTATGAAATACATTCCTTTTCATATAGGTCAATATTGTATTGGGTTTTTGAAGCAATGATTTCGCATAGATAAATTATGCTTAATTTTGCATCATTTTTCTTACCAATATTTCCCAAACCTATTTTGGAGTAGAGGGATTTTGTTCGAAATCAAACTGCTTGTCAATGCATATGATTTTCGGGTTAGGTTTTTCTGTTTGCAAAGAACAAGGACTACCTTGAGTTGTCTAAGGCCATGAGGCTTGTAGGAGTACCTGTGGACCCCGGTGGAACCTGAGAGCCACCAGAAACTGCAGCAGGTCAAAGTGCAGCCACTGATTTCTCGCGTTCATTCGTGCATACATCCTCTCTCCCCTTCTCCTTCACTTGGTATTTCTGCTTCATTCTCTTCTCTAAATGGACCACCTCGCTTCGCTCTCTCAGAGCTTCTTCCCTGGTAGCCAGACTGGCACATGACATGGTCACAATGGCCTCTCCTTCCCCACATCACAACTTCTCAACTTAAGTTACTGCTGCCAACTGGGTCCTTCTGTTTTCCAAAGCAAACTGCCAAGAGTGGGGATCTGATAGTCCCCGCTTGTCTTTTCACTCCAGTCTATGACCCAAGGGTGACCGCTGGGTCAAGTGTTCCCTCATGTCCAATCATCTGTGCTGGGCGTGGGAGGTGGTCATTCAAAGAGCATGCAGTGGGGAGTGGCTGACTTGGCACTGTGGTTAATAAACATCCCTGGTACATCTGGCACATCTAAATTGAATGTTTTTTAATAGAATGATTTCCCCCATTTTCTGAGAGTTAGTTTGAATTTCCATTGTCTTCCGTGTTATTAACAATTTCACTAAAGTCATTATCACATAAAAATTGAGAGCCTACATTTTAGCTCTTTTTTCTAATAACTACAGATATTGAGTGAGAGAGTCTAAGAATGAACCTCGTGAGACTGTCTTCGGACATCACAGGTGGATGCTGTTCCAATGAACACTGCTACCTTCTGCGTTCAATCCGTGACTAACTCAGACCCAAAGTCAAGTCAAAAGATAGTACGTTTCCTTTTTTTTTTTTTTAACATTTTTTATTGATTTATAATCATTTTACAATGTTGTGCCAAATTCCAGTGTTCAGCACAATTTTTCAGTCATTCATGGACATATACACACTCATTGTCTCATTTTTTTCTCTGAGTTATCATAACATTTTGTGTATATTTCCCTGTGCTATACAGTGTAATCTTGTTTATCTATTCTACAATTTTGAAATCCCAGTCTATCCCTTCCCACCCTCCACCCCCCTGATAACAAGTCTGTATTCTCTGTCTGTGAGTCTATTTCTGTCCTGTATTTACGCTTTGTTTTTGTTTGTTTGTTTGTTTTTGTTTTTTAGATTCCACATATGAGCGATCTCATATGGTATTTTTCTTTCTCTTTCTGGCTTACTTCACTTAGAATGACATTCTCCAGGAGCATTCATGTTGCTGCAAATGACATTATGTTGTCGGGTTTTATGGCTGAGTAGTATTCCATTGTATAAATATACCACATCTTCTTTATCCAGTCACCTGTTGATGGACATTTAGGCTGTTTCCATGTTTTGGCTATTGTAAATAGATAGTACGTTTTCTTGATTGATAAAGAGTCACACAGTTAGTTGGGTGTGTGAATCATGTGTGCAGGCGCTGGAGCCAGCCCGCCTGGGATTCAAATCTGCCTCCAATCCTTGAGGGGCTTACGTGGCCCTGCTGAGCCTGCCTTTCCTTATGTAGAAAATGGGATTACTGGGAATATTTATGGCACAGGTTATTGCAGAGATGAAATGAATGAATCAGTGAAAATGTTTGCTAGGAACAGGACCTACTACAGGGCAAACATACCATGAATGTTGGTTATTATTGACATAATTGGTTCCATAACCCTTGCTGAATACCTGTTGTACCATTCAAGCTACTTGCAGGTGGGAATCTGTGAAGTTTACAACCACAGTGATTTTACTCAAGAAAATGCAGGCAGACTTCTTGTCACTTTCTGCCAGTTTATGTGGCCATCATTTTATTATAGAAAGAAGTTAGACTGGTTTGTTATGCAAGGGTCTTTACAGAATCACACTGGTAATTTTCTGTCATCTCCATGTATCTTGTTTCATGAATTTCCTGTTATGAATATTTTCAAATGCCTGGAGTCAGGTTGAGAGTAATTGCTTGATTTTTGCTGTCTTCCAGAACAATAGATATTTAATTTATTCCAATTAAAGTTTCCTTAATTTACTATGGAGTTATTCTACAAAGCTAATTCTTCAAATCCTGTAGTGACATTTTTCTCTGCATTTTTCCTCCTGTGTTACTTCTGGCTATAGTGATTTGACGCTGAAAATGTATTGCTGTGAGAGTCTACACTGCAACAGACACAAGAGTCACTCTTGAATCCAAGTTCATGAACTGTGAAGAGCCTAACAAACAAAGAAATGTGGTGTTGCTCGTGTTAATCTCAAACTAAGCTGCAAAAGTTCTGCTCCAAAGTTCTGCCACACTAAATACACTTGTCTTGCTAAGTATACACGTCAGGTTCACTGCCTCTAAACAGACAGCCTCTCCTAACCTAGTGGTAAACATTTTGATTACTGAGAAGTGTTTTCACATCTGCTTGTTTCAAGCATAAGTGCTTTCCTCCATCTCACAGAAAAATGGGGATAAGGCAAACATCATCATCCTCCATTCATTTCTACTTGCAGTTTCAGCTAGTATGTAAGTACGAGGCTCGGAGGACCAGAGAATGTCTTAAATTAACACAGTATTTAAACTGTGTTGCCCAGTGCTAGGGAGTGATGGGAAATTGGCTTTCCTAACGGAGCTGTCGTGAATATTCATTTTTCCATCTGGGAACTGAGCACATGCGATTCGGGAGACTGAAAACTGTTGTGACTTCAGCTCTGTAACTACACAAACTTTACAGTCTTGAAAGTGTAATGCATGTTAACAAATTAATGTGTCGCTGTAAAAGTATACAAATGAGAAACAGAACTGAATTAGTTGCTGAAACTAATTAAGTCCACTTTTCGGAGGTGACCTGGGGCACAGCCACATTAAAAACAATCATGGGTGGGGACTCAGGACCCCACTTTGATCACTATTATGAGAGGGCCAGAGGAACTTGGAGACGTTCTCTGCTCACTTCTCCACAGGATTCCAATTTCAACAAGAATTGCCAGGATCTTCTTAGAAATACAGAATACTGAGGAAATGGAAAGAAACTGAGTAACTCAAAGACATACCTTATGCCATAAATAAAATCCTGTAGTTAGAGCTTGGATTGAAAACCTCCCTGGGACTGACAGCTCATTCCTGTGTTAGAGCTGCTCTCTGGAAATTAATGGGCTTGGCTTTGTATCTCCAACTGTTCTGCACAAATGAACCAAACTGGGAATCAGTTGGAGTCACTGAAGCTTAACACAACTCCAGCTATTGTTTACATGGCTCCCATGAAACCCCTCTGCCAAACTGATTAGATTTACAGTTCATTCGATAAGCTTGTCTGCTCACAGTGCAGAAGGCGGGGAACCTTTTCGCAAAATGAAACCAGAGCTGGAGAAAGGAAGAAAAAAACAAAGCCTTTAATGAAGAGGGAGGCTGAGAGCCTTTGGTGGAGGATCTTTTTAAGTTTTAGGAAGCCTCCCTTGTGCTGGGATTCTCATGCTCAGTGTTGAAAGGACACTCTGGGATTTGCCCTCCTGCCTACCAGAAAGTCTTCAGTGCCATTTTCAGGTTTGTGTGATAATGGATATGGGTAATGTTAATGGGAACTAGAGACTATTAGAGACTCCTAAAGATGAAGTGGGTCAGGGAGCACCATGTGTATCAGCGGAATACATCACGAACCACACAATGCCAGACAGGGCTGTTTTTTGTTTTTCTCCTAACCCCATGCTAATAGCTGGGAGAAACTGTATAAAGCCTACCCTATTTGCACATGCTCTGGACCTATTATTGTGTGATTGGGAATTAGTCATGGAGCCATGAGATCATCACCCCCAAGACTCTTTCTAGTCACCTTTAAGAAAGTATAACTGATCTCATTTCTCCAAGAGCATGACTCAGTAGCTCAGTCAACTGTGGACGAGCCCTGTGGATCTGCTTCCACTGAGAAAGATGGCAGAGTGGGGGCCAGCTGGGTAGAAGCTGGTGTCCCCTGTCAGAGGGGTCCCCCAGAGGAACGCTATACCACATCTCTTTTGGTTATCTGTTTCTTCATCACAAACCACCCTAACACTCAGGGGCTTGGAACAACTCCTTTATTAATATCTTACAATTCAATGGGTTTGGAATTTAGGAAGAGCTTGGATGGATGATTCTTCTGCTCCACATAGCGTCAGCAGGGATTATTTGGTGGCATTCAACTGGTGGCTGGATAGGTTTGTAGGGTCCAAACCAAGTAGCTTTACTCTCACACCTGGCACTTTGGCATGGGTGGCTACAAAGCTGACCTCAGTCAGACCCTTCCCCCTCCATGTGGTCTCACGGCTGCTTCACCATGGAAGCTGGACTTTTTTTTTTAAATTTTAGTGGAGGTATTGGAGATTGAACCCAGGACCTTGTGCATGCTAAGCATATGCTCTACCACTGAGCTATACCCACCCCCTGAAGATGGACTTCTTACATGGGGGCTCAGGGTCCAAGAATGAAGGTTCCAAGAGTCCTGGGAATGAGCTATGAGACTTCTTATGCTTTAGCCTGGGAAGTCCTAGAATGTCACATCTGCTAATTTTTATTGGTTAAGGAAGTCACTAAGGCCAGTTTAGATTCAAGAGTAGGAGAATTGAAACCCACATCTCTGTAAGAGGAATGTCCAAAAATCTGTGGCCATCTCAAGTTTGCTTCACTTTCTTGAGATCTTAGAGAAAAAATTCAGTCTTATAAGTCATTTTTCAAATCCCTTACCCAATAATGGGAAAAAATGGATGAAAACTCTCAAGAAACCCTTATGTATACACTGAATGTTTAATAATGTTTAATAGATCTATTAAATGGAATATACGATTGAGAGTAATTGTACGGCTTTCAAATAGATAACTCTTCGCTGACAATTTTACTATCAACCTTGACTAAATTACAGAAAAGATCGATGTTTATATAAAACAATATAGTGTGTTAAACTCTGGGACGCACACACTGGATGCCTTTTCCTATTGTTCACCTTGTAGTCTTTGATCGTATTGCTGTAGCCACACTCCCTCACACACGACCCATATCTCCAGAATTCTATGTAAACTATAGTTGTGCCTTGGAATCACATCATATTATCTTTGCAGGTGCAAAGAGAAGCCTATTCCCTTCAGTGTTTTAATTTTTCTTGCCATGAAAAATCACATCCGTAGCTTTAAGCTCTGTAGCCTCCGCTGTGTCTGCTGTGATACTCAGGGCAGGATTTCTCCCAGCGATCTTTCCCTGAGAAGGCCTAGCCGGCATTAAGCGTCCTCCCAGGTTGGCACATGCAGTTGGAACGGGAAAAGGCCAAGCTGCAGAGACTGACCCAGTCATATACTATTATATACTATTGGGTGGACTGGGCGGTGGAGGGGGCGTTAGGGAAATCTCCCACCTGAACCCTTCCTATCTCATGTTACCATGTCTTTTCTTTGGTGACTAAAGGACAAGCTACACTGAAGTGACAGCATTGTAGCACTCTGGGATAGTAGATACAAGACTGAAACAAGTGTATTTTCCAATTTAGTGCATCTAGCCTGCCCAGGACACGGCTGCTTTCTTTGTTCAAAGGGGTTCTGGATTTGCAGCCACCATGCCCTGCTCTCCAATCCATCCTCCTCCTCTCCACTCTCCTTCCAATCTCCTCCAAATCCTTTGCTAAAAGTTTCCATTCCAGATTAGGCAGTCCACTCTCCCTTTTTCTAGCTATCTTTGAATTGTTGGCAGGATTATAGCATCAGAGACCTTGAGTCCAAAATGGTGCCGTGTTAATTGGCTGACTTGATGCAGGGGGTTTCCATTCCATGAGAAAAAGAATGACTGATCTTTAGAGGAATCTGGGTAGGGAGGATGTGCCCTTTGAGTTATGTGAACTGTGGGGTATGCTCCATTTTAAGCACATAATACAAGGGTGATAAACTTTCTAAAACACCCCTCCAAATTCAAAGAAGTCTACTGGTATAAAAGCAATGATTGGTAAGGTACCAGAGTCAGTCATTTTTTAGTAGCTTCTGTGTTCCAGGTTTAGTTATTGCTACTGGGGATACAAAGATGAATAAAGCATGGCTCCTAGTTTGAAGGGACTAACAGTTTTGTAGAGTTATAAAAGCAGATAAATCACAGTATTACTTAATATGAAGTAGGAGAAAAGTGTGTAGAGTGTTGATGGAATCTGAAAAGAGAGTGCCTGGGCAGATGGACAGGGTGTCCACTTATCTCCTTAATGCTACTCTCCTCTGATTATTTACCCTAAGTGGCTGATGGCTGGGATATGTCTATATATATATATATATATCTCCTTTCATGTACATTTGAAAATATCTCAACTTTGGAATATATTTAAAAAATACACATAACACTCAAATGACTTTTCCTGCATTTGGATTATTTAAAAAATATGGATTGAAAACTGTTTATAACTCCTAAAGACATAGCTAGATGACTGCAGTCAACATATAAAGAAAGTCTCAGAGAAATAGATGTACATATTTGGTCATTTACAGAGTGTAAATTAGGAAATTCTAATAGCACTTCAAAATCAAAGAGCTGACTGTCTCCCATACTCTCTTACCTCCTTTTCACCCAGGGCGCGGCATCTACCCAACGGTTTCAGTAACCAACAGCAAACGGGGGTGGGTTGGCTTCTTGGGGAAAGTAAACGCCTTCTGGAGCAATGGGCTGGAGACTATTTACTAGTAAGGTCCGAGGCTGAAAAAAAGTCACCATCGGACTGGATAGGACACGAATCCCCTTGGTTAGCCTTTCTCCGCCTTCCATCCTTCTGTGAGCAGCAAGAACAAGGAGCATGTATCCCTGTATGGACACCCCAACCTGTCTGATGAAATGTGACTGGTGGTTTTTTCTTGCCAGAGAACAGCTTTGATCAAGATTACACTTTGTTAACTGCTGCAATTCCTTGTCTGGGAGGCAGGAAATTTGGTCTCTGTGGACTATTTGTCAGCCAAGGCTGAAAATGGTATGAAGGTGTGGTCTCGGTTATGAAATCAGAAGTCGGGATATTCTGAGTCTTCATTTGGTCAGAGACCCTGACGTTCTCTCTCACGAAGAGTCCCTGCTTTGATAGCTCCAGACAGAAAGTAGAACGATAGCTTTTGCCTTGTGGAGATGTGCAGACTTTCTAAAGATTTTTGAAAATGAAATGTGGTTTAAGTATCAGTGAGCCCATTTTCTCCTGTTCACCAGGCAGTGGCCGGAAGTACATTGTATGACGGAGAACCATTTGGCGCCTCACTTTTGATCATGTGATCTGGGACAGCAAAGCTATTGTTCCAGGAACATTCTTGGCTATCAGGTGGTCCAAATTTCTGCATTCTTTTTCTCCTTTCTTTGTTATTTGTTCTTTATAGTGGTGTGTTCACGGGGCAGAATGTACTACATTGCCTTCAAATGTGTTGTTAATGTGCCAGGAGAAGCAACATGTTAAATATAGTGAATACTGAATTTATGTGCAAATTCAGACTCAGAAATTTTGAAGTTCAGGGTCTGACTTCCCTATAAGGTAGCATAGGGAATGTGCTAAGTGTCTCCTAACTACCCTGACAATTCATTTTACATAGTATAGGCTGCTTTAATATTAGCAGCAAGATGTAGTCAATACAATAAAGGGTCAAACAAAATAATAATTTTTAGGTTGGCTATGATTTTTGACAACCCTTAGCCCTTACTTTCCCTCTTGTTGAACAGACTGTGGAAAGAGGAAGATAAGGATGTGTTTGGGAATGTCCTTCTGCTTTCATTCATCTCTTTCTTCCACCAGGCCTCCTAGCTGGCTAGTCCTCTGAATTTTCTTCTCTTCTGAACCTATGATACTGAGTTTGGAACTCCTGGTTGCTTCTCCAAAGACTGGCAGGAGATGGAAGTGGTCCAGAGTCAGGGTAAAGCACAAACTTGCGTCCATCCAAACCTCAGGCACTAAGAAGCTATAATACGACAGGGATTATTTGTCAAGATCTGATCCGAAGGAATGGTTTCTCCTGAATACTTACATCAAGTGAATGTGGGGTACAAGGTACAGATGACCTCATTCACATGTGCCTCCCCCTGTGTTTAATGTCCATTATCTGAGGCCCTCTCTTGTTTTATATTCTAGTATATTTTCTTCTCCCTCTATATTCTAGTATATTTTCACAGCTATTATTTTATTCAGCACATATTTAATAGCAGACATTGTGCTACATATCTCACATATATAATCTCATTTAATCCTTTAAACAACTTTATATGGATTGTAAAGCTACTTTGAAACAGGTAATATTTCTGGCCATTTTACAGATTAGAAATTTGAGTCCTAGAGAAGTAGAGGAATTTGCTCTAGGCCCTCAACTGGGAAGTGGTGGGGCTGAGCTTCCTTCCTTGAGTGCTTGCTTTGACCTGAATTGATATACTCCACAGATCACTGGATTAACTCCTAACTCAGAATCACCTTGTCTTTTTATTTGTTTGTTTGTTTTCCACTGAAGATATTTTTATAGAAAGCAACAAAAAATTTTAAAAATGCCTCCTCCAAGCTTGTCCTTTTAAGATTGCATTTGTGTGGCATGAGATACACACAGCTTCATGTTTGTTGCTGCTGATGGTGTGGTTGGAAAACCAAATATCCCAGTGGGGGTTTCACCTCAGCCTGGGGAGCTCAGTTTTAAATTTAACTTAATTCATTTAAAGTTTGAGTTTATTTCTGGCTGGCTGGCAAAATGTGGCTTCCAGGCTTAGAAAAATTCCCTCAAAACAAATTTGAAAAAACAAATCCCACCTAAAATGGCAATGTGAAATACTGTGCAACATTTAATGAGGTCATTACAAGCAAATTAGAAACATTCAATTTAAATTTACTTTAAAATAGATCTGGTGAACAACCTGTCTACTGATGGATGAATGGATAAAGAAACTGTGGTATGTATACACAATGGAATATTATTCAGCCAAAAAAGGGAAAGAAATCCTGCCATTTGTGACAACATGGATGGACCTTGAGGGCATTATGACAAGTGAGATAAGTCAGACAGAGAAAGACAAATATTGTATGATCTCACGTATATGTGGAATCTGAAAACAACAACAACAAAAAAAACAAAATCCAAACTCATAGAAACAGAGAACAGACTGGCAGTTACCAGAGGTGTGTGGTAGGGGTTAGCGGACATGGATGACAGTGGTCAAAAGAAGCAAACTTCCAGTTAATAAGATAAATACTTGTGAGGCTTTAATGTACAGCATGGTGACTGCAGTTAACAACATTGTTGTATATCTGAAAGTTGCTAAGAGAATAAACCTTTAAAGTTCTCCTCACAAAGGAAAAAACTGTAACTCTGTGAGGTGATGGATGTTAACTAAACTTATTGTGGTGATCATTTCCCAATATATCCATATATCAAATCATTATACTGTATACCTTAAACTTACACAATGTTATACATCAAATATATCTCAATAAAACTGGAAAAATAAATAAATTAAATAGATCTAGGTGTTAAGGTAGAGTTGGCAATTTGTATTCTCCTAGTTCCAACTGAAGGCAGGTTTGCCCTTATAAAAATGTGCTGTGATTTAACAGCAAATGAAACATCAAAACAAAAAGCATTAAGGTTCAGTGTGGAAGGACACCCCCTGAACTCAATAGGGAGAAAAAAAGCAATACGGGAAAACTATTTTTTTTTTCTGAAACAAACAAAAATCTGCCATGGAACAGTCCGAATCCTGGTTTGGAATAATCTAATACATATATCTAGTTCACAAAACAGTAGGTAGATCATGGGTCAGTGCATAACTCATAAAAGCCCAGCTTTAAAAGCCAGCACACAGTGGAAGTTCTGGTTTTGACACAGCACTCTAAATGCTTCAACTCCCACTAACTTTATTCATCATTAAGGCAAGGCGACTCTGGGGGCGTGGGGGGGGGGTAGATGGTATCATTATCCCTGCTTCATAGCAAGGGAAACTGAGGTGTAGGGAGACTAAATGATTTGTTTAAGGTCACTTGGCCAGTGTGGAGCAGAGATGGGATTTGAAGCAACTTGGGTCCCACAGGCCATGTGCTAATCACATTGACATGTGGCCTTCAATAAAGGGCTGCAGAGAACTTGTGAAGAGGTCGATATAATGTAACCACAGAAGGAGAATAGAGAGATGTTGGGGTTTTTTGTATATACATATATTTTATTGAAGTATAGTCAGTTTATAATGTTGTATCAATTTCTGGTGTACAGCATACTGCTTCAGTCATACATGAACATACATATATTCCTTTTCATATTCTTTTTCATGACTTACTATAAGCTATTGAATATAGTTCCCTGTGCTATACACTGTAAACTTGTTGTTTATCTATTTTATATATATTAGAATCTGCAAATCTTGAACTCCCTTCCCACGCTCCTTCCCCACCTGCTAACCATAAATAAGTTTCTTTTCTATGTCTGTGAGTCTATTTCTGTTTTTCTGTTTTGTAAAATAAGTTTGTCTTTTTTTTTTAGATTCCACATATAAGTGAAATCATATGGTATTTTTCTTTCTCTTTTTGGCTTACTTCACTTAGTCCATCTCCAGTTCCATCCATGTTACTGCAAATGGCATTATTTCATTATTTTTTTATGGCTGAGTAATATTCCATTGTGTAAATATACCACAGCTTCTTTATCCAGTCATCTGTTGATGGACATTTAGGTTGTTTCCATGTATTGACTATTGTAAATAATGCTGCTATGAACATTGGAGTTCATGTATCTTTTTGAATTAAGGTTCCCTCTGGATATATGCCCAGGAGTGGTATTGCTGGATCATATGGTAAGTCTATGTTTAGTCTTTTGAGGAATCTCCATACTGTTTTCCATAACAGCTGTACCAAACTACATTCCCATCAACAGTGTAGGAGGGTTCCCTTTTCTCCACACCCTTTCCAGCATTGTTTGTGAACTTTTTAATGATGGCCATTCTGACCGGTGTGAGGTAATACCTCCTTGTAGTTTTGATTTTCATTTCTCTGATTAATTAGCAATATTGGGCATTTTTTCCATGTGCTTACTGGCCATTTGTATGTCTTCACTGGAGAATTGCTTATTTAGGTCTTCTGCCCATTTTTGGATTAGGTTGTTTGTTTTTTTGTTATTAAATTGTGTGAGCTGTTTATATATTCTGGAAATTAAGCCCTTGTGTATCTCATCTTTTGCAAATATTTTCTACCATTCTGTAGGTTGTCTTTTTGTTCTGCTTATGGTTTCCTTAGCTGTGGAAAAGCTTTTAAGTTTAATTAGGTACCATTTGTTTAAGAGATGTTTTCAATAGCTAGTTTCTATGTTGCCTAAAAGTAGCAAATATGATCTTCTCTCCTGTTGGTGACGGTGAAGTCAACAGACCAGGGAGCCTGAATGTGAAACTGATTAAAGTAGGTTATTGGGTACTTGTTAAAACAGTGTAATGTCCAAGATTGTCTACTGAACTGGAACCCACTGTACCCCACTTTGGACTATATATGACTGGAGATATTGATTGGGAGAGAAGTGGGAATACCCCTATTGTGCTGAGGGATTCACTCTGGCAGCTGTGTCCACCCATAGACCCTTGATAATGTTCAGGTGGCTTTTCTATGTGGCACAGGCTGCTCCCTTGGTACAAATACACCTGGAGGTTAAATGGCACACTTTTGTTGTCTATTTGTATCACCAATTCAAACAAATAAATGAAACGCATTGTTAAAGAAAACTTACACTAATAAAATCCCCATCCCCAACCCCATGTGCACCCTGTGCTTCTGTTTCCAAAGCAGGGATGTCCCATTCCAAGGCAGGCTCCTCAAGGCATTCCAAGAGCCTTCTGGCTGGCACTTAATCTTCTTTATGCCATGGGGTCCCTTTGGCAAACTGCTGAAGATCATGGCCCACTTTTCAGAACCAGGTTTTTAATGCATAAAATAAAATACACAGGATTACAAAGGAAGCCAATTATATTAAAATATAGTTAACACAATGTTTAAGAAGTTTGTTACAGCAATATGATACATACTTTTAAATTGACATTATATAATAAGATCTAGCTGAGAGTTTTATCTAATAACTACTGTAATTTAAGATATTTGCAACAAGTGTATGTGATGTAAACAACCTATGGGTTCTACAGGAGACTAAGTCATAGATACCTACTGCCACTGTGGTGTTGCCTACATTCATAACGGAAGGAAATGCTAAATGTCAGTTAGAGGATTAGTGAAAATAAAAGTGTAAAAATTTTTTGTCATCCAAATTCATAGTAACCTGAATTCTCTCTCCCCTGGTTAAGAACTCCTCCTGGATAAAGTTACCCCAGGGGTTCACACTTCACTGGAAGCCCCACCCCACGTCCTGGAGGCTGGAGCCTTTAGGCCACCCACACAGAGCTCAGAGCTCTCTCTGCGGGGAGGTTTTCCTTCCAACTAGTCCTAGGAATTTGAGGGCAGAAAAGAGGGGCTCCTTAGCTCGTGGGTGCCACTTTAAATAATGCATCCTTTACTGTGGAGTGGCTTTTGAGTCTCAGAACACCTGGAAACCAAGTTTTAAGTTGCCTACGCCAGTGTGACTTCTCCCCCAAATTCTTCTTTTAAGCTGGGCACAGATCCCTGGATGCTCCGGGGCAAGGCTGAGCTTCAGTTTTCTCATCTGCAAAAAGAAAATACTTCATAGGATTGTTAAGAGAATGAAATAATAGCTGTGCGTTGTAAATTGCACAGCACTATGAAGGTTTGCACTGTTATTCTTTTTGACGGTTAGGTCTGTGAGGGAATGAATGAGGAAAGACTGCATTTGCACGTGGGCCTTGGTCAGCGAGCACCCGCTGATCGGGCGATCAGGGCGAGCGCATCACAGAGACTTGCCTTGCTAACAGGTAGTAAACGCCTTTCCGGTTCTGCGCCGAAATGGCAACCGTACAATTAAAGGGCTTCTCTCCGGGAGGACCCCCGGCCTGGGGCTGCCCAGCCCGCAGCTCGCCTCCGGGTCTCCCCGCCGCGGCTTCCGGGCCAGGTGCGGTGCGACCAGGCAGCGAGGGGCGGCGGAGAAGAGCAGCGACGGGCCGCACCGCAGCCGGGCCGGCCGGGAAGGTGCCGGCAGCGGGCGTGTGAGGAGGGGCTAGGGGTGGGGAGGGCCGGGGCGGGGCCGGCGTCCTCGTCACTTGATAAAACGCCTGCGAGTCTCCAGAGAACAACGGGCTCATTCAGTGGTTGGGAGCTGCCCGCGAGGGGGAGCGGCCGGGCGGAGAGCGCGACTCGTCCCGGGGGTGGGGCCGGGCGCGGCAACGAGAGGAGACCGAGGTGGCCGTGGCGGCAGCGGCGCCGTATCCTCCAACCCGGCCCGGAGCGCAAGGCGGCCGCGCAGCTTCCCGCTCCTCTCCCAGTGCGCCGGCCCATGGCGGCCGCGGGGCAGCTGTGGCTGCTCTACCTGTCGGCGGGGCTCCTGCCCCGGCTCGGCGCCGCCTTCAACTTGGACACCCGCGAGGACAATGTGATCGAGAAAACCGGGGACCCCGGGAGCCTCTTCGGCTTCTCGCTGGCCATGCACTGGCAGCTGCAGCCCGAGGACAAGCGGCTGTGAGTTTCCCGACTCTGCTCACCCCACCGGGGCGCCGGCCCGCGCGCGAACCTGGACGAGGGCGCGCCGCGTTCCCGCCGGCCGCCTGCCCCGCCCGCCCGGGACCCAGTCTTCCTCGGGCGGAGCGGGGCCCGGCGCCCCGCGCGCTCGCCTCCGGCCCCGCCCGGCGCCGCGCCTACCCCCTTTCAGCCCCGGAAGGAGGAGAACCCGGGGGTCGACCCCTGCGAATTGCGTCCCGGTGCCAGGCGGGGCTGTCCTCGGCCCCCGGAGAGTTTACATTTTTTTTTTAAACGAAGTGCTTTCGGGCGGTCCTTGCCTTCGGGCATGTTTGCTGGGAACCAGGCAGGTGGCACGTTTTGCCGAGCTTCACGTGTGTGTTTGGGGCGGGGGCGATGTAGGAGTGGAGAGGTTGCCGTATCGCTGCGGTGAGGTGGCTGGGAGGGTCGTTCAGGGAGATCCAGGCCTTTTCCAAACTCAAAGAACACCCCGTGTCCCCGCAGACCCACGTGCCGCGGAGAAGTTGGAAAGTCACCTTTCATCACGTCCTGCGTGGCTCTCTCCGAAGGGCGGGTGCCCCAGTAGGAGAGACTTTTACATGCCCTCCCCCACTTTTTAAAAGATGGAACTAACCAAGCACCTGTTCTCAGGACTCTATCAGCTGAGAAAACAAGACCCCCCTAGTGGTGTGTCCGGCCCCCGCCCAAACTCCAAAGCTTCCGGCGCCACCCGAGACCCTCTGGGCCCAGCATTGGGCAGGCCCTGCCGAGGGGTTAAAGCAAAATGTCTGTTCTGGGCTGGGGCTTTGCAAACAAGGTTTGGAAGTGACAACCCCCCACCGTGGCATAGAGGCGCTCCTCCCTGGAGAAAGTGGAGACCGGCACTCTGAGATTCTCCTTTTCGTTCTTAGACAGTGTTGGGTTCCCACATGATCAAACTACTTAGGCTGGAGAGGGTATTTGGGAGCTTAGTCGCCTTAATCGCTGTGGGGCTGCATTCTTGATCTGTGCCACCGAAAAATAAACTTCACAAAAGGTTCCCCCTCCCCCCAGGCCTTTGGTTGAACTGAGGTCCTTCCAGGACCAACAGACCGGAGAAAGCAAAATGCGGCCACAGAAAAGAGAGGACTTTGTGTTTGTGAGAGGGAAATGGAATTTTAGGGCTGGAGGAGACCTCCTGATTTCAGCAATTAAGAACTTTGGAATTAGTGAATATTGTGGGCCCCTGAATCTTAAAGTCAGATTTTTCAGATAACACCTGCCAGCGAAGCAAAGAAATTAGTTGGGGGTGGGGAGGCCGAGGGCGGGTGGTCTGCAGGCTTGGCCAGCTGCTTATACTCTGCTTTCTCTCAGTAGAAATCATTGTTAAGCTGTAAATTTGAAATGAAAGGTGGTTTCTGTTAACTCAGTTAATGGATGACGTTTAGTGTCTCTGAAACCTTGCGTGTGTAAATAAATGTGCATCCACCCATATGGAGAATGAACTTGTTAGTGCAGAAATGATTGTGGGCCAGCAGAGGGAATCCGTTGTCATTGGCATTCTTTGGGCCAGTCGCCTACTGAAGCTGGTGGTTTCCTTGAAATACTTGTTCCAGCAAACACTGTGCAGGGGAACGACTGGGGCAAGAAAATACCTTGGGGATGGAGACTTGTGAAACGTGACTTTAGCCAGGAATCTCTGTCACTAAGGGTAGCAGTATGCTTGCTAAAACTTGTTCTTGCTGGTGGGCTTCTCTGTTATTAGAGCTGCTGCAAGTCCTCCCGAGGGTGAGAGTAGGCCTGTGTTTGAGCCCTGATGCCTTCTAGAAATGCTCTTCTTAGAGGTGACAGAGGAGGGTGGCCCACTTTAAGGGGACTGTATCTTTCCCTAGAGTTTAAAGTGTGGCAGTAACCACACTCTTAGGGGTCTGTGGTTTATGTCAAAAGCCGCTCCCTGCCCCGCTTCTTTTGGTCAAGTATTGCAACAGCATTGGCCCTCTTGGGAGAACCAGCACACACGGGCCATACCCACATCAGTTATCACCTTTGTCAGTAAAGGGTGTGGGTATAAATAACAGCCAGTGAGGATGAGATCCCACGACTCATGGGCCAGCTTCCTAAACTCTGCACTTTATGGAAAAGCTCAGTGGGATTATTTCAGGGACCTGGTGAGAGACCTGAGCTCAAATTCCTTCTCAGTGTTTAACAGCTGTTAGTCTGAGCCTTAGTGTCTTTATCTGTAAAATGGAGATATTACTGCTTAATAGGGTTGTTATGAGTATTAAGAGTTAACATGCAAAGTGTTTAATTCCTGCCTGGCATGGGTATTTGCTGACTATGTGATAGCTGTTAATCGCGATAAATTTAGAAGCAGTAATTGAATCCCTACTGTGCGCCTGCTACTCTACAGGCGTTAAACATCCTGTGATTCTCACTCTGTCAAAGAGGAAAGCCAAAGGTTATTGCAGTTTGGGTAATTTTAAACTTAGTCACACTTATGAAACCCGTTTTCAAAGCAATTTAACTTTAATCCATCTTAATTAGACTTGTAACAAAAGTAAATTTCTTAACAAAGGACTTGATTGAGGCAGGTGAAGTAAAGTATCAAACATGCGTGAGCAGACCAGATGAATGCAGCATTATGGAAACCACCATAGATTTTTGTGGGTTAACTTTTCTACAGTGCTATTTAAATATTTAATAACATCTTCAACTCTGGTTAAGACTTTATAACAGAATAATATTGTATCTGAGAGCCTTAAAACATGTTGGGTGTTCCAAAAACTTTGGGGACTGTAAAACTGGAATAGAGACCGTAAAACTTCACTCTGGTTTTTAGGCTGTGTATTAAAGAAGGTTCAGGCTCCAAAAGATTATTAGATGGTTGGTTCAGTTACTGAGGTCAGGGTCTGAGCGCCTTGGAATCTTTCATTTCTCTTAGGTAGTTAAGGTTGAGTCACCCTGGCCTAGGTAGACAGTATGGGATGATGTCTGTGGGTATGTCCGTCCTCTGAATCATCCATCCCTCTTAGATCCATCTCTTCCCGGAATAGCTGTGTGTGACTGTCTACAGGGCAGAATCTGAAAGGAAGAGTGATATTAAGTGAGAATAAGTGATATTCTCATGGAGCAGTTCTGGGTATGTCCCAGTCACCGTTTTGTTCTCTTGGGAAGTTTCTGATGACTGCTGTCGTCCCAAGGCTCTCCAGGCCCACTGTCACTGCTGGTGTGACTCTGTAATGTCGGCTCTTGATTTTTTGCAGACCTTTGATGTTCCTGCTTTAAAATTCATGTTTACTAAACTAGAGATCATCTAGTCAGACTGGCTCCCTTTACAGATGAAGATACTAAAGCCGAAAGTTAGGAAGTGTCTGTCTCAAGTTTCACAAGTCCTTAAGCAGAATCTTAGCCGAATCTGGATTTGAACTTGGTATTTCTGACTCATGCTCATTCCACCTCTAAAAGGAGAAGTCAGAAGTATCCTTCAGACCTGGAGAAATTGGCCGGCATCTGAGTTGTGGAAATGTACTTTGTTAGGCTGATTTATTAAGCTGCTCCCCATGTGGGTCAGGGCTGTCTAATTAAATATCTGTGCCTGGGCTCTCTTCCTGTTGACCCTTATTCCAGCTGGCCTTGGATCAGCTTCTGGGTCCTTCCTTCTTTGCTTGTCACTCCTTCCCGTTCTGAAAAAGCCCAGTGAGAGGTGACAGGAGCCAGCCCAGGATCGGAACTATGTCCAGGATGTCTGCCTAAGCACTTGCTTCCTTGCATTCACAGTGCCATGTGGCTCAGGGCCATCACCCAGGGACTGTGTAGGTCACCTTAAGTCCTGAGAGTGGAGAACGAGCCAAAATGGGCAGGGAGATTTAGAGAAGATCTTAGGACTCTGCAGGAAAGCAGAAATAGACAAGTTTAATTGTAACCCAGGCTGGTGTGAGCTCATCCAAGCAATGACTTAAGGTTGGAAAGAAAGGGTTGGGGTATTCCTGTGGTATGAATAATATATCGGGAAAGTCAGGTGAAATGCTCATGTAATAAAGTTCTCCGCTATTGTAAAGAAGCAGTTACTGTGTTCTTAGCTGTTTAATACTCTATTTTGGCATGACATTTAAGCTTTTGTAACAAAATAGTACTAGAACTGTGGTGCATGGTTCCCCTAGGACCTTGGCTCAGTGTATGGCTGTGGACAGAGTGGCCAGTGAATTATTTGGCACTTTTAAGGTAGACAGTGGAGACATGATAGAAAATACTATCCTATGCTTAGATGACAGGGTCAGTTTTACCTGGAACACTGATTGGTTCCGAGTCAGCTCACCTTAAAGAACAATCGAATCATTGTGAGAACCAGTTTAAATTTCTCCATGAAAGCCTTTAGAGTCCACCCCATACTACAGCATTTCTTCTTCCTTTGAAGGTCTGTAGCCCTTAGTACCAAGTGCCTGCCAGTTCTGATGGCTTTGTTTAACTGTTACCTGCCATTTTCAGAGAATGATCTAATCCCTCCCAACTGAATGATAGGTTATGTGAGGGCAGGGGTCTTAATGTTCATTTCTTTGCCTGATAGCACCTACCATATGTCTTGCAAATACAATGGAGTCAGATCATACACTCAATTTAACTTGTGAAATCAACTTTTCCAGCTCAGGGTAGAGAGGGAGAAGGCCCTTTATTTAACCCTTGGCCCTTCCCTGCTCCCATTAGGCATTGGTCTTTGCTGCCCCCAGGGAAAGGGAAACTGTAGTGGTAAAGCAGAGAGACACCTAAAACGTTAATTCTTCGTTTTTGAGTTTTCAAGGGCCCAGGTCCCAGCTAAGGGGTTTTCATGAATGATTTTTAATTACACTTGACTTTTGCCTTAAAGGCAGACTTTCGAACTTAACCCCAGATATACAGGCTGACTTCCACTGCAGTGGGTACTCAGGATCTGCGGGTGGTTAAAATGAGACTGGATAGGGAAGGACAGCTGTAGAATAAGATCCCAAAAGCTACTTGACAAGGGTGTGGGGGTCAAATAGAAGTGAGCATGTTGAGGACATTTGTGAGCTGATGGCTAAAGCTGTAGGTATTCATGGACAGGAAGGGAATCTTGGCTGTATGTAGCTCTTAAAGTGTAATGGTGGGGAAGCTGCTGACCCCTCCAGTGAGAGCTGTAGGATGGTGATCTGGGTGGATCACGTGTTGGGACCAGAGTTCTAGTGGCCTTTTGGGAGGGTGGTCAAGGTTGAGCCCCAGTAATAGGCACAGGGAACAGGGCCAGCCCCCACTGCTCATCTTCCCCTTCTCTGTTTGTGTATAAGTTTAGAGTCAAATAACTAGGAACCTTAGGGGTTCTTAAACCTACCTGGTCATCAAAGTAACTTGGGGAATGTTTTTATGTTTAATTTTAAAAATATAATTTTAGGCTCAGCCCAGATCTGTTGTACCAGTTTCCATAGATGTGATTTAAGAATCTGTTCATAGAGTTTGAGCTAGATGAGCTTTCCTTTTTTTTTTTTTTAAATGCAGAAGGTAACACATCATGTAGTGGATAAGAGCAGATTTGAGAGCTAGAGTCTAGATCCCAGCTAGAGTCTTGAACTAGATAGGACCAAATCCTGCTCTGGCATTTACTAGCTGTGACATTGTGCAGGATACCTACAGTTCTGCTCCCGGGTCCAAGGTGTGGGGTTTCCCCCTTACACCACCAAGCAATTCTCAGATACCAGCTGTATGTCCTAGAAATCGACTCAGTTCTGACACTCTCTACCTGGAGATCACATCAGATCTCACAAATAGGGGGGTCAATCCTACAAGACTGCCTCTCCCCCATTTCAGATGCCCGTCTCAAGTCCAAGTTGCCACCTGTGCAGCTGACGGACCAGCTATAGATTCGATCTTCCCAGGACCCCTTCCTTGGGTTTAATTTGCTAAAGCAGCTCGTAGAATGCAGAGAAACATTTTACTTACTAGATTACCAGTTTATTATAAATAGATATAATTCAGAAACAGCCATATGCACGGAGCAAGGCGTAGGGGAAAGGTTTGGTGTTTCCATGCTCTCTCCGAGCAAGCCACTCTCCCCTAATCTGCATGTCCACCTACCCGGATGTTCTTCGGACTTCAGCCTTTTGGGCTTTTATAGACTTCATTACACAGGCATGATTGATGAAATCATTGGCCATTGGTGATTGAACTCAACCTCCAGCCCTTCCTCCCGGGAGGTCAGGAGGGTGGGACTGAAAGTTCCAACCCACTAATAATCAAGTGCTTGGTTCTCCTGGCAACCAGCCCCCCTCCTTAGGTGCAGTCGGAAGCCACCTCATTAACATAACAAAAGACACCTTTATCGCTCTCCTCGCTTAGGAAATTCCAAGGGTTTTAGGAGCTCTGTGCCAGGAACTGTAGATGGAAACCAAACATGTATTTCTTACTATAAGTCACGGTACCTAATCTCTCTAGGCCTCTCTTTCCTCAGCTGTAAAGTAAGGATAATTATACCTTAGACTAGTCCTGGCCCAAAGTAAGCACTTTGTGTTTGTTAAATAAATGTGGAGACCAAGGCTGTAAGAGGTGAAGTGGCCATGTCATGTGGCACAAGGTGCTTCTAAATCCACATCTTCCTTGCTTCCTGGCCTGTGCAGGGTGTGTGCTTTCTCTTTTAGGGGTTTGATTTTGATCAGGTTTACGTGTACATCATCCCTTCTCTTACATTTTACAGTTAACATGTTTGGAAAGTACATCTCAGAAAAGTACAGAGTACATCTCAAAGTACACCTCACCTTTTGGTGGCCTTTTGGTAGCTGCCAAGCAATATATAAATACCAGCAGGGTTTCAGTATACAGAAGAGATGAATGGGCAGACCGGTGAGGGGATGCTGAGGTTCTGGACAGGCAGTGACTTCAGGCATAGGATACCCATTCAGGGTGGACCTTGTGGTTACAGGGTGGAGTTACTCATAAGGAATACCAACTGTCTGGTTTCCAGATATTCTCAAACCTCTGTGACTTTGAAAGTACCACTCCACCCCTATCCCTGGCAGGCCGGGTAATTTGCACTCCACCCAGGGCAAGGCTGATGACGATTTGTTTTTCTTAGTCCTTTGTTTGGCATTAATGTATGTTAAGAAGGAGCTTGTGCAAAGCTGGATCTGATTGTCAATGATGAAGCTGCCTAAAATTAAAAGATGCATGGACAAAGTGTGGAAGTGGTGTTTTAGCAGATTTGTGTTCATTTGCTATACTGGTATTTAGAATTGCACAAGAGATCTCTTGGTACTAAATTAAGAGGCTAGTTAGTTGTCAGTTAGCCCTGAACCGGCACAGATCGACTGACTCTTTCCCAGTGTGGGCCCCTGTTAGCTAATAACAAGGTGGAATGATCGCCATGTAAACTGCTGCTGTCTGGCTTTTTGTTTAAACAAACAGGGCAGGACAATTCCAAATCCAGTCACCTGTTCTCCGGTTGGTGTGTTTGCAGAATGACACCTTCATAGGCCAGAGTAGCCGCGGAGCTTCCCTACATCACGCGTGCTTGCACACATACACAGGCTGGATTCCAGTGTTGGATACTGTCATTTTATCTAATCCCAACTTTGCCAAAAAAAAAAAAAAACAACCCCTTTAAGTCTCTAAAACCAATTAAGCGGTAAAAACCAAAAAAAAAAAAACCAAAAAAAAAACCCTTTAAGTCTCTAAAACCAATTAAGCGTTCTGAATTAGGGGGAATGGGGAAAGTGCCATGAAAGAGTGCAGAAGGCCAAACCAGTGACACGAAGCCACGGATGTGCGCGTTTATTTGCCTACCAGCTGGATGTATTTTGCATGTCGTACAGTATGAAGATTACTTTTTTGAAAAGCCACTTCAGATAGAAGAAAAACCTTTTAGAGAAATAGGCTTTATGAGCCCGGGAGTATAGAAATAAAAATAAACTTTGGTATAATTTGAAAGGGGCACATTGGTTAGTGATATGAAGAATAAACAAAGCCCGGGGTAATGCCCGTGTACCCGCGGTCTGTGCTTGCTTTCCTGGGTGATATCCACGTTGCTACGGTCTGTTCATTTTGAAAGGGACATTCGTTTGTACTGAGGTTATTTTAATTCGGTGTGTGTGTGTGTGTGAGAGAGATACACAGGATCATAAACATTTAAGACCCAGAGGGTAGGATGTCACTGAACTGCAGGTCTCCTGAACCAAGTAACCTCTTTTCTTTGAAGAATCAGAGTCCTGTCTTCAGGATATACTGCCATTGATAAGGGATCAGTCTTCTGTGGTCCTGATAAAGCAACATGCTATAAAGTTAACCAGAGGATCCCATGAGACTGAGCCATGGTGTGGGTGTGGGACGGCAGTATGGCTGGCCCATTCTGCACACTGGGAGTTTGGAGTTCTGTGCTCTCCCTCTTTGCTGAGGAGAGTGAAGAAATCTTTCCCACGTGCCCTTCCCACTGATAATGTCCTGTCAAATGATGACCTGACCCCTCTCCCACTGGCAGGTTAGTTTCACCTGTCCTATCGAGAGCAAAGGTGTTTTGAAGTAGTGAGACAGAAATGTTTAGAATTCTACAAGGCTCTGGAGAGATTGGAGATAGGTAAGAAAAGATATTTAAAAACCTAGGGTGAATGTGAGGTCTTGAAAACCTATGGATTGGGCTTAAGGAATCCAGCTTTGCTGTGACACAAATAAACCTAAGAGTTTTTAAATAAGGAAAGGCTTCAAGAGGCTTAGATGTGATCAAATGGATATGCAGAGACCTCATTCTAGGAAAATGGCTTTGCCACTGGTGCCTCCTGGCTGCTGGGGAGAGTAGGTCCATGGGCCAATTTAGGACAATACTCAGAAAAAATTGAGAGCTGGCTTTCAGATCTGGGTGACGAATAGTCTCATGTGAACCCACAAGTGCAGAAAGAGATGGGCCTAGACACTGTTAGACCTTCTAGAGGCTCAAGAACAGGGACTTGGGGAGGACTGGAGGAGAGGCCCACTAAATTAGATGGTCCAAAGCTCAAGGGAGGACTTTGGGGGCCAGCTGGAGAAATGTTTTAATGCCCAGCACGTGGTAAAGCTATTTCAGATTCCATGTTAGATTGGCCAGATTGGAAAGAAAAGTACTTCCTAAGTCTTGTATTTAGGAAAGGCCCAAGGCTGCTACAGAGGGAACTGAGAAAGGGTGTAGGGTGTGGAGAGGCGGCTTGGGGACCCCTACTCAGAGCATGATCGCAGAAGGTGAGTGCTGAGAGACAGTGATTCCCTAAGCTCAGTAGTGCTACCAACCAGAAGCCAGCTGAGAAGGTGTTTCACTATCATAGGGTAAGAAATTGGTCTTCTGTAAACTCATTTCTTTCTTTGTGTGTGCATGTATATATACAGGAATATTTTATATTTCAACCTAAAAATATAGGGATTTTTATCTTTACTGGAGCATGAGGACCAAGTAAAAACTTGGAAGGGAGAGCACTCTGGACTTGCTAGAAAAACCATAACCAGCTCCCCCTCCCCTGTAAAAGTTGTTAATAAATGCCCAGGCACTGTTCTAGGGCTGGAGATAGAGCAGCAAACAAAATAGATAAAATTCTTGCTCAGATTCTGATGGAAAAGATAAACAAAGTAAATAAGGTATTATGTTAGATGTTAATAGTGATATAGGGGAAACTAAAGTGGAGAGAGGGACTAAAGAGTGAGAGTTGGGTAGGGAGTGAGTGGCCACCGGGCAGCCAGGGAAAACTTCCCTGGGAAGGTGCAAGCCATGTCAGTATTGGGGGAAAAGTATTTCTAGCAATGAGAACAGCAAGTACAAAGGCCCTCAGGCAGAAGCATGCCTAGCATGTTCAGGAACAGCAAGGAAGCATGTAGTTTCCTTGGCACCAAATTGTGTCAAGCTTTAAAGATCATTGAAAGACTGGCTTTTACTTTGGAATGAGATGGGAAGCCATTAGAGGGTTCTGACTTAGGTTTTACACGGATTTCTCTAGCAGCTAGTTTATTGAAGATGGACTGTATGAGGGCAAGTTTAGATGCAGTGATCTTAATGCGGAAGGTCTTTTTAGTAATAGGTAAGAGATGATAGTGGTTTGGCCCAAGGTGGTAGTGGTGAAGATATTAAGAAGTGGTTGGATTCTGGACATATTTTGAAAGAGTCAACAGGATTTCCTATGGACTAGATATAAGAGAGAAAACCTGGAAGGATGAAGTTGTCATACAGTGGTTTAGGGAGGACTATAAAAGGAGTAGATTTGGGGGAAAGAGCAGATGCTTAATTTTGGAAATCTTAGGTTTGACATGTCTAGACATCCAAGTGGAGTTGTTGAGGAGGCAGTTGAATAAAAGTTTGAAGTTTGGGTGGAAAGGTTTGGATTGGAGATGCAAGTAGTGGAGCCATGTGCTTCTAGGTTGTACTTAGAGGGATGGACTGAATGAATGAGATCACCAAGGAAGTGGTGGACAGAGCTGCAAGGCACTCCCACGTAGAGGTTAGGGAGATGGGGGAACCAGCACCAGGGACAGAGAGGAATGGTCAGTAAGGTGGGGAGCTAGGCGATGTACTATCCTGGAAGCCACATGATGAGGTCATGTCAGAGAAGGAGTGACCAATCAGTTGTGTCAAACGACACTGAGAATTCGTCACTGGAATAGCAATGTGGAGGCCCTTGGTGACTGTATCTGAACGCTTGTGGTGGAGTGGGTGCACTGCCTGGTTGCAGCGAGTGAGTTTGTGAGAGACTAGAAGAATTGGAGGCAAGGAATACGAGCTCTAAGTTCTGCTGAAGAGGGGAGCAGGACAAGAGCTAGAGGAGAAACTGGGGTTAAGAGGGAATTCTGTTCTATTTTTTAAGATGGGAGGAAATGACAATGAGCTGGTTTGTTGATGAGGATAATTCAGTAGGAAAGGCCAAGTGAATGCAGGAGAGAGAATTGCCGGTGTGATGTCTGCAGTAGGTGAGAGGGGTACACCAGTGGGGAGGTTAGCCTGGTTACTGGAGCACAGGTAGCTCATCTCATCACTGAATAAAGGGGCACAGATGCAGGTAGGTGGGTAGTGGGTAGTTATCCTGGTGGGAGACTCTGAGATTTTTTTCTGGTTGCTCCTAATTTCTCAGTGAATAATAGATCATTAACCCTAAGTTACTCAATATCTGTGTAGAAGTTTGCCTTGTAGGAGGAAGAACTCCATTCTAGAGACAGAGGAATGTGGGGTTTGAATCCCAGCTTCTCCACATTCTACTGACTTGACTTCGGAAAAGTTGCTTGTCCTCATCAGTAAAATGGAGGCACTAAATGGTAACTACCCCGTAGGGTTGTGAAGATTAAATGAGGTGAGCGGGGGGAGGGTATAACTCAGTGGTAGAGTGTGTGCTTAACATGCACGAGGTCCTGGGTTCCATGCCCAGTACCTCCCTAATAAATAAATAAATAAACAAACTTAATTACCTCCTCACACCAAATTTTTTTAAAAAAGAAGTTACTTTTAAAAAATAAAAAAATAAATGTGGCAAAATAAAAATTGATAAATGTAGTAAGTAATAAAGCCTTCAGCATAGAGCCTGGCACATCCAAGAAACATCAGCCTTTACTATTGAGAGTGCCGTGAAGTAAAACATGAGTGTAATTCCCTCACATGGGGAGTTTTTATAGCTATCTTGTCTTCGTAGTCTGGCAGACAGCAGAGGTTACCCTTTGGGGGTCAGGTCAAAGGTGAAGTTGCTCCATGGGCTGGGCTACAGCCAGAGTTGGGGACAGTTCACAGACAGGTGGGAACTATAATACTGCCTTGAAGAAGAGGGTAAGGGGAAATACGGGTCCTGGTGGAAGGAGGAGAAAATGGTGATGGGCAGAACTCTCTAAGGATTTCCAGTTTCTTATGTTATATTTGAGCTACAGAGAACCACAGATTCTTATTTTGTTAAATTCTTTCTTACTTTTGTTAAAGGCTCACTTTGTGCTGAGTGTGCGTTTCCATGTGGGAGTAGCTGCAGCTCCAGATCTGGTTCTGTCTTGGACGGCACAACGTCTGTGTGTCCTGCAGGCCTGGTGGACACCAGGACATTGACAGGTGGATGTGTGCCATGCAGGGTGGGAGTGAGCGGGGAACATGCAGGGGTGCCGGGGCCTGGCATCGTGTTCCCACTAGCTGAGTTGATTGTCTCTGTAATCCTGGTCCACACACCCAGAGTTTCACTGCGTGTACTGAAGAGAAATGACACATGCCCTCATCAAACTGTCAGGGATGCAGAAAACAAGGCTGAATGACACTTCGGGCCCTAAAGTACTGTCAGTTTTCAGTCCCTTTCAGGATAAGTGGTATAGACTAAAGAGGTAGCTTGAGGTAAATCTGAATCTGAAAATAAATAGACCATCTCTGAAATTACACAAGGATATGACTCATCAGGACCTTAGCACCATCACCCCAGGGCGTGCTGCAAATTCTTTAGGGGACATCTTCCGAGGTAGCTTGGTGGCAAGTTATTTTTAAAAATCTAAGAATAGTGCAGATTGAAGTAGTGTAAGTTTTTAATATAAAATATGAGGCTTTAAAGACAGTTGAAGCTCTTGGTGGTTGCCGTGCCTCTGCCCCCAAACCCATTCATCTCCTCCGTCATCCAGGGTTTCTGTGAAAATGGTGGAGAAGCACTGACTGGCTCAACCCTTTCTCTGCAGAGGGATGAGTGACACCCAGAAAAGTCAAGAGACAGCTCGGTAGTAGCAGTATGAGCTCTGAAACCGAGCAACCCAAGGCCCAGTCCACCCAGTGCTATTCCATACATGCCTTCATTTTGATGATGTGGCCCATCCCTGGAGTTAGACCTGTACGGCATGATCTTGCTCTCAATAGAGCAGCATCTTACATTTTTAAATGTCATCCCCCATAATGGTATGGAATAGCAATAGCAAATATACAGCCGCTCTTGCCCTGTCACCCCGGCTAACTGGGGGCTTTCCAAACAACCATAGCACTGCTAGCTGAGTCAGTTCTCCAGGTCAGCATGAGTTAGCCTCTGCTGACACATGGGTGTTTGCACATCGGACAGCACCTGTTTGCCCTCTTGACCTGGCCAAATCCCCCGCATGTGGGAGGCACTCTACACGTCTGCCTGATGGACACAATCCCTGCTGGTTTGAGTTTCTCAAGAGCAAGGCTGATGGCTTGTCCACTTTTTGTTCGAATCTAATAGAAAGGGATGCCCAAATGGCATTTGTTAAGCCCTTGGTGTTGATTTAATTTCCCAAATCAGTGAAAGATTGTAGAAAATAGGAAGTGGATGACCATTTCTTTAGAATGAGCCTTTACACTCTGGTACCACTTACACATGAGATCTACCATCTTAATCATTTTTAAGTGTACAGTTCAGTAGTGTTAAATATATCCACATGGTTGTGAACACCCTGGTACTTCTTAAACATCTTCTGGAGTGCCCAGAAATCAGGATGGCCATAGTGTGAGGCCGTAAAATATTGATAAACCAAACTTCAAGTACCTAAACATAGAATTGTGCTAAATCCTATTATCTGATATGATATGCTGATGTAGATTAGTGGCAATGGAAGTAAAAGTTTAACAAATTAATGATTTTGAAAATTCCGTCTCCTAGCTAAGTATATGTTCTCCAATTTGGTAAAGGACAGCTCCTGGTTGAATTTCGCAGCTGTGTCCTTGGCTCCATTTGTGGAACCTTAGGGTTCCTCACACAGACCGTTTGAGAAACGGAAGTAATTTTTTTACCTAGTTGTGAGAAAATTGCAACAGATAAAAAGCCTGGCTGTTTCTGACTTATGTCTTGCTACTCTCCATTCCTAACTCTCAGTAGCTTTAAAATGAAACAGATTTCGGTGGCACGCTGACTCCAGGTGAAGCTGAGGTTGGATATGACAGTGGCACGTTCATGGGTTGAAATTCAGAAGCAAGTGTGTGTGTGTGTGTGTGTGTGTGTGTGTGTTCAGGAACATCAGATTAGACTGACAGCTGTCCCTGTTGGTTAGGGCAGCTTTAGTTTGTCTTGCAAATATTTTCTCTGTTCATGGTACCCTCCCCACTCCCACCCACCCCCTGCTTCCTTTAGAGCCACGTTAATCTCATACCTGAGCAGTTTATCTTCTCCATGTGTTCCTTGTCTGTCTGGTTTTCTAATGCCTAATTTCTCTATTGCCCAGAACCTGCTGAATTTAGTTTAATAGACTTTCTTTGTTCTTACAGATGTTTTCATTATGAAACTTCTAGTAAGCTATTTGGGAGCTGTCAGAATAGAAGCTTACTGATGGTTCTGAATTGTGGGCCCTCTGAAGTCAGGGGGTTGGGTCTGAGGGATCTGTGTTTGCCCAGAACTCTGACATGGAGCCTGACAGGCGTCACTCAAAAGTAAAAACAAATATGCTTTAAAAGAAATCCACATGCAAGCCCTAGTGTTTTCACCTGCACAAAGAGGGGGCATATTCTAGTAATACTACCCGTAATGCATTTGTGGATCTCTTTACCATCCTGCAGAAGTTAGGATGGAACCTGGGGAATGATCTAGAAAGGTGGACACCTCCCTCACTTTACAGACCAAGAGCTGGGGGCCCAGGGTTTATTGTTGGCCCCACAGCCAACTACCGACAGAGCTGCAGCTCCGTCCTCCGGCTCCTGTTCAGAGGTCTTTCCCCACTTGGACCCCATACTCCACCCCCAGTGCCCACCCCTGCAGGATCCATCTAGCCAGGGTGTCTGCTTTATGAAATGTCACTGGAAGCTTAAAGAAGAACTGTTCAAGCCCCACCCAACTTCTCTGAAAATCTTTACTCATCAAAAAGAGTTGCCTTGAGGGGGAGGGTATAGCCCAGCGGTAGAGCAAGTGCCTAGCACGCATGATGAGGTCCTGAGTTCAATCCCCAGTATTTCTGCTAAAAACAAAGAAGCAAACAAAAAACCCTAATAACCCCTCCTCAGAAAAAAGGTGCCATCCTGAGTTCCTATCTCAAGATAAGTATTTCTCCATTAGGAACTGGGCCTGGCATTGCGTTTGGACGCAAGCCCAGAGGCAGTTGTGTGCCCCCCACAAGGACCCCCCACACTCTGTTTCTGAATGAGTGGTCCAGGCTCCTGTCACACCTCTGATTCTTGCTTTAGACTAGAGGAAAAGTGAGGTGCTGACTCAGGCCGTGACTCACTTCCGTTCCTCTGCGGCAGGTGTGGCCGCTCTGGGCTGGGCTGGGCTGGGCTGGGCTGGGCAGCGTCCACAGCATCCAAGACAAAGGCATTTGAACCCTGCAGCTATTTATCAAAGGTCCTTACCGCACTTTAGCAGGGCATATTGGGATGCCTCCGAACTGAGCACATCCAATCCTTCAACGGAGGATACGAGGGGTGAGGACTTTGTATCGTTTCTCTGTAGCTGAGATGTTCCCCTGAATGCTGTCAGTGCCATGGATTTTATAGTGAAGGTGAGGGTTCCTCTCTCTGATGTCATTGCATTTCACTCAGCACCTCACTTGACTATGGTGGAAAGCCTGTCCTTCCTCCCAGCTGGTGGGATTTCCTCTCCTCTGTATATTTCAACCTCTGCTCATTACAATAAACGTGCACTTTATTGTGATGGCCAGCCGGCTAGCACAGCGCCTGGTGCACCGTAGGTCCAGGCTTACGTGCTTCTTTATTGATGTGTTGTCATGCGTCTGGAATGGGCTGTGAAAGTCAGTCTCTGACTCCTGCCTGCCTGCAGCTGCCTACATAAAGATAGCACGTGTGAGCTTGTCTGACACAATTTGAGGTTTTGCCTTTTCATGATTTCTGGGCATTGATTTTTTTTTTTTTTAATCTCCGCGACCATCTATCTCTTGTCATTTTCTCTGCAAGGCTTTCAGTGACCCAGTGTCCATCAACCTACATCATTTTAAAAATTACATTTTGTTTAGTTTTGAATAGGTAATAAAGTCACATGGTATAAACATAAAAGCTAAAAAAAAGGACGTGACATGAAAATCCCCCTTGTACCACTAGTGCCCTGTTGTCATTTACTTCCTTGGGGGCAACCATTGCTTTACCAGTTTGTTGTAAATACTTTCACAGGGATCTGCAAGTTTATAAGCAAATATGAATATGCACATTTTGTACACATGATAGCATGCCGTATGTATTCTTTTGCACCTTGCTTTTTTTCCTTTGGGATGTTTTAAAGCTCCTTTGATGTAAAGAAAGAGCTTCCTTAGTATTTTTAATGTCTGCATAGTGTTCATTTTTAAAGATGACCCATCATTCATTGAACCAGTCTGGATATTCAGGTATTTTCTAATCCTGTGCTGTTCAAAACAGTGCTGCAGTGAAGAATTCTAAACCTCCCTCCTTTCACCCTGAGCAGAAGATCAGTTCCTAATGCAGTGGCTTGCCCAGCGTTGTTTTAACGATCATGCCTGGTTCTGGACGAGTGGCTGGCTGCACTTCATGACTTTCTATCACAAACTGTATCCTACCATCTGATATCATTAGAGGCTGTTCAGCTGGTGGGGTTGCTGGAATCTTTTTGACAGCTAGAGTTGACAGTCTTAAGCCCAGGCTGTTGGATTCCTGATGGCTTCAGCATTTGTGCCCCACCTGGACTTAGGCTTGTTAAAAAGTACTTGTTAAAATTAGAATGGCTTGTTGGAATGTGTGTTAACCGGATACTGATAAGAGCACATGCGGTGCTTTATCACTGCATTAGAGTTTACAAGGGTACGTGACATTTCACTTGCTCCTGCAATGCAGAAAACGCAGACCGGAGTCACCCGTACAGATGACACCCAGCGAATAGGCAGGACAGCCAGGACTTGAGCCCACTGGGTCTTCCTGGAACTCCCTTAGCATTTCTGACTATGGTTTTGGCTTGCCAGTCTGTTACGGGGCAGGCAAGAAGCCATGGGCTAGCTGGAGGTAGTAGCTGCTCTCAGCTCATACCATGTTGTCCTGATAATCACAGGCCCAAGTAGGATGGATGTTCAGCCGGTGCATCTCAGTGGAGTAGTTCTAGTTGTTAAACGGTTGAAATATTTTTAGTTGGTAAGAGCTTTGCCCAGTCCCCCTTAATGTCCCTCAGCACTGCCCTGGCCACTCTTCCCATAGGACACCCCCGTCCTCCCATATGTCACCACAGTCCAGCAACTAATGGGGAAATGTCCCTGTACAACGAGGGTCTCTAGTGCCACACCACTGTCTGTGCTGATGGATTGGTTTCCAAGCCACACTGGCTGCTAAACATTTTCAGATACCATCTTTAAATGTGAGAGTAGGGTGGTGAACATTTAGCAATGTAACTTGACTTCTATAAATATTTATATATTTATATACATACACTTTTAAAGGTGTTTTCATTGTTGTTCACAGTATCCTATTTCTAAATCTTTTTTTTTTTAACCTGAACATCTTTTGGTTTTGCTTTTTGTGTTGCTTTGTTGTTGTTCCTTTGTATAAGTCTGTGTAGCAGATCTGAGGTATCAGGGACCCAGAGCCGCTCTACCCCAATGCGGAGCCTCAGGCTCCTAGTCCACAGTCCACAATGGTAGAATCTACATTCCAGGCATGATGAACAAAGGCACAAAGAATAGACCCGAAGGCACACATGCACCAGCTCCTAGAGAAGGATCCTGGAAGCAGCAGTGTGCTGCTTGGTGACGCATCCCATTGGGCAGGACCGAGTTATATGGCATGTCCTGCTGGAAAGGGAGGCTGGGGTGAGTAGCCTTTATTGAGGGTGGCCTTGTGCCCAGCTGAAAAGTACTGTGGAAAAGGGGCGAAGTGGCACTGGGTGACAGCCAGCGGTCTCTGGCATAACCACTCAAAACCTGTTGTTCCAGTTATCTCATTTAGAAAATAAACTATGTGATCATATTAATTTCCTTTTCAAAACATTGAAAAATCTGGATTTTCTACGCTATTGAATTAGTCACATGGGTATGGTGGCCTGCCAGGTGTGTGCTTTTTAAATACACCTTTTTTCTTCTTGGTTTTTATTAAAAGTATTTTACTGAAAAATTATGAAAATGAAGAAGTCACTTTTTCCTTTGCAGATGAGCTGTTTGGTAACAGCTTTTAAGGAATGAGTCTTTTTGTTTTGAGCTAGCACTGATAATATGCTCAGTGCACTTGGCATTTAAAAACCATATGCTAATAACGTACTTGAATTGAAAATTAAGTACAATGACAATTATAAAATAAACTTCATTTAACAGAAATTGACTAGATGCCTATGTCCCAAGCACTGTGTGAAGGTCAAGGATGGGAGGGTGAGCTCATGGTCTAGTTCAGACAGGTCTTTGGACTTGGGTTCTTGAAAGGACAGTTCACTAGAGGGACAAATGTGATTTGATTTGGCCACTGGAAAGTCAGGTATCTGATGATTCAAAACTGCAGGAAGTGATCAAATGCCACACTGCACAAGCGGCTGCTTTGTAAAACTGAAAGAACAGGATTGCTTGGGACTTGCATTCTTTTCGTACTGCAGTAGATGACAGTATTTTTATTATCACTCTTCAAGTGATGTCTCACTGGTAATGAGCTGCTTGGTCAGCTGAAAAGCGCTTTTCAGCTAATGATTTTATTCTTAAAATGAACTGGTTATATATTTATACTTCATCATTTTTGATTGATCTGAAGTGGAATTCTTGGCCATTCTAAATGGAGGCCAGTATCTATTGTGATTTAACCTTGTTGAGTGCTAACTGTATTCTTTTTCCTTGAGATTATTTAAATCTTTATTGTTGGGAGATAAGAAGCAAGTGTTGAACCAAGGCCATTCCAAAAATTGATGCCAGGGATTCCTTCCCCACCCCCGTCTCCATTGTGCTAATATGACCACTCTTGTTGGCATTCCAATTAAATAGCTGAAACGGATGCCGTGATTTCACATTTTGCCCCCTGGTAGGTGGTAGAGGTTTCTGAGTTGGAAGAGGGGTTGCATGTTGTGGGTAATAAAAACATGTTCTGCTCTGGGTGTTCCTTTATTGTGTGGGATCCCTTGTGCTTGGTCAGAGACACACCTATAGAAAAATGTACCAAGTCAGGTAAGAACTAGAACCCTCAGGCTCAGACGTCACAGGAGTTTCATAGTCACTGGAGACTGAATTTAGTTCCAGCATGTTTCTCCAAGGAGACAGGAAGAAAGTCTCAAGAAATCTGGGAAGGCCAGGACAAGATGACTGGTTCTGAGATCCACATAAAGGCCACAGGTATCCTTTGGGCCCCTGTGGCACAGATCTCAAAGCACTTTATAGACCTTAATTACAGCTGGCCATGCTCTTGTAAAATAAGTTATGTTTTTAAAAGGCGGATAGATCAAAGTGCTTTAGTGACATAACCCAACAAAGCAGAAAGGAGATTTTGGGTGTAGTAGTTCAGAGCAAGATGCGAGAGTTCAGCACAACTCCTATTTCAACACTTAACAGCTGTGTGACATCAGACAAGTTACCTGTCCTCTCTGAACCTGCATCCACATTTGTAAAATGGGGGTGGTAATGATGTCTACTTCTTAAAGAACTCATAGCAAAGTGCCTGATACATTGAAAGACCATGGGAGATGATAACTCCAGTGTATTATTAATAATAGTTTGTTTGCCCAGATTTGCAGGTAAGGTATGCATTTCTTTTGCGATTTCTTAGAAACTTATTAGAAATCTAGTCTTTTGAAAGTGAGATTGTAGTTCATAGAGAAAAGGGAGCTTCAACCTTTTAATCACCTGTGTAAATGGGAAAACCAGAGGCTGGGAAGTGAACAGATTTGTTCCACTGTGAATTTTAGCTCATACTTGCCCTATTGGATCTGCCAGTTACTGTAGTTAAATAGGGTTTTGGTTTTTCTTGGTGAAACACACCCCTTGAGGTTATTTAAAAAATACATATATATGAGACCAGATTACTGCCCTGAAAGAGTTTATAGTCTAATTAAGTGGACTTGGGAGAAATCCTTGTCCAGGAAAGAGAGGTGAAACTCAAGCAGGGTCTTGAGGCAAATTCATACATAAAGCCTGGAGCTGGAGTTTGGAAATTGCTGTTGAGCAATTGAGTGGAGTAGGGGCAGGACGGCTTGAGCCAAGGCACCAAGGCCTTTGTGTGCTGGGGAAGTAAGGGGAGCAGGGGCAACTCAGGCGGTGGCTAGTGTGGGCAGATGGCAGGGAGGCTCCCATGTGCAGTGGGAAGAGCATGGCACGCGGGCAGGGCATAGGGCTTGAAGTCCTACCCATGCCAGGTGTTGTCTGAGCCTCGGTTCCTTCATCTCTGAGATGCAGACACCGACCTCCCGATTGCTGAGACTTCACTTGAATAAAAGTGTATGTTAAGGACTTGTAATTATAGAGTGTCTTACTCTAGAGTGTTAGGGTAATACTGCAGTTGTCCAGGTGCCACCAGCAAAGGACCATCCTTACAGCAAAGGAGCCACTGAGAAGAGTGTCAGAGTGAAGTGTGGAGGCAGAGCCAAGAGAACGTATTGATGCCTTGGATGTGGGAGATGAGGGGAATCAAGGATTCCGACCCGAGCAGAAGCCTGGGTGGATACATATGCTTATTGAGAGAGGGAAGGCTTGTGCGGAGCATGGCGGGTGGGACAGCTGAGTTCTGTTTTGAACATACTAAATGTGAGCTGCTAAGTGCAGGCATCTAGTAAGCAACTGGGTTGGAGTGTGGAGCTAAGGGGAGAGGTCTGGGTTGAAGAGAGATGTTCTGAGAGTTATCTGTTAGTAGAAGGTGTTTCCAGCCCCAGGACAAGAGTATAGCCAGAGATAAGGACAGACTCCAAGATCTGTTGGAAGGACAGGCCCAGTGAGGGGGAGGATGAATCAGGCAAGTATCAACGGTCTCCCTGCCCTTTTCTCCAACTGCCCAGTCTAGTTCTTGACTGGATGCAACTGGAGAAGTCAACACTGAACCAGACTCGGGAAGGCCCTCTCCTCTTAAATGAGGAAGTGAGCCCACAGTTCAAAGCTCTTTTTGAGGGGTAAGATAGGAATGCATGGTGGACAGAGTTCCTAACCTTGGAGAATATTCAGGTAACGGACACTTCCAGTTAAACAGGGGGAGGAAAGTTTAGGGCTCTCTGCATGGCACCCTCCTAGAAAATCATGTAAAACTCTATAGAAGAGCCCCCTGTGCTTAACCCTGCTGCTGTGATTGCGGAGGAATTTGACATTCTGGGGATTCCTCTCAAACAGTGAATGAAAATGTGGTTTTAGGATTTGATTCAGAAAAAGGTGGAATGTAGTCAGTTTCCTTGCCAGTCTGTGTCCCTCGATCTTCTAGCTCCTCTTTGCAGGTGGTTAATGGTTTTCATTATTAAGGTCTTTAGACTGATAATAATATAGGCTCAAACACATCCTAAAAAAATGAAGGAAAAAAATCTACATTTTCTTGCTTCCCTCTCCCACATTTTATGATTTTGATGTCCTCTTTTACATCTTCATGTTTGTTCTTTTGCTATTCACTGTAGTTATCGCATTTCCAATTATGATTTTCTCTTTTCTGTAGATTCTGGCTTCTTTTCTCTTTAGAGAAGACCTTTCAGTATTTCTTTCAGGGTAGGCTTAATATTGCTGTATTCTTTTAGTTTTCGCTTGTCTAGAAATTCTTTATCATCTACTCTAAATGATAGTCTTGCTGGGTAGAGTATCCTAGGTTGCAGGTTAGTCTTAAATGCAGACTGCTTCACCGGCCATGGGATCTGGGCAGGTCCTCTTTGAACCTTTGTTCTTGTTTCCCTAAAATCAGGGACTCTGATGAGGTCAAGCTGGGCCCCGTGAGCTCCACCAGGAAACCGGGGCCTGATGGGAGTTGGTGGGCAGTGGATCTGCCTAAAGGGATCCCAGGACTCAGTTACGGTCCACACGGCATCCAGCACCTGAGGAGGCAGAGAGGGCTGGGCTTCACCGAAGTGATGCTGGAGTCAAGTGGAGGTGTGGGCAGGAGTAGGGGACAGAGCAGACGTTCTGCGGGGAATGGACTGCCTCTGCACAGAGTCAAGTGTGAATGAAGAGCCTGGTGGAGAGGACACATTTAGATGGTCTGGTTGGAGTCCAGGCCATGGAGGCAAACTGCTGTCTATGTCAGGTGTTGCTAAGCATTGAGTTTTAAAAGACTGGTTTCCTTTGTGTCTCTCAGGAAGGCAGGAATCCTGGAAATTGGAACCACTGACTCCTGACAGGTCCAGTTGAGGCAGGAGGTGGCCCAGTCATGGCTTGCGCAGAGCGCTCCTGGATCAGGGAGCTGCGGAAGGACTTGCTGAAGGAGTGAACGGAGGGATGATTGACAGGCGGTGCTTAGACTCACTGCCAGCATTTCACCATCATTTACTCAGATTTGTTGGCAAAACTGTTTTTAAAAATGCCACATTATTTGTAATAATCAAACTTTTACATACAGTTTAAAAACCACCTTACAAAACAGAATGCAGACGTTTTTTGAAAACCAACTAGAACCCCCAAAGGAATGTCTGATTTGCTGGAATTAAGCTGAGGGATCAGAAGTAACAGCGGGCAGTGCTGTTTGGGATTTTCTTCCACCTTTACGGCCACTCAGAAAAACAGTGGAAGGTTTCTCAGTTTAAATCTGCTGTGTTGAAATTATTAAGAGTGAACTTTAATAATAAGCATAAATTACTATAATGAACTTAGTTCATTAAAAATACATATCAGGTGTCCTTCAAGTGCTAAGCTCTGAGCTGGTCACTGGCCACAGCAGTGAATAGAACAGGTGTGGCCTTGCCTCCATCAGCTGACTTGGGGAGGGAGGTGGCCAGTACACAAGTCCTCTCACATAGTTGGAATCACTAACCGTGGTCATGCTATGAAGGGAAGGTGAATGAGAACTTACAAGAGGTGGGACCAGACCCAGCCTGGAAAGTACACTAAGGTTTTTAAGCAGAGACCTGAAGGACAATGAGTAGGATTCCAGGGGGACAGAGGAGCATGTGCAAAGGTCCTGAGCCAGGAGACAGCAATCTGGATGACGGATTTGAAAGAAACCCAGTATGGTTAAAGGTCAAAAGTGAGGGAAAGGGTAAACTCAGGGTATACTTTTCCCATATACTTGGCCTCAGCAAAAGCATTTTAGGTAACCATCCAAACTCAAGGTCTTGGTGTCTGAGTACAATTCAATATGGAGGAGACTGTTTAGATCTCCTGCTGTAATAGGCAGAACGCCTGCAAAGAGTCTATGTTCTAACCTCCCCCATCCCAAACCTGTGAATGTATTAGATTAAGTGGCAAAACGGAATTAAAGTTGCAGATGGATCAAGTTTGCTAATCAGCTGACTTTAAGATTAGGGAGATTGTCCTGGATTATCCAGCTGGGCCAGTGTGATCACCAGGATTCTTATAAATGAAGAGGGAGGCCAGAAAGAGAGTTGAAGATTGTTGCTGCTAACCTTTCAGTGTGCATCGAGGAATGCTGGCAGTTTGGGAAGCTGACAAGGGCGGGAAACATTCTCCTCCAACCTTTAGAAAGGAACTGCCGACACCTTGATTTTCAGCCCAGTGAGACCCATTTCAGACTTCCGAACTACAGGAACTTTAAGACAATAAATCTGTATTGTTCTAAGCCACGAACTTTGTGGTAACTTGTTACAGGAGCCATGGAAAATGAACACACCTGCCCAACTCAGGGTCTCATTGCATGGATGGCTGTTGCTACCAAGTCACTTGGTAGTAATGACCTCTGGTACTCTGTAGTTTGCAGAGCAGTGGGGAGTGGCCCTTACACTTCCTACCTGGAGGGGGCTGATTGATCTGTGCGCGTTCTTCAGTAAATATTTATCATGCGCTGCCACGTGCTGGGGCCTGTGCTGGATGCTTGGGATAAGTCCGAGGGTTGAAACCGAGACTTTTCGTGTCCTCGTGGAGCTTCCTTCTAGATGTGTCACAGCCCTGACCTATGCAGAGGGCTGACAACGGCCGAGATTTCATGTCCAGACATTCAGCCAGCTGGTGGGACACTGCTATGTGGTTGTGAATAGCAGTGACTCTCCCTGAAAAAGAAGTCAGCTTCCTATCTTGACTACCTAGATAAAACTAGTTTTCCTGTAACATAGTTATACTTAGTTTTTGGGTTGTTTGGAAATGATTCTTCATGACTAGTAGCACACATTATGCACAGCTCACTGCTCCTGGATATAAATTCTTGCGAATGCAGAGTTCTCACATGTATTTTTTTCCTTACCATATGTATTTTTAGATCTCCAAATAACCAGTCATCAAAATAAGGAGAATAGTTTAAGTTTTATAACTTTAATAATATGGAATAATAATATATAGTGTATGTGGTGTTTGGAAAGCCTAACATGGGATTAGTCTGATGATTGATTTTTCTAATTCCAAAGAGGGAAGAAGCAGGCCCTTTCTCCTCTAAAGGAATTTGAGGTGCAGGGCTTAGATGAAAAAATGAGCAAGCTTTAATGCCTCCTCTTCTCCTCTTCACCAGGTGGAGAAGGAAAGGACAGAATTGGGCAGGCCACCAAGTTTGCTGATGGGGGCCGGGGTGCTGGGAGGGTGTGGACGTTCCCTATTGACCACTGGTCCTTGGAAAGCAGGCCGTTCTCCCTCCAGCCAGAGGAGGGACAGTGCTTCTGGCCAGGAGAGAGGGGCTCTTATAAGGCCAGTGGAGCTTTGGTGACCAGACAAGCTGCCCTCGGGTAATCTGGTCATGTAGGGATGGACTGTAGGGCCTCCAGGCCAAAACAGCTCGCCAGTACCTGTGAAACCACGGCCAAACGCAAGCACGCAGCTGGAATTTCTAGGACAGTATTATTAAATTCAAGCGGTTGCACCAGTCAGGTTACATGGCTAGCTTTCTATCTGAGGCTGGGATGACCATATAATTTGTCTACCAAACTGGGACGTTTTTGACAAGGAAAGGGAGCCCAGGACAGCAGGTATGAATCAGGAGTGTCCTTGGAAACCCTGGACCTGTGGTCAGCCTAGCGAAGGGCTGGAAGCTTTAACCACTTTGTGGACAGTCTGACCAGAAGTGGCCCAGTACAACGTGGTCTTTGTGTGGAAGGGCCTAGACTTCCCAGAGGAAGAGAAGGCGTGACCCCTGAGAAGCCTGTCCACAGCACAGAGCACTCTCCAATTTGGGGTTTTACAGATGTTTCCCATACATCCTTAAATATAACTTAAGATCTCTTTTTTATGCTCAGATTATTTTCCACCTTATATTTGAGCCCTTATAAAATTGTTCTGTGAGAGCTGCCCTCTTGATTACTTGAACAGCAAAGTTTTGTTTGCTATAAACAAATTAGCCTAAAAGGACAATCAGTTGTAATTGTGGATGCTGATAGAGGTTAATTTTGTTTTAAAATATTTTAAATAAAATAAATTGATTTTTAAACAGGAAGCAAAGAAATTAGCTCACATTTAGTAATAATTCCTCAGGATTGACACCCTAATTGCAAGTCTTGGATGTTGTTATAAAGTTTAAAATGTCCTAGAAATGCTCTGGAAAACTAGCTTAGACATTGCCTTCTGAAAGTAATGTCAAAGCAGCATATGGGGTGTGAACAAAAGGGCCTCATGAAATAAGAATAAAACTATGAATGTTTAATATAATGTTATTTAAAATGTTGGCATAAATGATCAAATGTTGTCAATGGACTATTTCTCCTACATTTGTAAAGGCTTATATATACAAAAAACTTTAAAAAAAATTTTTTTTTCCCCATGCATGGGGTCTTATGAGGCATACCTGGTGTATGAGGGGCAGTGATAATGATGCAGAGATGTGTGGTGACAGCTGGGAGAAAGCTAGTTGCCTTCAAACTGTGAGGAATCTTGGCTAGGTTGAAAATCTGATTCCTTTAAGTAAGGATTGAAT
The DNA here is from genome assembly GCF_048773025.1 of Camelus bactrianus. Taxonomy (NCBI): domain Eukaryota; kingdom Metazoa; phylum Chordata; class Mammalia; order Artiodactyla; family Camelidae; genus Camelus; species Camelus bactrianus. Next base: position 53,639,376 of record NC_133543.1, read on the forward strand.
TTTGACTTCTGGTTCCAGCTGGGTGACTAGCTGTACAGATTTCCCTCCAGGCTCCTCAAGGCTCCATGATGGCTGAGAGATTATTACTAAATGGCAGAAAGCAGATGGGATCTGGCTGATGACCTGAATGAGGGAGTAGGCCACACTCAGGATCATCCTGCAGGGACTGGGGAAAGGGGGGCAGATAATCTGCCCTGTGACCACCATGAGAATCATCAGGTGAGGCAGGGGCTGGGAACGAGGCGTGGGTCTGGAAGGCCTGTGTGCTGGACCACAGATGCCAGGTGACACCGTCATTCCCTGTCTCTCCAGACAGAGTAGAGGATGCTGGCATTTAATACTCTGGCAAAAAAACAAAACAAAAACCCATAGTACTTTTTTGGGGGGGAAAGGGGATGGGAATGTTGACAGGTGCATGTTTTCCAAAGCTTAAATTGATTATAACTCAATTAAAAATAAGAAAGAATGGATTCTTGTAGAGGTAGGCAAGGCAGTTACAGTATTTTAAAAAAACAGCTAGGGAAAGCTAAAGCTTCTAGTGTGAATGCTGGCACCCCAAGAACTAAGCCTTTCTCCTCAAGCATTTGAAGACTGGCTTGCAGTCCTGACAGCAGCTCCCTACCCACTCACTTAAAGCGAATCCTTCTGTCAGCAGACCCCACCCAGGACTCTGTTTCAGAATTCCTGATCCGGGTAAGACCGAGCCAAAAATGGACCTTTTTAGACAAGAGCAAAACAAGAGAACCCAGGATTATCAGGCATGTGATGAGAGCTAGCCCCATAAAAGGGAAGTAAACCAAAAGAAAAATTGGAAGAAACAGAAAAAGAATGGAGGGGAAAAAAATACTTCTAGGCAAAATGCTTAGAATTTTAAGAACATGTTAATCCACAAAATAAGAATAGGGTGCATTGTTGCGTAAAAGGCACAAGCAAAACAAAGAGTGAGTTTTTGGCAATTACAGATATAACTGATGAGATTTTAAAATTTCACTAGAAATACTAGAGAATTAAGGCAAATCTCAACCACAGAGAGGAAAGGAAAAAGATTAACCCAGGAGGTTTGACACCTGACTAGCCATGGAACAAGTGACATGATCTATGTATGCACTGTAAGAATTTCTTGGAAGTTAGTGTCCTAAGTGTCTAGGCTGAAAGAGGCCACGCAGTGCACAGTGAGTAAAGGCTCGCACTCACGCTGGGTACAGTGGGGAGCCTAGGAGTTGCCTTGAAGAAATGAAAAGTGGACTTATGATGGAATTTTCATGGGCAACACTGGATACTAGAATAAATTAGAGCAGTAACATTAAAGTTCTGAAGAAAGTGTTCTCCAACCTAGAGTCTTACACCCATGCCATCAGTCAAGAGTGAGAGCAGAGTGACATTTTTTTATAGCTGGGACTCAGTTTACCTATCATGGTCTTAGGATGATACTTAAGAAAGTAATTCAAATGGGAAACATGCGATCCTAGGACACAACAGATGAACCCAGGAGGGCAGTGAGGGAAGTGCTGGGATGACCCGGTACAGCAGGCCTAGGGGAACAGGCAGCCCGTGGGGTGCCAGGAGGTCAAGGGCTCTGGAGGAAGCCTGAGTAAACAAGAGATCCTGATCCTATATAAGGTATGATTGGGAGCTTAGAAATGATGGAGACTAGAATAAAAGCAAACAACATAACCGGGGGTTATGAGAAACGCAAAGAAAAGCAAAAGTCACGGTCCAAATGTGAAGTACACCAAACAATTGATAGACTGTAAGGAAAACAAGTCTGTCTGACCTTGATGCTGGGAGCAGTATCCTTGGAGGCCAAGGGATTCTGATACTGGTCCCAGATAGAGGATAATTTAATGCAGTTTGGTTCAGCACTGAATATTTACCTGGTTACATAAAAGAACAGGTTACCAAATTGTGGTTACCAGACAAAAATGTAAATGGTAATAGCTCTGCTAACAGTGTAAAAATATGGCCAGGGGATGGTAGGACTTGGAGAAATTAAGAGAAGTTGGGGAAAAAGAGTCAGAGTGCTGATAGCGTAACCTTCTCAACTGGGGAATGCAGGGATTTTGTCAGAAGTTGATGAAAGGAAAATAGAAGTTAAAATATAATTACTTAAAGGGTAGCAAATAGAAGAATTAAAGTCATATAGTTATTAAACACAGGAGGGAAAATAGCAAATAGTTTAAGCTCTCCCCTTTTCATATTGTGCGGTCAACAGTTAATTGCCTAAAGCTGATAGATAAATATATCCACATCTTATCTAGAGTCATGGAGAAGTAAATCCAGAATTTAAAAAAAAAAAAGTTTTGCCCAGAGAGTGGGACTTGGAATGAGTGGAAAATCTGTGGCTTTCTGCTGTAAGTTTTGTTTTGTTTTTTTTTTCAGTTCTTTCTTTTTGATTTCTTGCCATTTATATTTATTAAAAATTAAAGACTGACTTTGAAGATGGGTTAAGTGTAGAGGTGACACAGTTGAATTATTAATGCCGTCTTCTAATTTAAAGCTAATTCGGACAAACTAAGAAGGCTGTGTTTTAAATTAAGCAATAATAGTGTCCTTGTTCTAATGAAGCAATATTTCACATTTCCTGGGACAGAGTTGCATAGTTAGAGGCAGAATCTTTAATCCTTGAGGAAATGAATTATTGCCAAAAACAATGAAGCAAAGCTGCTATTGTTCTTAGAGTTTTAAAAGTACCCCAGTACTTAGAGCTTTTGAAGTAGTTATGCAAAAGTATACCAGCTCTACTTGGGGGAGAGGTTGACTATGTGAAAACAGAAGTATGGCATACTTGGGGTCTGAAATAACCCTGTGGCTAATAGCATGGTAGTGGGTCCTGAATCTGTGCTAAGAATTCTGATCCAGACTCCAAAGACCTGAATTTATATCATGTGCTCAGTCACTGCCACACTTGTGTAGTTAGCCTTTCACATTGTTTTACTCTTTCACATTTTATTTCTCATCTTTAAAGATGATATGGTTTTGAGTTTAGCATTTAAAAGGCGAGTTTCCAATGTGTTGGAATCCTAAGGCAGTTTTGGTCTCAGTACAGCTTGAAAACAGTAGAGGTGATTGTCTACTGGCCCTGTGGAAAGCAATTTGGGAAGTAATCTTCCTGTTCCTTTTGGTGTCTAAAACAATCTTAGCTCAAACCAGGTTCTTGCCCTCCCTTCATGACAGTCTTTCTTTTGACCTGACTTGGGAATAGGCTTCGCAGACCCTGTTCCATTCATTTCCACCACTTCCCTTCAAAGGCCATAACTTCTGTCCCTGGGTCTGTTACTCTGAACGTGAGTTGTTCCTGTAGTTCTGATTTCCTCCTCACTGGGTGGGTCAGTGTAAAGAACCCTGCTGCTGCTGCTTCTTAAAAGAAAATGAAGCGAACAGCCTGGCAGCTGCTGCCCAAGCCCTGGGAGTTGCTGTGGGCATCCTGGCAGTGCCCAGAGTGCCTGCTGCTCAACACTGAGCCCAGCCTCAAAGGGATCTGAGCAGAAACAATCTGAGCGTGGCCTGCACCTTCCTCCAGATGCAGACCGTCCCTCCTAGAGCTGCGCGCGCTCTCCTGCTGGCGCAGGAGCCGGCTGTGTTCCCGTGGCTTAGATCAGTGCCCAGGTCCTCAGGGACTTAATTAGGATGTCAATAGGTTGTACCAGGGACGGTCTCGTTGACTAGACACGGATCTATTTTCAGTTATTTGTCCTTGCCAGACATAGTCTCAGCTAATCATCTTTGATTAAAGCTGGTTCTAAGCAGAACTAAGAGTTTGCTTATTTTCTGAACCAGGGAGGGCAATTTTACCTTGGGGATTAAGACACCTGCTAGTTGCTGAGTTTGGGTGGGATTACTGTGTTCTCTCCCACCAAGGTGCTTCCTTACCTTTTCTATGACTGATTTTATCTGACTTAACTCCACCTGATCCCCCTCTCCCTGCAGTCATTGTTTTCCTGATTTTTCTGTAAGTGCAGTCCCAGGGAATGGGGTGCGGCTAGAGCACCCCCCCCCCCGACTAGTGGGCATCCACTCTTCCTCCTCTGGCTGCCCAGATGGGGGCTGAGGCCACAGAGCACCCCTGCCTCCCTCCATATGAATTCAGGCAGATTCGGAAGTGGGCTCACTGTGCCAGCTGTCCAGGGACCTGGGAGGAAGGGCAGTGCTGGGGACACAGGAGGCAGGGTGACAGCTGACGTTATTCTCCAGAGGTACATTTCTCTTATTTTGTCAAGTTCTCTTTTCCTATGTGTTGCCTGCCCCTACCACCAAAACAAACAAACAAACAAAAACAACCCTTCCTACTGCTTGCATCTTTCTGTGTGGTCAGCTTTCAAGTGCAGTGGCCACCACAAATAAAATGGGAGGACTTCTACAAGCACTAGGCTCTTGTAGCACACAGGAATTCTTGTTGCCATGGCCCCTACAACCAGCCAGCAGGCTGGAGTTAAAGGTCTACCCTGCCATGCACGCGTGTTAGAGGCCCGCCCTTTAAGGGTCAGGGGACAGTGGAAGTATGCAGGGACCAAGGAGGGAGAAACCCTCCCCACAGCCAGGGGAAGAGGGGCTGGAGGGAGCGGCCCGCTCTGAAGGACTGCCCACGTAAGTGGAACAATGTCCGCAGCTTTTTCAACAACAGGAAACCCGGAAGCACCTGTCCCCTGACGGGCACAACCCTCAGTGGAGGCGGGGGCTCGAAGTGCTCCGCAGATGCGCTTCTGTGACCCTTCGCACCCTAATGCGGAGCTCCGCGGACCAGGCCGCCCAGCCCCAACCTTGCTGCATCGCCGATCCCCCCTCCTCCATTTCCTCCGGCTCCTTCCCTCTCAGCCTTTGCACGTGCTGTGCCCCTGACCAGGCCACCTCCAGCTCATGTCATCGCTAGGTGACACTCTTCCTCCCCGGCAGGTTTGGCGCCCTCTGGACCGTGCACAGCACCCTGCCCACCTCGCATTGCCTCTGCTTCCCTGTGGTTTAAGGAGCCGCTTGTGGATCAGGCTCCCGCAGGGCCAGGGCTCTGCAGGGAGGAGGCAATCCTTATGCACCCTAGGAGGCTCTTGGGTGTGAAATGACTAAGTGAACGAGTGAGCGAGTGAGCGAGTAAGTCAACAGGAAGGAACAAGCTGGTACCTGCCTTCCGTAGCTGGTCAGCCTCCTTGGGCGGGGTTGAGGAGCGGAAGTGGTCAGAGAGGATACGCAGTAATAACCTTGGAACTCCTGGCCTGTTCTTTATGGCCTTCCCCACTGGAGTTGGTTACCTTTGCAGGAAAACTCCTCCCCACCTTCACCCCACCCATCTGCAGTAATGCTTTGACTCTGCCTTCCCTCACCTTTCTGAATTACTGATTCAGAAAGTGAAACAGTTCTTGTTTCAGTGTTTCATTTGTGTAGGTTTTGCCCTTTCAGCTAAATTGCAAACACCTTAAAATCCTGGGTTTTATTTCCTAGAAAGTGATTTAGAGGAATGGAGAAAACGTTACTCCAAAGTAGCTTTTTTTCCCTGGCTACCATCTGAGATCTTACTTACCCTCCTTCCAAATGCCTCTGTTTCCTCATCCGTAAATTTAAGGAGCTGGACGCACTCTCTGGTTCCTCCAGTGCCAACATCCTGTGCTTCTGATCTCAGCCCTTGGCTTGTTCCTCCCAGACTCTGGGACGGGGTTCCTGCCCCACACCTGCTGGGTAATTGAACTTGTTCACACACAGTCTAGGCTCATTCACCTCTCAGTTATTTGTCGGGGCTCCTGGGATCAGGGATTACGTTAGTGGAATAGATGGAGGGCAGCTCTCGGCCTTGCCTCTGCCTGGAAGCTCCAGGCACCAAGGACCGCACCTTGGTCCTGCCCAGTCTCTGCTCCAGTTCTGTACCTTGGTGTTTGCTACTTCGTCCCTTAAATGTAGGACGGATTAGAGGTGGAGGCTGATGGTGCCGTGCTATCTAGGGCTCTGAGAGGAAGGATGGTGCTGGGGATACGTGTTCCCACGTGAGCCAGCCCTCATTTTGTTAGACCCACTTCACTGGCTCTCCATGGGCAGAGTCTGGCTCCCCTCTCATTTCCTGAGTTCATTTCCATCCCATTGTACCCAATACATTGCATTGGTTTAAAAAAAATGTACATCCTTTATTGGGATTGCAGTGGAGACAGAGGTGGTAGGGACTGTCATTTGTGGGGTTTATTGTTTGTTTTTGTTCTTTTGGCATCTGATATTTGTGAGTTTCTTGAAGGCCAGGAGTGGCTTTTCTGTTTGGGAGTTTGTTGTCTGTTCACTCTTTTCCCATCCCTTTTCCCTGACTCCAGCCTTGTTTCTCTTTCAGCTCTGTTTCTCTCTGTCAGATCAGGTGTATGTTGTTTCTTTTTGTTTCTTTTCCCTGTTGTTCATCAGTCAGCCAGATCCCAAAGGTTGCAATACTGATGGTGAGTAAAGGACATTAACGAAAGGCAGGCAGCAGAAAAGTAATAGGTCTCTAAAGATCCCCCTGGCTGGGAAACTGAGCTTTTAAGCATTGTGGCTTTGGATTAGGAGCCCCTCTTACAGGAGATGGCAGGAACCCTGGGGCGGGAGGAGAGAGGGAATATTATGATGTCTAGTACATAAATGTTATTCTCAGACCCTCCCTGCATCCTTTGTGGAGGCTGATGGGAAGATAGAGGGAGGAGCTTGTTGGAGATGACCGGCGTCCCAGGAAGTAAGAATCGATGCAAAAAGAGGCTGCAGAACAGAGCAATTTGGTCCAGTTTTTTCTTGGGCAGAGGTTTGGTTCTGAATCAGTATTGTTAAAAGGTAAGCTGAGGCATAGTACAAATTTTATAAGTTTTTCTGAGTAAAAGTTGGCGCAAATCAGGCAGTGTCAAACTGGAAGTGGTTAGGAGTGCTCTGCCCACAGGAGCAGGGAAAGATTTAAAGAAAGTAAGGGAGCAAAGCAAGGAAATTATTTAATCGGCTGTGGCTGTTTGTGATTAGTTGTCCTCAGGGTTTGGTTTTGTAACCTTGAGGCATTTCCAGGCTGAGATCTTGCTTTGCTTCCTTAGTCTGCTACAGAATTAAGGTCACGAAAGTCTCATGGCCTCCTAGTTCATTAATTTAACAGTCTGTAAACGGAAAGTCTCAGGGATAGTCAAAATTACCTTTGAAAAATACCTCAGGAAGGCGTAGTTAGAAGTGGGTGTATTATCGGTTGTTAAGTTTGGTGTGACCATTTTTTTTCCTCCAGTGTGGGAGTGTTTGTTTTGTCTGAGTTCCTCATGATGTCCTTGTCTCAGATGTAGGAGGCAAGCCCTATGGGAAGTCTGTCTTTTAAAGCACCAGCCACACTCAGCAGAGATACTGGTACTATGGTAGTATGATGCTGATATGTCTGCCTTGTTTCAGCAGCCACACTTCCTGTGCTTGACTTGCGTCAAGGTGTGTGTGTGTTGCATGAACCTGTCACAGGGCTCTGCCTTTACCCTCTGCAGCAGAGAATTAGGGGTCTCCTTGACAAAGAATAATCCCAATATCTCTTGCTTCTGACTAATTGAAGTGTTAAATGCAGTATTCAGCTTAAATCTCCATATTCTCTGTTTTGTCAACAGGTTGCTTGTGGGGGCCCCACGGGCAGTGGCCCTTCCCCTGCAGAAGGCCAACAGAACAGGAGGCTTGTACAGCTGCGACATCACCTCCCGGGGGCCTTGCACACGGATTGAATTTGATAATGATGGTGTGTTCTTCTGCACTTGCTCAGGGTTCTGATCATCTCGCCTGTACCCCACTTGCCCTTTCCAGGAGGAAGGAAAGAGGGGACAAGGATTTATTCTTGGAGAGAGTATCAGCCTTGACTGTTTCTTGCTTGCCCTGAGAACATTTACTTTCTAAATCACTTGGGCTGCAGGATGTTTGCTGCCCCTCCTGACTTGCTTTCTAAACTGATACAGTGTATTGATGTTGCCACCTAGTGATGCGTTTCGGTTCCACAGGGGATTGTAGAAAAACTGAATTCAGAGCAGGGAAGTAAATTGTGCACATCTTGTACTTGGCAGCCAAAAGTTCTCATTTGCTGTTAAAAAATATTTGTGAGAAAGACTATGTGAATATCAGATCTCTCTAGAATGAGAACTGACCAACATGGATAAGTTTTGCCCTACTATCTATTAGACAGAGGTTTGTTTTGTTCAGACTCTGTGTGGTAGGCAGAGCAGTTAGTGTCCTGAGAAGCTCCAGACAAACCTAATTTGACATACTTGGTCTAAGGAGATTTGCTGATTCATGTTTATGTTCTCTTTTTCCATCTTTTAGAAACTTTTTTTTTTTTTTTTTTTTTACTGATTAGAAAACAATACACGTTAGCTGTGGGAAACGTGTAAATGACATTGAACTATAAAAAAGAAATTTCAAACCCACTGATAATCGAGACATAATCACTCTAACATTTTGGCTATTTTCCTTCTGTTAAAGTTGTTTACTTTTTAATATTTTTGTAATGATTCAAGTAAAAATTATGCCTGCCTTCTCATTGAGGAAGGCAAAAATTTGGATGTAGGGTCATAGAGGAGGTTCAAATCGATACTGAAATGAGCACACGGTGATATTTGTGGTTTTTCTCTCTCGCTCTTTTTTGTAGGGAGGAGGTAAAAAAAATCACTCTCTTTTTTGCATTCATAGAAAGATACCAAGTGAACCTGAGGCTTTGTCTTCCCATCGCCAGTAAAGAAAAGAACAGTTCATGCTGTTAATGTAACAAATTTGGGAGTATGTGAAGTGCCTACTTCTTGTTAGTTTGGATGGTAGTTCCAATTTGGAAATTAGATTTTTACATTGTTGCTTTAAGGGGCATATGTTGGAGGGCTTACTCCTTAGTCTTAAAACAAATACCTTTTTATACTTGACCCTGCAGGTCAGAGGGTGAAGAGCTACCAGGTAGAGATATGTATTTTATATAAAGAATTTTATGAAACATTCATACTAATAACCACTTACCCATATTCTTAAGATGAGAAGTAATTCTTCTAGAGTGAGTAACTGAATTTTCTAAGTACTTAGACTTGGAGTCAAGGTAATTTAGAAGCTATTTCTTATATATATATATATATATATATATATATATTTAATTTTCCTTATTGAGGTATAGTCAGTTTATAATGTGATTTCTGGTGTACAGCACAGTGATTCCATTTTATATATATAATAAATATATAGAACATATATATTCTTTTCATATTCTTTTTCATTATAGGCTATGACAAGGTATTGAATACAGCTCCCTGAGCTATATAGTGGACTTTGCTATCTATCTTATATTTTTATTCATTTATTGGTTCATTGTGGTGGCTTTGAAGTCCTGTGTGTATGTAACCTGTGCTTCTTTCCACAGCTGACCCTTCATCAGAAAGCAAGGAAGATCAGTGGATGGGGGTCACCGTCCAGAGCCAAGGTCCCGGGGGCAAAGTTGTGGTGAGTGTGTCCATTCCACAATGTCCAAGTGCCTGCTGTGTACCAGCACTGAGCTTACAGCAGTAAACAGAACAGGCAGAGCTCCTGCCTGCATGGAGTGTACATTCTAGAATACTGACTGCTTTAAAGCAGGAATTGTCAAGTTTCAAGAAGAGGTCAAAGCATTATTTTTCCTGTGATTCCTGATATACTTTGAAACAGCTTTGCAACCTGTTTTTCTGAAGAACTTTCAGATTCAAAGAACTTTAAAAAAAAAACTTTGAATATCCTTAAAATTCTAGATGGTCTTTAAAACAAAAAAGCAAAACAAAACTAGATGTGGTTTTTGTCCCAGGAATGATGTAGATGAGTTATAAAAAATGTGAGAATGGACATGGAAAGTAAGATCCGATCATGGATATACAAGATGGCCTTGGAGGTGCCAGGCTAGATTATGATGATCTTTTGTGTCTCTTTCAAAGTTTGCTTGCTGTAACAAATTTATATAGAATTTTGAAAAAAAAAAAAAAAAAGAGAATTTCACTGAACATTGAATTTTTATAGTTAAGGAGTTGCATTATGGGAAATTGACTTGGACATTGTATTTTCAGCCTGTGTTGCATGGAGGGTGACCATGAATGACCTATAAAATTAGAGATTATTTCATCTCTCTTGGCAGTGTAATTCTCTCTGCCTTTTTTTTTTTAATTTTGTGGGGAGGAGGTAATTAGGCTTATTTATTTTTGGAGGAGGTACTGGGGATTGAACCAGGACCTTGTGCACGCTAAGCATGTGCTCTACCACTTGAGCTATACCCTGCCCACCCCTACCCCCCACCTTTTAAAATAAACTTAATCTTAGAGTTTAGAGGCTAAGTTAGTTTGGATTGGTTATAAGGAAATAGTGTGGATAAAAGGGAAATGTCTTTGTTTTAGCTGTGTTTGTCTGATCCCTCTGAAAATAAGCCCATGATTTCTCTCCTTTGGAACATGATTACTTATTTTCACAAATAAACTGATGTGAAGCTTTATACAGCCATTAAAAGCCAATTAAATTGAGAAGATGAAATAAGGTGTTGCCCATTGTTTATGTGGCAGGTACATTGACAAATAATTGCCTGGATTACAGATTGACGTTCAGTATTTGGATTGGAGCGTTATTCTCTGAGTGAAGCTAAGGCAGAAGTCCTATGTTAGATAATGTCTCCCTTGTGACACTTTGTGGATGATTTACTGGTTTTTGGATCCAATCTCAGGATGAGGACGCATTTAAATCCCATTTAGATTTAGCCTCTTTACTATTGACAATTTTACCAATTTAGAATAAAAAACATAAGGTTTGCAGACGTATATGGGCTACTTTCTTCCATCTGTTTGCAGACGTGTGCTCATCGATACGAAAAAAGGCAACATGTTAATACAAAACAGGAATCCCGTGACATCTTTGGAAGGTGTTACGTCCTAAGTCAGAACCTCAGGATTGAAGATGACATGGATGGAGGAGACTGGTGTTTTTGTGATGGCCGACTGAGGGGTCATGAAAAATTTGGTTCTTGCCAGCAAGGTGTAGCAGCTACTTTTACTAAAGACTTTCATTACATTGTGTTTGGAGCCCCAGGCACTTATAACTGGAAAGGTATGACATGTATTTATAGTAATAGATTTTATGTGACTACATAATTTCTAGTCTATGCACCATAATTTAGTACATTTTAAGTTAAAACAAAATGTGTTACAAGGCACTTGTGTGTTATAGAAATAGGATAGGATATTAAAATATCTAAGTTCTGATTTTTAAAAAGAAATAATGGTGGAAATATATGTTTTAAGAGATTTTAAAACATGATGTTTTAAAAACCAGCAATTTATGTTAATGTAAGTAGTTATTTTTTTTCTGTAAGAATATAATTAACATGGGTATTTTTTGCTGTTTTACATTTGCCTGTTTTCATGAAGCTGAAAGTTCTAATTTTAAGGTAGGGATCTGAAAACTGAGAAGAACTGAGTATTGTCATGTGCAAATAACATATTAATACAGAATTTTGTTTCATTATATATTAAAAGGCTGTGTTTTGCAAAAACGCAGTAGAGTTAGAAGGATAGATGACAAATTAGGGAGTTTTGAGATGCTAACTTCAGATAACTTGGGGAAAAGTTGTTTAATGGTATTATTGAGATGATACCTTGATGTGGGTAAAAGGAGACGTTGGGAGGGAGGGAGGGAACAGAATGGCCCACATTTTTTGCCTGGATGAACCTGGTCAGAGCTCCTGGAATAAAAATTTAACTTCTCTGAAGAAATTAAGCAGATATAGGAAACCACTGTGTTATAAAGGACAATTAACCTAACTCTAATCCATAATGAAAAGAAATGCATCTGATTTGAAAATAAAACTTTTTTTGGAGAAAATTTATTAAAATAAATTCTATGTTATAACATTTTCACTAGTCAGGAAAAATTTAGGATAAAAAAATCTCCAAGTTTTAATTCTAACTATTAGAAACGATCCTTGAGAACACCTTCCTCTGTATGTCATTTACTTTGCGAGTAAAGTTCCTTTGGCCTCCCTACCCACAACCGAGTCTCTCATAGAACAGTGTTAGTCAGGTGTTCTTGACCCAACTGAAGTGTCACATTGAATTTAGAAAGAATTTTATTTTAGCAAGAATAGATGCCCTACATGTAAAACAAAACAATAAAAACATCCACCAATCATTTATGCTTTAGTTTATGGAAAACATGTCTTAATCTGTTTTATGAACTCTGACATAAGATTTTACTATTAAAAAAGAAACCATACAGTGAGTTTACCATATGAAATCTCTTTTCAATTATTAGTTGTAAAAATTTTATTGAAGATTTTAAATCTTTAGTCAAAGTGATTTGAAGAAAAGATCAATATATTAATTTCACTTTTATACTATAGACAAGAAGGTAAATTGATTTAGAATGATAGAAAATGTAAAATATGCCAGGCTCATATAATTTTTAAAAATGTCTTCTGTAGGTTTGCTTAACTAAGTAAACATTCCATTTCCACCTAGTTTCATGGCGTTAGAAAGATAATTCATGAAAATGCATGGATTGTTTTTTTATTAGTGGAACAGATTTCTTTGATGTAAACATTTACATGAACATGATTTTTTTTAACATTTCATAACCTCAAAAGTCATCACTTTCTTCTGCCTTTTCTTCCGCCGAACTTTTCTTTCTGTGCTTAGTGGTAATGTGAGGAATGTTTATCACGAACCATCTGTTTTATTTTGTTTCATTTTCTTTCTTTTTTTTTTTTTTATTTTTTTACCATTTCACTCTTTAGGCATTGTTCGCGTAGAGCAAAAGAATAACACTTTTTTTGACATGAACATCTTTGAAGATGGGCCTTATGAAGTTGGTGGAGAGACTGACCATGATGAAAGCCTAGTTCCTGTTCCTGCTAACAGTTACTTAGGTAGGAATGAGAGTAGATGGCATGCCTACCTCTTCAGACACCTCTATGGGACGTTACTGTCACAGGACCCTGTACTTTTAGGCTGAGGACAGGCCAGGTGGTCTGTGGCTGCATTTACTGGAATGTAAGCCTTGGAGATCCTGAGGTTCCTGACTGATGCTTGGGATCCTTCCCCTCTCACCTGAGCTCCCTCAGGGCAGGAGGAAACCTACCATCTCCTGAAGTCTTCTGTCCTCCCGTACGGAGGTCTGTTTCCTGAGCTAATAATTGGCCTCTGTCACCTGGAAGGGGCTGTTCATGCAGCCACGGTAAAAGTGCATGGACATTATTAGCGGGGAGCTGAGCTGCCTTCCTTCTCCCTCAGTGCAACTTTCTAGAGATCCTCTTTAAGAGCTACATTTCTGAAGTTACTCTTTCGAGTGGCAGGTCAAGACCTCCAGGTCCTTCCCTTGTGATTGCCATTCTCCAAGGCTTGGCCTTGCTTCTGGATGGGCCCTCTTGTCACAAGGCCCCTGGCGGGTGGCATGGGGGCTTTCCAGCCGAGCCTGAGCAGGACTGCTAAAGCAGCTTGGAGGACACCCAGATTGGGTCTAAGTGCCAATTCCTTAACTCCTAAGGCTTGTTTGCATTACTAATGGGTGTCCTAAATTATTCATGTGCATTATGGTAATTACACAAAGGCTTTTAAAAGCTTTAATTCTTGGTATGAGCTGACATAAAGAATAATTACTGTGCATTTCTTGGAAAAAATATAAAAAATCTCCTAAACCTAAATAGTAACCTATTCTTTTAAAAAACAGAAACGTACCCATTTCTAGGGATATTACTGGAACAATGGAAGGTTAAAAAAAGGGAAAAAATAGATGTAGATCTAAGAATAATTCTAAACAAGGTATTAGTAAACATACTCTTAAAAAATTATTCTAATTATATAGATAATGTATCAACAATACTGTTAATTTAAAAAAGAGAACTTTTCAGAAACTCTGCCCCTCCTCCCAAATTAAAAACTTGATGTGAAGGCACAGAAGGGAGAAAAGAAAAGTTATGCTTATCACTTTATGTTAAATATCTACCATGTATTGTAAATAACATACTATACCTAACTGCTTTATAGGTCTCATTTGATCCTCCCAACAATATCATAAAATAAGTATTATTTTGCTGATGAAAAAAAAACCTGTGATTTAGGGAGATTAATTCCCTAGTCCAAGATTACACCATTAATAGTCCCTCAGCCAGGGGAAGAAATTCTTGTGGATTTCTAGGGCAGAGTGGGAAGCAGCGGGGCGTGTGAATACTGTTAGTGATTTTGCAGGTTAGGAAGGGGACACAGGGCTGAGTGGTTTGTAGTCTCAGTTATTAAATAGGAGTTTTCAAGGTAAAATATTTTTCAAAGTAAATATTCTCAACACACCATTATTTTATTTGAATGTATTTTAACAGCCAACTTCTCTTCAAATGCTTATTTAGAGATTCATTAATGATATTTCAATTTTAAAGGCTCTGGTCAAGAAACCAACACTTTGGTCTTTAAGGTAGATGTCCATGGATTTTATAAACCTAGTTTCTATTGGAACATTTGAAAATATGAAACATTTTTTATTAGCCACATTTGCCATTTTAGGCTGGATTTCCTTAAAAAGGGATGCCTGCCGGGGAGGGGGTGGTGGTCAGGTTTGTACTGTTAGGTTTTGGTTGTCCATGCTGTCTGTGCATCTGTCGTTTCAAAAAAAAAAAAATCAGTGGGTTTTAGGAATAAAATGATCTGCTTGAGATTTTGGAAGCTGGCAAAGAGGGTGGCTTGCCAGATGTTGAGGTGGCCTCATCACCCAGCAAGAACAGCGGTAGCTATCTCACCTCTTACCAAGCATAATTGCTTTTTCTTCAATCTCTTCCGTCCCGTGCATGTGTACAGGCCTGCTGTTTCTGACCAGCGTTTCCTACACAGATCCCGATCAGTTTGTTTATAAAACACAGCCTCCCCGGGAGCAGCCCGCCACATCCCCTGATGTGATGATGAATAGCTACCTAGGTTTGTGACCTCTGAGATGACAAATAAATTGTCTTGGTCATGGTCATTTAAGAATTTTTTTTTTTGATCCATACAGAGCATAAATCTTTTTATTTTCTATTTCATTTCAAGTGAAGCACACGTAAAAAGCATGCCACGGTCGAGGCTCTGCCGCCAGATGGTTTTCAGAGCTGGAGTCCATCGGGTTGCCCTTTCCTAAACTTGTAGCTCATCATATTTTCCAACCCACTTCACAATTTGAGAACTGCAGCGGTAGTGGTGACGCTTTTCATAAATAAAACCCAGTAAAAAGGGTGAACTTATAGTATGCTGCATCAGCCCCACCTTTCTGTAGGAAGATCTGATGAATTTGAATGGTTTTGATCTCAGTATTTGTGATCTGACGTTCTACCTGATGCTTTGTAATGAGGTGCTCGAACATTTTTCTGCCCCCGGAACAAGTATGCAATTGATACAGATGACAGCTTGCTCACCTCTATTGTTTATGCTAGGTTCTCAAATACCCTAGCTCATCTATCATGGTTTTGTTTGCATGCTTGTGTCTGGGAACTAAGTTGGCCCCAAATAATGAAATTCTGTCTCTGATATGTTAATGATGTTAGCATTTGTTCTTGCCTGACGACTAAGGAGCTTGATGAATATGGAAGTTACTAATCACTACATTATAGTAAAACCCTATAATGTGCTCAGTTATGCTATGTCAGGTTTTATCTCTGTATATATGATGTAACTTTTCCACAATAATTCAGTGTCTAGCTTGATCTCCTTACCCAGCAGTTTGAGTATTAAAATGGGGTTCAAACTGATTCTTAAGATGCATGAATACTTCATGATTCAAGTTACACAAAAGCTAAATAGCATAGATGTTTTTCCTTAAAAGGCTTAATAACATTCCCATAGAAAGCAGTACGGTAACCTGCTACTTTGTACCTGTGTCAAAGCTCTTGACTCTGAGACTCTTACATATCTTAGGTGTGATAGCTGGTAGGAAGGGTCAGAAGAAGAGGAGTAGGAAACAGAAGGAGAAAGTAGTGATGGAGTGACCAGTTAAGATACTGCCTGAAAAACAGAGTTGATGTGACCTGTGTTTTGTTTTTCCAGGCTTTTCTTTGGACTCAGGGAAAGGTATTATTTCCAAAGACGAGCTCACTTTTGTATCTGGTGCTCCTCGAGCCAACCACAGTGGAGCTGTGGTTTTGCTTAAGAGAGACCTGAAGTCTGCACATCTTCTCCCTGAGCACATATTTGATGGGGAAGGGCTGGCTTCTTCATTTGGCTACGATGTGGCGGTGGTGGACCTTAACAGAGATGGGTAAGAACCTCTTAGGTTATTTGAAATTTGCAAAGAATTCGTGGCTACTTTGGCTTCAGCAGGTCTTGAGAAGAACCACCCTTTCAGGTTAGTTGATGGGAAGAGTAGTTTTGCTGCCGGATTTTGCCATCCTGTCACATCTTCACCACTTACATTCAGGCAGCAGATACTCATTACCCTCCCCAGGGTGTAGAATTACATTTTCAGTTATGTCTTAGGATCATGGGTCCATGAGAATTACAGTTTGCAAAGAAATTAACTCAAAAAATGTCCCCTGTATGGTTTTGCTCTGTGGTTTCTTAAGGGGCTGTTGAGCGTCCAGAATGCCCTGTTGAAAGTAGGGGTTGGTGACAGTCAATACAAAGGTCTCTGCGGCTGGTGGTGCCAGTTTGGGTCTGTGGTAGAGGGTGGAAGGTGGAGGGGAGTGGAGTCTTTACTGGGAGTCTCTCTTCACTATAGATGTAACTTGGGAACTGGCTTCAAGTTCTTATCCTTGATATTTTGGAGGATGTTTATTATGAGGCTACCTTGGTCCAGATTTGAGGTCCTATTATTATCACAACTCTTTGTATCCTTAGTACCTGGGCTGGTGGGATTCTCCGTAAGCTCGCTGGTGTTTTAGCTGATGGTTCACAGTTCCTCTCACTATGTTTTCAGGTGGCAAGATATAGTTATTGGAGCCCCACAGTATTTTGATAGAAGTGGAGAAGTTGGAGGTGCAGTGTACGTCTACATTAACCAGCAAGGCAGATGGAATAATGTCAAGCCAGTTCGTCTCAATGGAACCAAAGATTCTATGTTTGGTGTTGCAGTCAAAAATATTGGAGAT
This sequence comes from Camelus bactrianus, assembly GCF_048773025.1. Taxonomy (NCBI): domain Eukaryota; kingdom Metazoa; phylum Chordata; class Mammalia; order Artiodactyla; family Camelidae; genus Camelus; species Camelus bactrianus. Next base: position 53,656,393 of record NC_133543.1, read on the forward strand.
ATTAATCAAGATGGCTACCCAGGTAGACAATAGATTGGGAGATGGTCACAGTTTATAGATAATTTGATTGTGTAAGATAGGGAGTACTTAATGGCATCTTACTTTAAAACATTGTATTGGAATGCTTTTAAAATGTAATGTTTGTTAAAATGTGCTATTGTCAACAGATATCGCGGTTGGAGCACCCTACGATGGTAAGGGGAAGGTTTTTATCTATCATGGATCTGCGAACGGAATAAATACCAAACCGACACAGGTAACCGGATAACCTAGATTTCTACAATAAAGGTCTCAGCATTTTGCTTTCGAACGGAGTGTTTAGGTTAATGTGACTTTTCACACTAATCATGTTTTATTTACAAGTCTACAATAGTATGAACTTTGTTTTTATAAAAAATATATTATTAGAAGATTGGAAAGATATGAATGCAATGACCTGCTTGTTTTCATTGTAAAATTTCTTTGGTAAATTAGAAATCAAAGTAAGCCAAAGAAAAAGAGCGTTCTATCCTGACAGCATAAATAGATGGAAATGAAATACGTTTCCTTTAGTAGCGTACTGGAGATGAAACTGGATGAACATTAAGAGATGATTGTAATTACATGGAGAATTTAGACACCAAAAGCTAAAAACTGTTTTGGAGAAAAGTAAGTAAGACGTTTGGAGGGCAGGTAGAAAGGTTTGGTTTGAAATACCCTGATTAACTTAATATAGTACACAAGCTCATCAGAAATTGGCTCTTTTGTTCTTTGAGATACAACATACATCAGGTTACTTTTATAAAACAGTGTTTGAGTCATGTGTATATTTATTTTTAATTTATTTATAATTTAATATGATTTATAAGTAAACTTAAATTTCAGTTAAAAGAGACTTATGTATCTTTTTCAAAGCATGGATAAGAGGCTCATTCTGGGGCCCAGTGTCCATTCTGATGCCCTGTTCCTTTCAGATTCTCGAGGGTAAATCACCTTTTTTTGGATATTCAATTGCTGGAAACATGGACCTTGACAGAAATTCCTACCCCGATGTTGCTGTTGGTTCCCTCTCAGATTCAGTGGCTATTTTCAGGTGTGTTATCTCTGACTTCAGTTAAGCATACTCAATAATCAGCTTACACTAGAATTTTTTTTACCTTTGAGTTGAAATTTGTAACAACTATACTTCAAAGGCAAAGGTTTGTATGAATTTTGAATATTTTTTTCTTTTGAGAGTTGTATAACAATGGAATAAAAACCTATTTTGTAAAACCTTGCTATAATTTTGAACTAATTTTTTAAAAAGATCAGACTTGTTGAACATTTTTACTTGTGAATATATTTCAAAACTCCTTTTCATAAAAATTGAAACACATAGAAAATTTGAGAGTATAAAGAATACAAAGAAGGAGATAAAAATCTGTATTTCACTATCCATTACTGAACTCCAGAATTTTGGTTTACACTCTTCTAGTTTTTAATTTTCTGTGAATATACATGTGCGTTTAACAAAGTTGAGACCGTCAGGTACATAATGTGTACCTGCATTTGTCAGTTTGTAACGTACAATGGACTTTTTCCATGAATGATTTTATAATGTAACTTGTCCCCTGTGTTGAGTACTTTTCTGAAATGAAGTTGAGGGCTGTCTGAGACATCACATGGCTGGATCATAGTTTATTTAACAACTGCCATACTGTCATTGGACGTTTATGTTGCTTTCCAGGTTTGGTTGTTTTCTCCCATGATACACAAAGCTGTAGTAAGCATCCTTACTTTTGTTCATGTCCTGGATTATTTCCTTTTTTTTTTTTTAATGTTTTTTATTGACTTACAATCATTTTACAATGTTGTGTCAAATTCCATTGTAGAGCACAATTTTTCAGTTATACATGAATGTATATATATTCATTGTCACATTTTTTTCTCTGTGAGCTACCATAAGATCTTGTATATATTTCCCTTTGCTATACAGTATAATCTTGTTTATCTATTCTACAGTTTAAAATCCCAGTCTGTCTCTTCCCACCCCCCACCCCCTTGGCAACCACAAGTTTGCATTCTATGTCTGTGAGTCTACTTCTGTTTTGTATTTATGCTTTGGTTTTTTTTTGTTGTTTTTGTTTTTGTTTTTTTTGATTCCACATATGAGCGATCTCATATGGTATTTTTCTTTCTCTTTCTGGCTTACTTCACTTAGAATGGCATTCTCCAGGGGCATCCATGTTGCTGCAAATGGCCTTACGTTGTCGGTTTTTATGGATGAGTAGTATTCCATTGTATAAATATACCACATCTTCTTTATGCAGTCATCCGTTGATGGACATTTAGGCTGTTTCCATGTCTTGGCTATTGTAAATAATGCTGCTATGAACATTGGGGTGCAGGTGTCATCCTGAAGTAGGGTTCCTTCTGGATATATGCCCAGGAACAGGATTCCTGGGTCATATGGTAAGTCTATTCCTAGTCTTTTGAGGAATCTCCATACTGTTTTCCACAGTGGCTGCACCAAACTGCATTCCCACCAGCAGTGAAGGAGGGTTCCCTTTTCTCCACAGCCTCTCCAGCATTTGTCATTTGTGGATTTTTGAATGATGGCCATTCTGACTGGTGTGAGGTAATACCTCATCGTAGTTTTGATTTGCATTTCTCTGATAATTAGTGATATAGAGCATTTTTTCATGTGCCTATTGATCATTTATATGTCTTCCTTGGAGAATTGCTTGTTTAGGTCTTCTGCCCATTTTCGGATTGGGTTGTTTATTTTTTTCTTATTGAGTCATATGAGCTGCTTATATATTCTGGAGATCAAGCCTTTGTTGGTTTCATCCGCAAAAATTTTCTCCCATTCCGTAGGTTTTCTTCTTGTTTTGCTTCTGGTTTCCTTTGCTGTGCAGAAGCTTGTCAGTTTCATTAGGTCCCATTTGTTTAGTCTTGCTTTTATTTCTTCTAGGAGAAAATTTTTGAGATGTATGTCAGATAATGTTTTGCCTATATTTTCCTCTAGGAGGTTTATTATATCTTGTCTTATGCTTAAGTCTTCGATCCATTTTGAGGTTATTTTTGTGTATGGTGTAAGGGAGTGTTCTAGCTTCATTGTTTTACATGCTGCTGTCAAGTTTTCCCAACACCATTTGCTGAAGAGACTATCTTTATTCCACTGCATATTCTTGCCTCCTTTGTTGAAGATGAGTTGACCAAAAGTTTGTGGGTTCATTTCTGGGCTCTCTGTTCTGTTCCATTGGTCTATATGTCTCTTTTTGTACCAACACCATGCTGTCTTGATGACTGTAGCTCTATAGTATTGTCTGAAGTCTGGGAAAGTTATTCCTCCAGTCTCTTTCTTTCTCTTCAGTAATGCTTTGGCAATTCTAGGTCTTTGACTGGATTATTTCCTTATGATAAATTCCTAAAAATGGGTTGCTAAGTTGAAGGGCATGTGTGTTTCAAGATTTGTGATGCAGATTCACCAGAAGGACCTCCAGAAAGGCTGTGGTGATTTACCCATCAGCTTTGCCTTCATCCCTTATCCAAGTGATTCTATCACTGCTGGAAATCAGCAGTAAAATTTAAAAAATTTTTAATTTAAAAAGTAGCACATTCTTGTAAAAAAGTTAATGTAGAATTGTAGTTAGTGCAAGTTCCCCAGTATTCTTTTCTTCCAAGAGAAAACTTTTAATAGTTTTGAGTATCTCTCCACTTCTAGGGCATCATCAAAATGTTCTCTATTCTGGTTTTTAAAAATTATAATCTCTTTCAGTTCTCCCTCCTTGGTAATACAGATACAACAATCTTACTCTTTTTATCAGCTTAATATTATTCCATAATATGCATTTAATGAATCTTAAGTTGATGGAATTTTCAGATGGTCTCTGACTTTTAGCTGTTATAAACAGTGTGCTATTGTATATATCTCTATGTAATGGATTTTTGTTTTTGCTTTGAAGAAAAATTCCTTGAAATAGAATTACTGGGATAAGGGTTAGCACTTTTTTTTTCTTAGTGCGTATACCCATATAAAAGTTGCAATTTATGCTCACAGCAAAAACCTACCAGAGAGCCGGCTCATTTTTTTCACATTCTTACCAACATTGAACATGATGAATCTGTTTATTAAACAAATTTTTGCCAGTGTGACATGCGATATCATCTTTTGATTGAATTTGCATTTCTTTGATCATTAGTAAGAATGAACCATTTGGTGGGTTTTTTTTTTTTTTTTCAGGCTATTTGGCTTTCTTATCTCAAAAAATCTCTTTAAAGAAATCGGCAATGATGTACAGTGAAACCCTAAGTGAAAAAGCTATGGGAAACAAAAGCGTGCCATATGTTGGTGCCATTATGGCCCTGTATTCTTCCAGGAGGCTGGAGTGTAGATGTAGCCTCTATGTGTGAAATAACATCCTAAGTAAAACCCCTGGGGATAGGAAATGACACCAGGGCACTTCTGAAGAGAATTTTATTTAAAAAAACCAAAAATACTGTATGTATATAGAATATTGTGGGCAAATGGTTTTCTGATTAAATGGCAAGATCTATGAAAGCCGTTTTATGTGAAAACTAAGAACCGCAAGAGAAGTTAACAGATTTCAAAAGTGAGAGACGTGAAAACAAGTGGAGAAGACTGTATCTGGGATATTAGTGAGACCAAAGGAGGAAGTAAAAAAAAAAAAAAGTTAACTAAATGAACCTGTGTTACTGCCTTTATATGCCTGCTTCTCTCTGTTCATGTAGGTGTCAGGTATTAACTTTAAAATAGTCAGCGTTTTTAAAAGGTGGAAGAGTATAGTATAACAACTATTTTGGCAAAGCTTCCATCAAAAACAATGTGAATGTCTGGTTTTAGTGTGAGGTATAGCCCTCACGTATCAAGAAGACTGGAATTCCTGTAGCAAAGTTTGGTCACCAAGTCTTTCCCAGCAGATAACCTATCTTTAGTCAGTTGAATGTTTGCCTCTGTATAGAGCTGATATTTTAATATCCTTAATTTCCTGTCCTCATAAGTAGGCTGACTATGAACCCATAATCTTGTTCCTTGTTTCCTCAGATAGTATGAAAGTAAATTTCAAAAGCCTTTGATAATAAGGAGAGAGCCAACACCCTTATTTTATAAACAAGGAAGGCAGGGGGAGGGTACAGCTCAGTGGTAGAGCACATGCTTAGCATGCACGAGGTCCTGGTCTCAATCCCCAGAACCTCCCCTGAAAAATGAATCGGTAGACCTACTTACTCCACCCCCCACCCCATCCCCACCATAAAAGGAAAGCAGAGGCCCAGGGCTTGCTTGGGCTTTTAAGGGTGTATCCAGTGAGAGCAGTCTAAGTCTTCCCAACTTCAGTCCTGGGTATTTCTCCCCTCTAAATCATAGTAGTACTTCAGGGTAGTTAATAAGTAGATGCCAAATTAAACATCAGACAGCTGAGCCAATATGATTCGCTTTATGTATTAAAAGTCATTTTTTGTGACTCATATAATGTGCACTCAAAATAGTGTGTTTTGTGTTTAAAAGCAGATATAAAAAAAGGATTTAGGTAGAAGTGTATGTTAAAATAGTTTCTTTTGAAATTTGTGTTACATTAAAGCCACACCTGTGGGATTGCTCTCATCTTTAGGACTATATCTACAGGCACACCTCATTTATTGCTGCACTTGTGTTTTATTGTGCTTTGTGGATACTGCATTTTTTTTTTAACAAATTGATGGTTTGTGGCAAGGTGCCATTTTCCCAACAGCATTTATTCACTTCATGTCTCTGTGTCACATTTTGGTAATCCTTGCAGCATTTTAAACTTTTTTCACTATTATTATATTTATTACGGTGATCTTGGATGTTACTGCTACAACTTGCTAAAGGCCCAGATGCTGGTTAGCATTTTTTTAGTAATAAAGTATTTTTTAATTAAGGCATGTACATTGGGTTTTTTAGACATAATGCTATTACACACTTCATAGACCACAGTGTAGTGTAAACATAACCTTAAATGCACTGGGAAACCAAAAAGTTCAAGTGACTCGCTTTATCATGATCTGCGCTATATTGCGGTGGTCTGGGACTGAACCCGCAGTATCTCCCAAGTGTGCCTGTGGTTTGTATCTTAGGAATTAGCAGCTGTCTAAATGTAAAATAACAATAGAAGGGTAAACAATTAAGATAAAGGGAAATGAAGAAACAAAATGTGGGCAGCATTTGCCCTTTTATTGGCTCCTGCCTTCTTTATGCACCCTCTCTAGCCCACTAGTAGATTGATTCCAGAAGCTCAGACTAGCTGTTTGGAATTTGGAATGCATTTTCCTATCGAAACAGTTTTCTCCAGGATGGCCAGGTTTACAACAAGCCCACTGAAGTTAGTGTGACTGAATCTCTGTAGTAATGAAACCATAGAACCCGGTCTGAGTTCTGCCTGGGGAGCGACAGAGGAGAGAGGCGCGGTGGAATCTCCCCACCCAACTTGCACCCCCAACAACCATACGCTTGGGTTTCTTGTGCCTGAGGCCGATGTCGAGCCTGTGGTGACCCTTTGGCTGTGGGGAGTAGGGAAAAATATGTAAGGGAGAAAGGTGATGTTTTTACCTGGTGAGATGGTCTCAAGGTGTGGATTTAGCTTCTTCCATGTTTGTGAGGCTTTGCTTAAAGAGATGTTGTGGGGGTAAAAAAGTTGTAGTCAGTCCCCACAGCAGGACAATGACTTAAGGTTGGGGATGGGCGACTCCGAGGGAGGAGAGGAAGGGCAGATGTTTGTAAGATGGGGACCTGTAAGTTCAGGATTTGTCTGGATTTCTAAAATTCATGTGTATGTAGAAATCCTGACAGCATCCCAGGTGTAACCTTTTTGGAGGGTTTTTAGCAAGATTACTCAATTCAAAGTACATTTTTTTTTAAGATCAACATAAATATATTATAATTTATTACCTAATTATTTACCTAATAGGGTAACAAAATACAGATTATTTTAAAATCTATATTTTGCTAATTCTGAAATCATTTAAGATTTCTTTTTAAAAATGCATATATTCTTTGACTTGGAAATTCTGCTTAGGAATTTATCCTACAGGAAATGGGTGTATGTACATGGATACATAGTTGTGCATATGAGGATGTTTGTTAGAGCAGAAGGCCTAAAAAAAATCAGTGTTTACTGATTAGGGACTGGTTAAATACATGATGTTACACTGGCATACGCAACACCACCAACTGTGAAAAGCAACCAGATATAAGACATCTGAAGTAGTAATGAATGAGGAAGAAAAGCAACATATGCAGAACAATAAGCATGAAAAACTCCCACTTAAAAAAATTTGATACATGTTCTTGTATTTAATTTTACAAAATATTTTTTTTTAACAGAAACAGACTGATAATGTCTGGAAGGACTTTCAAGGCTTCTTGGGGGTTTGCCTGGGGAGAGACATATTTGCCTGAAAACTCTGAAACTTTTACATATTGCCCATTTTATTTTTAAAGTTTAAAAACTTACAATTATAAAGCATTTTATAATTTTAAAGAAATGTTATACTTAAAATTTTTATGAATACTGTTTAATCAGGTTTTAAACTGTGTCTGTTGAAAGTTATCTTCTTTATCAATTAGGGGGGTGGAATCACATGTGGAGACTTCTTTTTGCTGTAGGTTTAAAAAAAAATTGTTTTTAATTATTTTACTTTTGGGCAGGGGTTAGGTTTATTTATTTATTTATTTTAATGGAGGTGCTGGGGGTTGAACCCAGGGCGGTGTACATGCTAAGCACACACTCGTACCACTGAGCTAGACCCTACCTCCCGCTGTGGTCATTAAGATACCGCAGGGGAGGATGCCATCTCATGTATGAGCTCATCTTACGTTCCTGTAGCCAAAGGCTGAGCTTGTTTTCTACTCCTTTGTCTTCAGATCCAGGCCTGTGATTAATATTCAGCAAACCATCACAGTAACACCGAACAGAATTGATCTCCGTCAGAAAACGTTCTGCGGGGCGCCTAGCGGGATATGGTGAGCGTTTGCGCCGCGTCCCCGTAATTCCCCCGAAGTTCCCCCGCAGTTTCACGCCTCTGCTTTATGGCGACCTTGATGCCCTGAGACCCAGGGATGATTGAGAGAAATGGGCAAAGGGAAGGGGAATCTGTCAAGTCAATATATAACGTTTTACTCATCATTAGTCCCTGGGAGGATTTGAGAGTTGGGGAACACGTTGGAAATTTTTTTCTGGGATAGTAATGCATCTTTTAAGAAATATGTGTTTGATTTTACACAGCCTCAAGGTTAAGGCCTGTTTTGAATATACTGCCAAACCCACTGGTTACAATCCTTCAATAAGTAAGTATCTAGTACTTTAAATATTCTATCTTTTCTATCTGCCAGGTTGGAAGTCCTACATACGTAATAGGAAAATAAAACTGTAATGGCCAAAATGGGTTCGTAAATTCTTGTTTAAAGACTTAAGTCGATCTGTTATCTTCTCTTTAATCAGGAGGGTGAAGCACAAGAGGGGAGAAATTCTGCATTTGGTCCCCATTTGAATTTTCCAGAGCAGATGCTTTAGGACAGAATGCCTTGGAAAAGTACTCATTTGCTCCCACAACCGTTTCCTCCATTTCTGTCTTTAAAAAGCAGTGTGGAAAATTGGTTTTGTGGTTGTGATGTGGTGGACTGCATTGGAATAATTGCCAGTTGATAGTCTCTCTGCTGCCCTGTCCCCGCCCGGAGGCCCCCCCGAGGCTAGAACACCCAAGCCCCCAAGCTGTGGCCCCAAGGGCAGGCGCTGGGGGAATTTGAAGGCTGGCCTTGAGAACTTAGAAACTTGGGCTCTGCTCCCGGTTCCAAATGGTGACCCTCCTACAAAGCAAGCCCCTTAACGTTTGAGTTTTTATTTTCCTATCAGTTAAAAAAAGTGCCTCTGATAGGAATTACTACATAGGATTGTGGTGGAGATCAGATGAGATAAGGGGGTAAAAGCAGGCTGTCATGTATAAGATCTTACTCTGTTTCCTTTTGTTATGTTAGTCATATGGACCCTGTTCCTGGCTGGGCTGGGCTCTCTGCTTGGCAGGGGAGATTCTTTTTCCTTCTGGGTTCCTTCCTAGAAGTAGTGAGGCTGAAGCTGAGATCAAAGCAGCACAGGCTTTATTCAAGGACTGAAGAAGAATGGAGGAGTGGGAACTCAGTTCACAGAGTCACTTCTCTTTGCACCCACATGGGGAGAGGGACTCAATTTGACTTAATTTTGCAGAGTAAAGACAAAGGGTAGAGGAGCCAGGCTAATGGGGAGGCATATGCATTAGTCTGCCCGGGAAGTGGCAGGGCTTTCTGGGGGAGTGGGTGCCACCCTCTTTTTATCCTTCTTTTGGTCTGTAATGTCCAGTCAAGGCAGCTGGTAGGTGTGTCATTTAATATGTTATGTAGTAAAATCAGCAGATGATGAGACTCGGGGTCTGATGGAGGTCAGATTGATTGTCATCTTGGTCCCAGCTGGTTCCATCTGGTTTTTTGGTTTGTGGCATCCTTTCTCATCTCTGGACCCTTTAACTTTAAGATTGGTGTTAACTCCTGCTAGAAGTGATTGTTGAAGGGTTTTGAGCAAAGACCTGGTGCAGTTCTGGCAACACTTTCTTCATAATCCAAACAGGAGTTTTGTCACAAGTTTTGACAAATGCTTAATGATTCTCTAACAATAGTGATGATCACCAGGGCCTTCTCTGGTTTGTCTTAGGAGCAGCCGTACCTCCTCAGGAGTAAGCCATCTGCTCCAGCTCCAGAGTGAAGGTGGGGGCCTGGGAATTTAAAGGAGGAAGTACAGAGAGTGGTCCCGGCGGCTTGTATTCTGGTGTAGCTGTGCCGCAAAGGCTTTCTGGAAGGATGAGGTGGCTCTGTCCTCGTGGTTTTCAGTTTTTACTCCACCTTGAGGAGTAATGAGTTCTCTCAGGGTTTCTCCATGTTTTCTAAAGTATGACTGTTCTCTGTATTAAAAGGTGTCCCTTTTAATATTCCCAAAATTTGACAAATAAGTCTGTCTTCACCCAATCCACGTTGTCATAGGCCCACTTGGCCTTCATCTTCCCACATTTTAAGCTGTCCTCGGGCAGTTCCTCCATTTCCTCAATCATTTTAGGCCCCTCTTCTGCTGTACCGTCTCCCCGTGGGATCTCTGGACCTTGCGTGTGGTGAGCGTGGTGTGCGCTTAGTAGGACTTTATGCATGGACTGTGTTCACTTTGCCTGTTATGTAGCTTCTATTTTATTGAGTATAGAGAATACTTCTTTGTGTGGCTTTTAATGACAAAACATATTTTATGATTTCTCACAATCTGTCATCCTCTCGATATTGTTCTTGTCATCTTTACCCAAATGCAATACTTTACACTTGGCAGCTTGGGTGACGGGCCTTTTACCGTTGCATTTGGAAGTAGCCCAGAGAGACCAGGAGAAACAGTGATTCTTTGACCAGACAAAGAGAGGAAATGGAGACGCATTTTTAGTCTATTAGTCATTTTCTCAAACCACTCTCCGTTTGCCTGTAGAAATGAAATCTCATCAGAATACTCTTGGTCTTCCCCCAGATCAGTCATTTATAGAAAATAAATTACAGATGTTCTGCTAGCTTTAATGCTGCATTTGACACCATGTGGGTTAATATTAATATTTTCTATTTCTATAACGACTCCATTAACCAAGTGTTCATGGATGGCCGATTATAGATAGAACTTTTTTCTCTGAAGGCATTGAGAGAAAACCTGTTTTCATCTCCTGTGCTTCCATGGCATTGGGAAACTCTAAATCAAACTGAGTGGAGCTTGCACAAAGCTGCAGAAGTTAATACATCTAAAATCTGTCCCCCGTGTCAGAGTGAGAGCTTATTGTTTGACTAGGCTGTTTTAACTCAGCAGTCCTCAGATACGGTGCTCAATACGTACAGATATTTATAATTGAGCCTTAATGAGTATTCTAGTTGGCTTGCCCCTCAAAAGGTCAGCAGAGGCGGCCAGCAAGGATTTTAAGATGATGTGAACTGTCTGGAGGGTTAGGAAAGGTTGGAGTTGGTCTGGTAGATAAACGGTTTTAATGCACCCACACCCTCCCCAGCTCTTGCTGTGAGGGGCACTCAGCATGTAAGCCTTCGTCTGGTTCATTGTGAAGGTAGCAGGTCACTGATAAATGGATGATGTCAAGGCTCACAGGGGCCTAAGATGGAGGCACGTTTCATTTGGCAGCCGTGACATTTAAGAATTCTTCAGATGGACACAGAAATTACCATTGAAACTGTTGTTTCTGAATTTTGGTCTTATGCATTGGAACAGCTATTGTTTCAACATAAGAGTAACGTCACTGTGTGTACGTGTGTGTGCCGATGTGCACTGGGTATATGTTGACGTGTGTGCCTGTCGATCTAGCCTACAGATCGTATTTGTGTCTGGTGTTGTGCTGTCCCTGGGGAGTGCAGTGGTGAACAGATTGGGGTGGTCCCTTTGCCTGGGGAAGATGATCAGGCAATTACAGTACAGTGGGCCAAGTGTAGTGATTAGAGAAATAGAAGTGTCTGACCCCCCAGGATGGGGCAGGAGAGGCTTCCTGGAGGCAGTGAGGTCCACACTGAGATCTGAAGGAGGAGTATTATATCCAGGCAGTGAGGGAGAGGCAAAAAGGGAGGGGGTCCAGCTGGCAGAGGAGAGAATGACTCCTGCAGAGGCCTAGAGAAAGTGGGAACCCACACATCTGAGAGGCTTTTTATAAAGCAGTCGTCTTTTGTGTTTGTGACAGAGGCTTAGGAGCTGGCCCTGCCTCTGTCTCTTACTGTGTGACCCTGGGCCAGTCACCTAGTTCTGTGTACTTCTGTGTCTTCACCTGCAAGAAGAAGATATTAAAACAGATGCTCTCAGAAAGATCTCTTCCAAACTTTAACATGAGCATGAGAATGTGGGTTATGTATTTTCTCCATTTCCTGGACCAGATTTTTTTTCCTTGAGGCCACCTTCTCTGGCCCTGTACACACTTCGGTTTGCTTCGCCTTCTGATGGTTAGTGAATGATTAATGATAAATAAATGTAAGTAGTTCAAGTATTGGCCCCTAAAGAAACAAAGCTGCTACGTTTAACAAACTGGCAAAGAGTGTGTCCTGATCATCCGAATCCTAGCTTGTCTATGAGCTCCCTGAGTGTGGGGAATGGAGCCTAGGGTGTGCCTTCTGGGGTTTGGAAGTGGAAACCTTGGTTGTGGGAGTTTTATTAGCTGACAGATGTGCCCTCTAGCCACTGAGAGGGGTTCTTTTACCTCTCAATTCTTTTTCTTTTATAAGCAAAAAGTCTCATCCTATTGTCAAAAGTTGTCTCCATCTTTAATGTATGTATTATTCCTGCTTTTTAGACAGCTATCCTTTATCCCAGCTTCTTAAACTTGGATGTATGTTAAGAACCACCTGTTGATCTTTTTAAAATGCAGATTCTGGTTAAGTGGGTCTGGCTGGGGCTCAAGGCGCTGCATTCCTGACGTAGCTCAGGAGAAACTGCTGCTGCTGATCTGGAGACCAGTTTTGAATTTAAGTGTCAGATTGTGGAAGAGGGGGTGGTTTTAGGCCCCTAGGGTGTGTTGGGTGCCCTCCGTAGAGGTAGTACTCAAAGAGTTCTCGGAATGTAGCCAGAAACGGAGTTCTTAGATTCTGCTCTGAGGTTTTGACTTATTCTTGAGCTCCCCCAGGTGGCCCAATGGAAATATAACTTTCAAACACGGTGAACAGCCATGGGCAGGAAAGGACAGCTTGATCTGAAACATCAGGCAGTCAGGATGTACGTTACCAGGAAATACTGCAGAGAGACGATGGCAGTGGGAGAGAGCGTTCTACAAGGAATTAAACTATTTTTAAAAAGAGCTCAATGTACTTACAGCTGTGCTGTGCATGAATGCACTTTAAGGTCGTATAACGCTGTTGACTTTGTCTAGCCATTGTGGGCACACTGGAGGCTGAGAAAGAAAGAAGAAAATCTGGGCTGTCATCAAGAGTTCAGTTTCGAAACCAAGGTTCTGAGCCGAAGTATACTCAAGAGCTCACTCTGAACAGGCAGAAGCAGAAGGCGTGCGTGGAGGAAACCCTCTGGCTCCAGGTGAGGGCGTCAGACGGTCAGATCTGTTTTTTAAAGGGGACAGAGTGGGGTCTTGGTGACATATGTAGATCTGACATTATGCTAGCAACCCATTATCTGCTACAAAGTAAAGCACTGCTTTGCAGTTCCCTAGTAGCGTTTACACCGCACTTAACTCTCTCTGCATACTTTTCAGGAAAATATCAGAGATAAGCTGCGTCCCATTCCCGTAACTGCTTCAGTAGAGATCCAAGAGCCAAGCACTCGGAGGAGAGTGAACTCCCTTCCAGAAGTTCTTCCAATTCTGAATTCAAACGAACCCAAGTCGGTTCATACAGATGTAAGTCTTTCTGACTTCCATTTCGCCAAAGTTTTTGCCATATTATTATGCTAAATCAAACATCTCTGAAGGCAATAGAATGAGTGATTTGCTTTTGTATTAAATTCTTTTGTATTAAATAAGCTTTTTAATGCATGCGGAGTTTGAGAAAATGTGTTTCCCAAATTAGCAATGAATACAGAAACATACAGAATACAATTTGGAGCCAGAGAGTATTTTTCTTAATTTTTGGCCACTGCAGCTTCAAGACTATAATTGATAGAATTTATTATTCTCCCATTAGGTTTCTCCTATAGCTGTATGTAGAAAGAAAGATACATTGTATTTTACCATTGAGAACATTAAAATGTGGAAAAAAAACTGTTAGTCTGAATATTAAAATCAAGCAGTATCAAAATTCAGCAAAGCAAAAATGTATTAGTGGTGAAATAGTCATTGGGTGCCTAATGTAGCCTGTGTAATCCTTGGAAGCAAAATTTATATTAATAGCTTGCGGTATACCTCCTATGAGATGGAGTCTGTTTGCTCAGGTTTAGGATGGCAGAGATGCAAGATGAGGCTGGAGGACCGTGACATCTTGATTTGGCATTCATGTCCTTGTTGTCAAAATCCAGTTGGTACTGGAGTGTCCACTCTGAGGCTCTTGGTTCTGGTGGCCCACTGACAAAGCTCTTCACGAGTAAGTCAGGCTTAGGGGCTAATGCCTGAATCTGCACATTGTGATCTGTATTGTCTCCAAGCCTTAGTTCCTTGTACCTTGTATACTTTTTAATATACTTTTGATGTCATTGATTATCACATTAATATTTCTAGTGTATATTCCAAACTATGTAGTCACGTTAAACATAACAAGCAAGGAGACCATTTTCCAAATTATTTATCACTGTGATTATCAAGCACCCCTCAGCACTGTGCGAGATACTCTACCGTTTGCTTTCCTGACCATAACCTCTGTTTTCCAATCTGCGCATTGGGGCTCTTAATAGTATCTCCCTCATAGGTCCATTGTGAGGATTCCATGAGTTAAAATGCGTAATCATGCGTTTGGTAGCACTGTCATCATTACTGGTAATTCTTTCAGCAACCCTACAAAGTAGGGTGGAGGTCGCCCCAGCTCACCTGTGATGAAGCCTAGACTCTGAAGGGTTCGGTGACCTGCCCGAAGCCACACAGCCGAGGGAGCGACAGAGGCAGGCTTATTCCTTCCTTGCCCCGCGGTATCTCAGTGCCCTGATCAGAGTGTTCTGGAGACACAGTTTTGTTAAAGGGTGTTCGATTCATGGCAGAGTATATTTGTAGCTTGAATTCTGCTGTATTAATTGTCACACAGGGAAGTGGGCTATAATAGGGAAACAGTCACCTAGTTGAGAGTCCTAAATGACATAAATTACAACGGTTTTGTTTTCCTCCAGGTGCACTTCTTAAAAGAGGGATGTGGAGAGGACAACATATGTAACAGCAACCTTAAGCTAGAATATAAATTTTGTACCCGAGAAGGAAATCAAGACAAATTTTCTTATTTACCAATGTAAGAATCACTCTGTAGTAATAGTAAAAATGACTCTGGCTTTGCAGTGACTTTGTTAAGAAAGGGTTACTGAGAACTTTGTCATTTTCTGTTTTTTAACAGTCAAAAAGGTATCCCAGAACTAGTTCTAAAAGACCAGAAGGACATTGCTTTAGAAATCACGGTGACGAATAGCCCTTCCAACCCGAGGGATCCCACCAGAGACGGAGATGACGCTCATGAAGCTAAACTCATCGCAACTTTCCCTGACACCCTGAC
Organism: Camelus bactrianus; assembly: GCF_048773025.1. Taxonomy (NCBI): domain Eukaryota; kingdom Metazoa; phylum Chordata; class Mammalia; order Artiodactyla; family Camelidae; genus Camelus; species Camelus bactrianus. The sequence continues at coordinate 53,671,559 of NC_133543.1, forward strand.
TTACTCAGCATACAGAGAACTGCGGGCTTTCCCGGCAAGTATCGTTAGGACCAGGTTGGAGAAAAAACTAACACCATGTGGCAAGTGAACGTATTGTGCGATCTGGTGTGTTTTTCTGTTACAGGAGAAACAGTTGAGTTGTGTTGCTAACCAGAATGGCTCACAAGCAGACTGCGAGCTTGGGAATCCTTTTAAAAGAAATTCCAGTGTAGGTGATGCCTTCACATACTATATTTCAATGTTTTAAGTACCATTACAGCGTCGATATGCTCAGTCTGTGTTAACAGCTATTTCTGGTTTTTAGGTTACTTTTTATTTGATTCTAAGTACAACTGAGGTCACCTTTGACACCACAGATCTGGATATTAATCTGAAGTTGGAAACGTAAGAGTTCCTTCAACCTTCCGTTCAGAATTATTTCTTGAAAACACAGCCAGTCAATGAATTGGCCTTTATCTAGCTCATAAAAGAAGCGTAATTTAATGAGAAAACTGACTGTTAAAATAAAACCCTATTGTTTCCTTTTCATTTTCAGAACAAGCAATCAAGATAATTTGGCTTCAATTACAGCTACAGCAAAAGTGGTTATTGAACTGCTTTTATCGGTCTCCGGGTAAGTGTTTGTGTTTAGCATAACAAATCAGTGTTTGAAAGAACCATTTACATTCCTCACTAAAACTGGTGTTTTTTAATTTCACAGAGTTGCTAAACCATCCCAGGTGTATTTTGGAGGTACAGTTGTTGGTGAGCAAGCTATGAAATCTGAAGATGAAGTGGGAAGTTTAATCGAGTATGAGTTCAGGGTAAGTGGCCGCAGCGGTCCTTTTATTCTATATACTGGAAGCTAACATTATATATGGTGTTGAATATGTAATTTTAATAAATAATATCAATAAACATGATAAAGTGAGTTTGCGAGTTTTTAAACACTATCCTGGCTTAGGGTAAAAGTTGTGTCTTCCAGAATGGAGAGCCACAGCTGTCATTCAACATAGGACTTTGTTCAGAATCCAGTTCAGGTTGGTCTTTTTCTTATTAGAGAGTTTTAGTGTATATGTGGTGTAGAGACAAAGGAATTCTCGATTTTCGCCCCCAGAGTCTGTCTGTAAAGCAAAAACCTCAAAGTAGTTTGTGTTTGGCTTTAGAATGTGTTATGATTTATTTCTTCCTCTGTTACAAGGTCATCTCTCTTATTGCTTGTGGTTAATGTTCATTGACCTTTCCCATGCCCAATTTCGTGATGGTGAATGTGGCTTTGGCGTAAGCCAGTGAGGAAGACTAATGATTGCGCTGACCCATTTCAGAGTAGCTGGTCACAGTGACTCGTAAGTCCAGGGGCGTGAACATAAACACACGGTACAGAGGTGGCTCATAACTCATGTGGGTTTGGGTCTGTGCGACTCAAATCGTGTACCTGAAAGTGTCGTGACCATGTTGAGGTGAAAGTGAAGTGGCACAAATGGGCCCGCCCTTGACTCCAGCAGGATGAAGACACTGAATTCTCCTCTGCGCATCTCTTAGCTTTACAGGCACAGCTGTGACAGGTAGGGGTGGTGGTTATGACACCGCCTTTGCAGGTGTAGCTGAGCTACTCCGGGTCTCAGTTGTTTTCCCGAGCCTCCCCTGGGTGGTAAGGACAGAGGCAGCTTCATTTTTGCAGTCGTGGGGGACTTCTTAGAAGCAGGTAATGGGTGCACTGCCACCACACAGGCTTGGTCATCTGCCAGGCAGGGTGGTTACAGAGTCGCATGCAAACACACATGTGACTTCCCTGGGCATATGGAGAGTGCGGCATATCTACAGTGTAGATTCTGTTGCACACAGAAGTTGTTCCTGGATTGACTGAACAATCATTTCTCTTTGATCTTGATCTTTTTTCTTTCTTCCTTTTTTTTGGTTGGGGGTGTGGTAAGAAATAATTTGACCTATTATTTATTTATTTGCTTTTTAATGGAGGTACTGGGGATTGAACCCAGGACCTTGTGCATACCCAGCATGCATCTACCACTGAGCTATACCCTCTGCCCCCTTTCTATTTTTACTGACAAGAATCTTTAAGCACAAATCTCTATTTTGAATACCCTACCTGTAGTCCATTTTTGGAGCCTGTGCTGTTATTGTAGGATTATGCCAGATATTTCAGCTTTTTCTCTTGGCAATAGGAACTGCTTACTTAATCTTATGTTGCGAGAATTACACTGAGATAATACGTATTATTTTCTAACAGGTCATTAACTTGGGCAAACCTCTGAAAAACCTCGGCACGGCAACCTTGAATATCCAGTGGCCAAAAGAAATTAGCAATGGCAAGTGGTTGCTTTATTTGGTGAAAGTGGAATCCAAAGGGCTGGAAAAGATAGCTTGTCAGCCACAAAGTGAAATAAACCCCCTGAACCTAAAGGTACGTCAGTGGATTTCTCTCATGTCTCCGTAGATGTAAAGAAGAGAAGGGGGAAATCATTACTTTCCCTGGGAAACTGACATTCTGGCCTGTTGACTTTTTCTTTGGTGTCACAGTTTCTCTTTTATGGTTCAGTAACCAGGTCAGGCTAAGGAGTTCTGCTGATGAGGGACCATGGTGCACATAAGTCAGGGTCAGTCAAGTGCCTTTTGAAGAAAATGACATTTCTGTAGTTTTAAGGCCCAGTGTGACATCTAAGGAGGATGGGGACATGCTCCTGGGGATGGGCCAACCAGTGTTAACTCCTGGTGGAACCAGACTCATTCCAAAAGATGGTGGCACCTTAGCAAGTGACCTTGAAGCCTTTTCATTTTTTTTCAAAGTAGTGAATATTTATTGAGTACTTATTGTGTCTCAGGCACCATCCTAAGCTCTTTGCTGCATTTTCTCAGTTCATTCACTTGATAGTCCCATGAGGTATTTTTCTTATCGTCACCATATCATAGATGAGGACACTGAAAATCAGAGAGATTAACTTTCTCATAGTCGCTTGGGAGTTAAGAGGGCAGTGCATTCAAGCTTAGGTCCACACACTTTCAGAGTCTGCGCTGTTAACCCCTCTCTTGACAGCTCCACACTCACGTAACTGGCTTCTTCTTTACACTCCAGTTTGAAAGCGATTTGTTTTGTTATTGAATGTCTGTTTTACTGTAAATTCTAAGGTGACTGCATGTGATTAGTGTTCATAGTTGGTGGGTTATAGAATGATCCTTGTTCATCGGCTTGGAGAAGCAAGATGGTCCGTTATTCCTAATCTTTATTTTAAGAAACCTGGCATTTCAAAACATCTCCCTTGGCTTAGTTTTCAGTAGTCTACTTTGAAGAAGTCATATGCTAGATCTTTTTGCTCCTTTCCTGATCTTCAATGTCATTTATTTTTTCAAGATGTGCTGACTTTTTACCATACTGAGCTGGGTGCTTATGAGTACAGGAATGAGATTTTGATCCCTGATCTTGGGACGCTCAGTTTGGTGGGGAGACAGAAGAACAAAGAGAGCCTCTTTCTCTCTCTGAGTTTTAAGGAAATAAATTACTTTAATCAGGAAATTTGAAGTGAGGTTGGTAACAACACTTGGTGGATTTTACACTTAAATTACTTCTGCATCTTTGGTGATGGGAGAAGGGTAAAGATGAATTGTCGATCGTGTGAATTTGGCATTATTTGGGAGGGTGTGCTCTAGAGTGTGTACGACAGTGCCAAAGAATTACATTAGGTGGAACTATCTCGGGTATGATTCTTTCCAGAAGTCTCACAACTCAAGAAAGAAGCGAGAAATTGCCGAAAGACAGACGGACGATGGCAGAAAATTTTCTTTATTTGCCGAGAGAAAATACCAGACCCTTGTAAGTAGTTTTCAAGAGCTGTGCTGGACAGAGGGTGGCAGGGAGGGCTTCCCCAGCCTGTCACACTATGACTCTTCTTCTCTCCCCAGAACTGCAGTGTGAACGTGAACTGTGTGAACATCAAGTGCCCTCTGCGGGGGCTGGACAGCAAGGCCTCGGTGGTCCTGCGCTCCAGGCTGTGGAACAGCACGTTTCTGGAGGTGCGGCCCTGCCGCGAGCCCACACCCCGCGAGACATTGGCTGTCTCTTAGGGCATGTCTCTCTTCACTAATGCATCCGCTAACTGTGTCCCCAAACAGGAGTACTCCAAAATGAACTACTTGGACATTCTTGTGCGGGCTTCCATTGATGTAACAGCTGCCACCGAGAATATCAAGCTGCCAAACGCAGGCACTCAGGTGAGGATCCCCCTGTCTTCATACAGCTCAGAGCAAATCTGTCCCCTCCACCCCAACCTGCAGCCTGAGGATGGGCTGCTCTGGGACTTGTTTCCCTCATCGCACCGTTACACCCACTAAGGAGAAGGTAGATTGTGTCTTGAGGTGCTGCCCACCCTGAGCTGTATTTCAATAGAATCATGAGAAAAAAGAAGTGACTCTGGGGTCACCTGGGTCTGCGGTGAGGGGGGGTGGATTTGAGAGCTGCTGGCTCAAGGAGAAAATGGCTGCACCTCCCAGGTCTGTAAAGCCCCCACATCTTGTATCTTCCCTGATGCTGTCGCCATTGTTGGAGGTCCCCCCATGACGGTAACCTCACCGCATCATGGGGTAGCTCGTGGCATGTGTGGCCAGCTGAAGTTATTAGAAACAATCTCCAAATACGAATCCAGAATTGAATCTTAAAAAATCCATTCCTGGTTGTGCTCCCTGGAACAAGTCCAACATAAGTCCTCTCTCGGCCACATAGCAGCCTTTGAAATAATTGAAGGAAACTATCTTGCCTCCTTGGACAACATGCTCTTATTCTCTTTAGTACTAAGCACCCAGGTCTCCAGGTCCCTGTCCTGCCTGGCACAGCTGAACTGGTTCCAGGTCTCTCCCCATCCGGGGCTGGCCCCATTTGGGCAGTGTGACCCCCAGATGGGCAGAGCTGGACGTGCGGTCTGCCTAGTTTAGCTTCGCTGGAACTGCCTCCCAGCATCTCAGCCCCACGCTTCTGTCAGTCCAGCCTAAAATATGGTTTTTTAATGGTGGCTGGTGATTGTTTGCATTTCTAGCAACTACTATTTTTGTTTATGTTCTGCTAATACTTAGAGTGTTTTCATCAGAATTTGTTTTCAAGCTTTAGTCACCATATCCCATCCTTGAGCAATTAAAAAAAAATCTTAAGTGCATGCCTTTAGTGCATGCGATTTACTCACATTTTATGTGATTCACTTTTGGTCTGTTGTTTCAGTTTACTGCATAATTTTGCATCTTGATCATTTGCTCTTTCTTGACTTTCTATCCCCATAAGCTTTACCTTTTTTTAAAACCAAGAAACATGCCTTCTGTGTCTGCATCTAGGTAATTAAGAAAAATGTTGAACTGGAATAGGAGCAGAAGCTGGTTACCACAGTGAGGGAGGGGTTTCTTGTGGGAGTCTGACATCAACAGGGGCTTATATCAGTCTCTCAAATGACCACAGGTCACAGGTGGGAATGTTTTGCAAAAGAGACTGAATGGAGAAAGAAAGATTGTGAATTACTGTCCTTAAGTTGATCTACTGATCTGCTAACAGCAATGTCCTGCCTTAAGTCCTTTAGGCAGCTGAAAATTCAGTGAGTCTCCCCAGTCACTCTGGTTTCTGGAATACTGTGGCTGTTAGCTGTTAGAATGTGTCTTCCAAAACAGAGCACATTTGGGGCAAGTGCTAAGCTGGGCGGGATTCTGGAGCACATGGTGCAAACCAGGACTGTCCCAGGCTCACCAGGACATACCGTCACCTGGCCTTCTGTTGTCTTTGCAGGTTACTCCAGCCCACCTTTCTACTTTTTACCAGTAAGGCATCATAAGGACTGTCAGCTAAACCACACCCTCCCTGAGCATCCTTTCTCTCTGACTGAAGGCAATCGCTATAACTTTCTGTAACTTTGAATCAGCAACCCTGAGAATCACTGAGTTTTTAGAACTGGAAAGAGAAAGAATACTTTAGAGGGAAGGGGCTAACATGAATAAAGCATTAATAAAATGTCTACCATCTGTTAGATGCTTCACCTACATGCTATCCTTTAAACTTCAGAAGAATGCCAAGGTAGACTTTGTATCCATTTTACAAAAAAAGGAAGCAGGCGCAGAGAAGGATGTCATTTGGGCTCCTGGATTGAAACCTGTGCCTGTCTGACTTCAGGGCTCCTGTTCTTTGACTCTGTGACAGTTGCTCCCCATTAAGCCCCCAGATCTCAAGTTCAGATGAGAAAACTGAGTCCGAGGAAGATTGTCTCCCCCTCAGGACCAGCATGTGGAGGTGAGACCAGACCTTGGGCTCATGACTCCTCGTCAAGTGCTCTTGTTTTCTGGAAGATGATGGAACTGGGGCCCCTGGAATCCAGTCTAATGGCTGGGGCACAAATGCAGATGACGTTCTCTTGGGCATTTCGTGTTCTTGGGGCTGGGGGAACGTGTGCCTACTAGTGGGAATTGGAATCTTTGCTGGGATCCTGCTTGGTTTGTTTAATAATTGGTACATTTGAAAACATTATTAGTCTCACAACTAGAATACATTTCTTTTGAAAATGGAGACTTTTTTTCCATCTCTGATACTTCTGTTAATTGTGATTTCTGAGATACAATAGCTCAGATATCATATCTACACCTTCCTTTAGTATTTTAAGGTGCAGTTTTTGGGGGCCTGAAGATTTAAACTTAATTCAAGTGTCAGGATGCCTTCCGTTTTATTCCCCCACTTACTGAGGGTTTTAATTTCATCTTTATCTTGGGTCATCTATTCTTTCCAGTGTCTAGATCATTCTTCTTTGGAGATAGAAGCAAAGGAGGTTGAATAATTAATTCAGTCTTGTCTTTCAGTCTTAGTATTGAAATTTTCCCCATTGCTTTTACTCTAATCCCGGCTTAAAGAAGACTAAAAAAAACCTTTATGTTTCCATATAACCCAAGGAATTTCAAGAGATCTGTGTCCATTTCTTAATAAAATACTTTCAAACATTATTAGAACAAAGTCAGAGAGAGCTGGTCACCTAACTGAATCAGATAAGATGGTTACCTTTTAGCATCAATTAAACAAAAGCCATCCAGTTAAAAGCACTTACTAAGGACACAATGTGTGCTTTTCCTGCAAAAATGCTAGAGAAGCAAAGTTGAGTAAGACCCAGCGTCAATGTTAAGAATTTCACAGCCTAGGAGACAGTGTCTGTCTAGGTCTAGGAACCAGGAGAGAATTGTTGAAGGAGAGTATTACTTATGAGTTGTATTTATATACCCCCACTTCATTCCTAAGGAAGTAGAAAGAGTATCTAAGCTTCCTGGCTGCCAAAGATAATAGGAAATATGAAAGGCACATCATCCCTCAGGGGTAGGAGATTCTCTCTCTCTCTCTTTTTGGTTCTAAATTCAGAGAAGAACTTGAGTATGGATCCTTTGATAAGACATTTCTGATATGAAGAACACTTACTAAGGAGGGCTGGTGCCTTTATAATAGAGTTTTGTAAAAGATATGCAAGTCCCTTCATAGGGTGGTTTCCTATACTGGTGTTTAGCACAGAGGACGTTACATTCGAGAGTGATTTAGGGAAACCACTCTGGCGGGGGCAGGCTAATGTGGTCTCAGCACTGCTCACGGTGATGGAATTTTATGCATCAGCAGAGCTTAAGCCCTTTTCCCCTCTATGGGCACATGATGGATGAGGTTCACATGCACAGGTCATCCCTCTGGAAAGGCCGAGATTTTAATGAGACCAAAAAAAAAAAGTTTTGGGAGTTGGAGTAATTTCTACTCTCCTTAACCTGTCATTGTCCATCAATAACAGCTGCTGTGACAAGATGAGACAGGGCTTCCCGAGCTCTGGGAGTCACAGCTCACAGTCGGTCTCCTCTCTCCCGATTCTAAGGCCAGTCCCAGCTGAAGAATGACCCCTATCAAAGAAAACAAAACAAAACACTGCAGTTGACAGTTTAAGGAAACAGACAATAAAATCTTGCTGACTGGCCTCTATCCCCTTCCTGGACCACAGTGTGGCCTTGCACGCAGACTAGGTTTGCAGATCACATCTGTCCTTTAAATGTGTGAACCAGCCCCTAGCTTCAGTCCTCAGTCTTTGCTGCAGTGCGAATTGTTTTACATTTTCTAAAAGGCTCTAAGATCTGGTTTGAATGGTAGCCGACCTGGGACTTAAGCTCTCATCTGGGTTCGCACCTACGCCTCACCCCACCCTCAACCCCACAAAACCAAAAAATACCTGTTCAGCCCTTAAGCTGCTGGATTGCAGCCACTTATGGGAGTGGTTCCCCTCCTGATCAGCCATTTAAAAGGCTCTGGTGCTCACTGTGACTATAAGGCTGATTCCCCTTGCATGGGACCAGTCTCCACTCTCCACTTCAATGTTTTATCAGAGCTTATTCTCAAAAATGAGGATGGCCCTTCCGAGTCATCACCTTGCCCCAGGGACACACTGTGTGCCTTCCCTGTGCTACATACTAGGGAAGCAAAGTTAAATGAGATACAGCAGAGGCTCGTGGAAATAATCTTTTATCTTAGAATAGTCCAGTTTACTAGTCACATCAACTATATTATTTCTTCACTGGTCTCTCACCATTCTTTCTTCCCTACTTGGTGGGTACTCCTATGCTAGAACCAGTCATTTCAAAAAAAGGTTGTTTTAGCTTAAAGCTGGGACACCTGTTGGGGGAAGGGAGGCAAGGGGAAGTGAACCATGAGGCCCTCCTTGGGGCTGGGAGCTTGGGTGAAACCTCATTGAGAGCATAACAGGAAACGTAGTAGGTGATTAGGTGTTTATGCTGGAGACTCTAAATGTGAATTCTTTCCTATTAAATGTTTAAAGAAAAGCAGTTATTTCAAATATATCCTAATAAGCCAAATGAGGTTGAGAAGCTGTTTTCTAGTATAAGTAGGAAGGGAAGTACTTTAAGAAAAAAAATTTTTTATAGAGTTCAACTATAGAAGTAATAAAGCACAGTGTAGACATAGAGGCATTCTTAGGCAGCATCCAGAATTCAATACTAATAGAGAACACTTGACTAGGAACTCTTCTCAGAAGTTAAATTGCTCCAAGTTTTCTTTACCTTTCAATTTATAGTCTCAAAATTCAGAAAAAAAAAATCAGAAACTGAAAACTGGTAGATCTCTAATCAGTATGGTTTACAAAATCCTGTTTGTAGCTTTCACCAGGTCTTTTACATGCTCTGAAAAATAGTCTCCTGGCATCACAGAAATCCACTTGAATTCTAAACCCACACAACCAAGTTGTTGCAAATTGCCATGAGCAATGTTTTAGATTTCTGAATAAACACTTGTTGTATTGAATTGGTATTTGCCAGCTATCAAATGTTTAGACCTTAAGCTTCTTATCAGCTGCTGCTTAAAGCTCTGTGCTGCCTCTGAATGAATCCAGAGTCTAGTTTGCCCATTCGCATTGCTGTAGAAGATGACACCGAGCCATTTCAGGAAATTTTATTCTTTGTGATGGGCTTTAGTTTGCTATCTTGTTCCTGAAGTCAGATTCAACTGCTCGTTGCTCAGGAATCTAATACTGAAAAATAAGTGTTGGGTAAAAAGAAAGCTTTATTGAGGAAGCTGACAGTCCTGGGGAGAAGGTGGACTCATGTCTCAAAGAACCAACTCCCAACTCCCCAGGCTTTGCTCCGAGGGAAAAGAGGAAGGGACTACGTGCTGGGGAGGGGGACAGTCTTCTGTTTTCAGAGATGACTGTCTGGATTCTGTGGTTCCCAGTAGCCATCAAATCTTACTTGTAGTTGGAACATTATCTGAGCCATAAATCTCTGGTCAGCTGGAGGGCCCTGCAGGGTCCTGCTCAGTTTCAATCCTAAGAAAAGTTGAAGTGGTATCAGTAATGCAGTTCCATCAGTGTTTTTATATTTCATAACATCTTTAAAATCTGAGTGAGGAATGTAGGCTAATTGTGCATACAGTGATCCTTGTTGCCACTGTTGAATACTTAATTGAGAGAGAGGGGAATCATTCTCAAAAAGACACCAGGCTGTATAGATGTAAAAAGATTGGCTGTGTATTGATAATTGTTGAAACTTAGTGACAAATAAATGATGGTTCATTGTACAATCTTCTCTACTTTTGTTGATTACAAACATTTTAAAAAGGTAAGTTAGCAAAGAAATAATTACTTTGTCAGAACACAATCCAGCATTTTCCAGGTTCTGGGAAAAGATCTCCAAGAAATGCCTCTTGAAGCAGTATTCCATTATTAAAGGAAAGGATCTTACATCAAAAAGGCATCTCATCCAACCATAGTCTGCATTGTCCAAAATGTGTATGGAAGCAAAATTAGTACTGTAAACTCCCGGTATTAATTCTCTAATTTATAATGATACTGCTTTCTTTTATGCCCCATAGGTTCGTGTGACTGTGTTTCCCTCGAAGACTGTAGCTCAGTATTCAGGAGTACCTTGGTGGATCATCCTAGTGGCCATTCTTGCTGGGATTTTGATGCTTGCTCTATTAGTGTTTTTACTATGGAAGGTAAGTCATATCTAGCATTTGAGTTTTGTGAAAGGAATTTTATTTCACGTTTTTAAAAAAGTAAACTAACACTGATAGTATATAAATTTTTTTCATTGTTTCCTTTTCCTAACATTTTACTGTGAAAATTTTCCAACATACAGCAAACTTGAGAATTATATAATATCTAAATACCTACCTAATATTTTGTATTTGAAGGTATGTTTGTACACTGTAAGAAATTTCTTAAGTATATACATTTTGGTGTTTCATACATAATTTAGCATGTTTGGCAAATAATACTTAAATTTTTTTTTTACCACTATGGCATTTTCTTTATCTAAGATCAAATTCTGAATCTAAGCTAAATTTTTGGGTATCACATTAACTGGAATCTGTGTCCCTGTTAATTTCAACTTCTGTAAAGAAATGTTCATGGCAGCCATTGGGGCTTGTCACAGTTGTAGCCAGATTAGGAATAGAAAAGCATGAAATTTCTCAAAGTGGTTATCACTGCCTGTATCACAGAAGGAAGATTTGGGTTTAGTATGATGCTCTTCATTAGAATTTGGTCCTGCAAATATAATATAGTATCTTCCCCCTGCTTTCTACCAATGAATAGCCTATGTTACAAAAAAAGTATGAGATGGATGTGTACTTTTGTTGCCAGAGATTATGGATTATTCTCAGTGAGTAATGGAGGTTCACAGACCCTTATCAACAATTACAACTTGTAAAAAACTCAGAACAAAGTTTGTAATGACTTATTTAGTAGCACAACTTGATATGATGGGAGAAGAGGTTATTTATAGACTTTATCCTTTATTCATTAGTCTCACTGCAGAAATACTAATTTTTTGATTACTATGACATTATGTATGCAGTGTATTACTTTTCTAAAATGCCAGAAATTCTGGATTTACAAACATGTCTGGTCTAGTGGTAAAGGATTAGGAAACGCAATCATTAATCTCTAGGATCAAACCATCCTTATCTTTTCCTTGGATCCGAGAGGATAATTAACAAGGGCTCAGGATATTCTCACTTTCAAATATTGGTCATCTCTTTTTTGCTTAATTTTTCCAAGTAACTTCCTTTTGCCAATCTTGGATAATTTTCTCGTGTTCTCCGATTGTGTAATTGAAGCTTGGTGTCTGTTCGTGCCAAGACTCCTCCTCCCATGGGATGTTAGCCAGTCCTACCTCTGATGTTTACTCCAGGTAGTAGGTTTCTCTGATAAGCACAGCCAGCCAATACAGGAGATGCTCTAGAAATTATGTTGATATTGAAAACTGAATGTGAGGTTTGATATTTGAGGGTGGCCTGCTGCTCTCTGGAAGAAGTCACAAGGACAGTCTTTTTCAGAGCAAGTCAACTGGCAGTCTATAATGAAGGTAGGTTGAGAGTTAAGAAACCCAAGCTATTTAATCTTGCACAAGGCATTTCATCCCCCTGGGGTTTGCCTTCGCTGCTTATTAAGTGGATTGGACTAGGTGATCTCTCTCTCTTTTTTCTTTTTTTTGGATGTTCTAAAGTATCCAGACTCACAGGTGAACTCTAAAGTAATCAGACAACTTCTACAACCCCCACATGAAAATCACTTTTATTTTTACTTTTCTTTCTGAAACTGAACTATTTGTTTTTATGTGTTAAAATAATAGAATTTGAGGGCCAGAAAGGACTCCAGTTCAGCAGCCTTTAAATTGGGTTTTGTACATCTATATAGGTTCCAAGACTAAGCTAGGCAGGTGGGGGTAGGGCCAACGTCCCCACTTCAACAATAGTAGTTCTGACTTATTTGCTTAAATATCAGGATTCTACATAGGATTTCGGTTGGGGAGTGGGGTGTCGGTCCTCCAGGCTGGTCCAGGCACCTTCATTTTGTAAACAAAGATGACCATGCCCCATGGATATTAAGAACGTTGCCAAGTTAGAGGCATAACCAGGAATCTTGGTTCCTGGTTCATTCCTTTCCTCACTTTATTTAATAGCGCATGTAATTGAAGGTTGGCTGGGTGTGCTTACTTACAGTAAGTTGAGAGTCACAAATAAATATCAAGATAAATAGTTTAGATCAATGCTGCCCAATAAAACTCTGTAATAATGGAAATGTTCTGAAGCTGCATTATCTATTAAAGTAATCACTATTCACATTTGGCTGTTGAGCACTTGGAATATGGCTAGTGCAACCAAGGCACTGACTTTTAAATTTAATTTAAATTTAAAGAGTCACACGTACTTAGCAGCTACCACTTATATAAAGCAGATCTAGATTTTTATCTTCATGGCAGGCTAGGATGCAGAATTTTCTGGGGAGGGAAGAAATTTGTTCAATCAAGTACATTTCAAAGTGCAGCTCCATGGCCTTATGAACTAGATAAAAGTAAACAGAAAAGGTTCTCCATGGCTGAATGAGGAAATTTTAGTAGAAAGTGGAATTACAGTTTTATACTCATTTACAGTGACCTAACCTGAGCAGCGTAGGTTCCTGCCACTTAAGTGTTAGAGTGGTTCAGAGTGTGGGGAAATGACAGCAATCATTGCTTCATGATGATGTATTTGGATTTATATTGTGATTTATCCCACAAAGGCTTCACCTTAGATGGCATTTATTCTATAAAACTCACTGTGAAAAGCAGAAAAATACTCACAGTATCTATTTTATTTAGATTTGTGCTGTCTTAGAGAATTTATTCTTTAACTTTGGAATCAATAAACTGTAGATGTCAATCTTTTGCCTATTTTTGGAGTCGATATTCTCTGCAAGAAGAAACCATCAAAAGATATAACCAGATGTGTATATATTTTCCCCTTTCAGATGATTTTGTTTCCCTCAGGATTCGTTACAAATGGAAAAATCAATTAGCTGACTAATGTCATCCATATAAAATCTGACCAGAGACCCATGGTAATAGAGTTGGGTTAATTGCTGTCACAATGTAATATAGTACAGGAGCTGTTCCCTTTTGGTTGGTCCACAGTGCTCTCTTTGTAAACAAGCTATAAATAAAAAACAGGTTAAAATCTGAGATTTTCTTTTACACAAAACTGTAAAACTGACTAAATACCTTGCTTCCTTGTAGTGTGGTTTCTTCAAGAGAAATAAGAAAGATCATTACGATGCCACATATCACAAGGCTGAGATCCATGCTCAGCCGTCTGATAAAGAGAGGCTTACTTCTGATGCATAGTATTGATCTACTTCTGTAATTGGTAATTGATCAATGTTTTTAATTGCTAGCTGTGGGACCTGCTATGGTTGTGGTGGCTAACTTTAAAAGCAACAGCTTGCTGTGTGTGTCCCATTAACAGACGTTTCCAAATGTCCACAATGGCTTGCCTTGCTTGAATTTATTTTACTTTATTTATTTCACTTGAAAGCTTACAGTGTTTTAAAAAATGCACAAAGAATCTTGTTGCAGGTGAGTTATTTTGTGGTGTTGTTATTGTTAAATACCACCCACAGCACTGAAGAAAACTGCAAACTATATGTACACACAAGAGGAGGCTTTAGACCTCTGTACAAACCCAGTTTGCCCCACGGTGTTAATCAAGTATCTAGCATCCCACTTGGAATTTCAAAGATGCATAAGAAATCATTCCAGATTTCTTGTCCATTTTGGAATTCCCCACAGGTAGAAGCTTGTGTTGACTGCCTAATTAACCTGTTGCATGTTGGAAACATTGTGTTTCTCTTGAAGAGAAGGCTTTCTCACTGTCATCTTTTGGATCTCCTTGCTATAAAGTGATGGGGGAAGGCTTGGAATGCTTTTATTGTTGCTCAGGAATTGTTTTACGCTAGCTAAGCATGCAGCTTCCTTTCCCTGCGTTATCTACTACAGGTCAAAGACCATTACAACAGACTATAACTACTGGCATGATGGACATTATGACCAGCTTCAGAAGATGGTTCTTTGCCAATGTGGCCTTCAGTATACAAACTTCTAATATAAAAATGCTGTGGACAGTTTTTATTTCAATATGTTGTAATGGAGTTTGATCTTGTTTCATGTTCCTGGAGATTTTTTCAACCCTGGGTCTCAGTTGAGTTTAAGTTCGTGTTTGGCTCCTTTTATTTGTAAATCCATGGAAATGGGAATTGGCAGCGATTCGTTTTTCCATTTCTGTGGGCACAAGGGGATAGAATTACTCCTGTAATCCCTCCCCATGGCACTGTCATGATGAATCCCAACATTTCCATTCCAGTTTTATATGTCACCCTTGATTTCCTTCTTTGTTTAAATGGGGCAAGAGCCACATTTGTAATAGATAGGTGTTTTGGCTTTTTTGCAGAGAATAGAACTAAGGCCTCAGAGTAAAAATTCTTGCTCCATTTTTCCTATTGATTTAGTGATAACTATGTACATAATTTTATTTTGCCCCATGACAGGTTCATAAAACCATTCACAATAAATGTTCTGACATTAATCAACCATTCTAAGTATCTTGCTCATCCACTTTCTATCCACAGTTTCAAATTAAAAACACATCTTTTAAAAAACACATATATTTTATTCATTTAAAAAATTCAGTCTGATTTTAAAATTTACAGATATGTTCTCAATATAAATCTATTTGGATCAGACTGAATTTTTGTAAAGACTAATAAAATATATATTCATTAATTTAAATGTACATGTTGCCTCACCTTTTGCAAAAAAAAAAAATTAGGGAATGCTCTGAAATTTAATCTAGTGATAACTTTCCTCAAATTCTTTGCATGATTGATTTTATTGCAGAACACAGTTACTACATGATTAATGAAACAGCTTAATTTGGAAGCACAACTGGAAATCCAGGCA
Organism: Camelus bactrianus; assembly: GCF_048773025.1. Classification (NCBI taxonomy): domain Eukaryota; kingdom Metazoa; phylum Chordata; class Mammalia; order Artiodactyla; family Camelidae; genus Camelus; species Camelus bactrianus. The sequence goes on from NC_133543.1 coordinate 53,686,814, forward strand.
GTATAAATTACCCTCTAGCTATTGAGAGATGTGTACTGGAGCCTCAGAGGAGGGAGGATTCTTAAATTGACACCCCTGAACACTGACCTGTTCAAACAGTAATTTGTAAAATATTTGTGACCTGATTTCCATTTTGTTAGTGGAAGAGGGGCATGAAATAATCTTTGGCTTATGGCCTTGAAAAATTTTGTCCTTTAAATTAACATGATGTTCTAACAGTCTGAAAATTAGATCTTTTACACATAGTATTGTGATTATTAAAAAAGGAGGCACTATTTCATAAACCTTTCCACTGTTGAAGGTAGCTTACGTTGTTATAAAATGTAAAGACAAGATGGAAAAGGGGACTTTTCTTCCAGTCTTACAGCTGTACTGTTCCGTTTATTCCCGCTGGCTGTTATCATTTCTTTTTGACCTATTAATTCCTTCTTAAAAGAAAACCGTGTCTTTTATTCTTTGTCTAAGTCCAAAGATAGGCATAGCTGAACAGAAAGCTTAGGCGTGCCCATCTGGTGGACCTGCTTTTCTTGGAGTTATTTAATTGTTTCTGTTTCTTTTTCCCCCTTCTCCAGTGTGGATTCTTTAAACGCTCTAGGTACGATGATAGCGTTCCCCGATACCATGCTGTAAGGATCCGGAAAGAGGAGCGAGAGATCAAAGATGAAAAATATAACGATAACCTTGAAAAAAAACAGTGGATCACAAGGTGGAATGAAAATGAAAGCTACTCGTAGGGGGGCCAGACAAGCTTCACAGTACCCAAACTGTTTCCCCCACCCCAACTCAGAAATTCAGGTGGATTTAGAAGCCTGTTCAATACCTGAACATTGATTTCAGACAGACAACACACAATACGAGCCTACAGTGCTAACTGCGGACGTGGTTACATAGCTGAGGCTCCTATTTGGCACAGCCAAATTTAAAGCTGTTAGAATGGATTTTTCTTTAACTGCCTTAATTTAATGTTCTGGGTTGCCTTTGTTTTTGGTGTGGCTGACTTACATTGTGCTGGGGAAGGGCCTGCCCAGTTGCATGCCCACAACACCCTCCCAATAGTGTAGCTGGAAGAAGGCACCACAGTCACCACACCAACAGAGTGACCGTCCCGACCTCGGCACCGCCTCTGCAAACGTTCTCCTCATGGGACTGGAGAACCTGTAAGTTCCCTGTCCTGCATCACAAGACTATGCGATCAGGGTGGCTGTGTTCCTCTTAAAGTGCCCTCGTAAATTAAATGTGCAATAGAAGGTGATTCCCATCCTGCCATCTTTTCCCATTTCCTAGATGTGTGAATCCCACTCACGCCAAATACATACACATTTCATCCCCCTTTCACTAAAACACACAGGTGTAACAGATTTGAATGCTAGTTATACTTATTTGTATATGGTATTTATTTTTCTTTTTTTACCAACTATTTTGTTATTGACTAACAGGCCAAAGATTGTCCAGTTGACCCTTCAGGTTGGATTAAGCAATCAGAATTAGAACATGAGAGGTCATTGGTTGGACCTGAATTATTTACTGCAAAAAGAAAATAATAGTTCTTTATAAATGTACCAGAGAGTTGTTATACTTGACAGATAAGTTTAAGTTATTAAAACATCTCCCTTCATGACAGCCCTCACCCCCCCAAGCCCAAAACATTCAAGAAATAGGATTTAACTGTAAAATGTTTAATTTTTATCAGACATTGGATATTTTTTAGTTTAGAACCCTGTGTGATGTTTCTGAATTGGATGCTATAACTTTCAGGAACTCTTGGAAATAATGGGTTTGTTTGTTGAACTTCACTGCAGTTTAGTCACTGCTGCAAATACTGTATATTCAGGACTTGAAAGAAATGGTGAGTGCCTATGGTGGATCCAACCGATCCAGCGTCAGACTACTGAATCCTGATACCAAAAATCAGAACATCGTGGCTTTTATGTTTTTCAGTGTTATTGGAATCATTTAATCAGTGAGTCGATGTTCTGTTTTTTGCTTTGTTTCCTTCCCTGCCTATATCCCCCCAAAGACTTTGGGACTACTCTACCAAGAACTTTAAATTGTTTTTTAGTTTTAAAAATGAAGGGGAGGGACAAGGAAGATACTATTATATACATTCAATAGAGACTGAATAGTATGAAAGCTAAATTTTTAAAAATTACTGCACTTCAAAATGTTAAGTTATATGGGGGGCAGCAAACAGGTGCTAATTTGTTTCGCTATAGTGTGAGCAGCATCTCAGAATCTTTCAAAAGAACAAAATACAGCTATGTGTGCCATTGTTGCTTTGGAGTTTTAATTTTCTTTTTTCTTTTCTGAAATCTTATGCCCTTAAGATGCTAAGGACATTATTCTAGTTGTAATTTTCTGTTTGGAATTTTCATTAACAAAAATAGTTTTACACGTGATATTTTGTTTACAGAAATTTCTCTAAAACAGGTCATAACAGTGTTTAAAATCTCAGTTTCTTGCTTAGGTAATTTGGAACCTAATGCACTGGCTTTCTAGGTGGCCGAGAAGCTGGTATTTTAAAAGTGTTTATAGACCTTTGTTGTAAAAACGAATGTCCTGAAAAGGGGAGGTGGGTGGGGGTGCAAGGGTGGTTCAACAACAAAAGAAACAAGAATGTAGTGGTGTTTAAATTTGTAATTGTTAAAAATGTCATCTCAAGTCAAGTCACTGGTCTGTTTGCATTTGATACATTTTTATACTAACTAGCATTGTAAAATTATTTCCTGATTAGAAAATACCTGTGGATATTTGTATAAAAGTGTGAAATAAATTTTTTTATGAAAGTGTTTATTGCTTAGTAACACAGCATGGTATATGTGAAATTATAAATAACCTTCATTGCCTTTCTTTTTATTGCAAGCTAAACTATAAAGTTTTTGATGTTTTAATTTAATCGGTACACTAAGAATAATCTCAGATCAGCCAAAGATTAGTGCATGCCCCCAAAGTGCAATGTAAATATGGTTGATGAGATTTTCCCCTTTTGGCTCTACTGTTCAGTTGAAAATATTTTCAAAAGAAAACAAACTTAAAGATAGTTTGTGCAAGATACCTACAAATTGGGAGATGTCTATATGCATTGATTCACCTACTTCAAAAAGCTTATTATGCTCATGAAGGATAGGGTATCATTTAGCAATGGTACCACGGCATGAAGAATGCAGGTTCTGTGGCTAAGTTGCCTCCTTAGAACACACCTGTGATGTAACGCGGCCCAGCTGTGACATGCATCGTTATACTGATCACCAAGGACTGATTAGGCAGAATTGACAGGTCAGAAAATACTTTCTTCACCAACGGATTCTATTTAAATTTAAGGAGTTTTATAGAACTTCTCTAACTGGATTATCATAATTTAATAAGTATAAGGCATGTATATAGTGCCCAGACAATATAGCATACCCTGGCATGAATAAACGGCCATTCTAAAGTGTATTATCTGTCCAGTCTATTAGGTAATTGTTTTCCGTTGTACTTGGTATTACAAATTAAATCGTAGCCTTTTTAGTTCTTTGAAGATCAGATAGGTGTCACCACACAAGGAAATGAGTGATTGGCACTTTTAAAATGACAGGCCAGTGGTTGTGAACCTTTATTAGTCACAAATGGGTTTATCCAGTTTAAATCACTGCAATAAGCTATAATCAAGATAACCATTAAGAGTGTCAGTCACTGTGGTTTGGGCAGCGCTGTGGCGTAAATGACCTTGGCTGGAGGTCATGACGGTGATGTGTACGACTCCTGCAGTTCTCCTCTCTCGCCCTCTCAAAAAATACAGGGATGCCAGGCGTGATAGGGGTGTGATTACGGGGATATCCTTGGATCCATCGCAAACACTGACATGTCATTGTTGGTTGCAGATTACTTGCCACAGCCTCACAACCGGTCATGCACAGTCATGGCTTATGCCCTTGTGCTCGAGAATATTCTAGAATGTGGGGTAGATGTAGGTGGGGAATTCTTTAAATTGTCCAGACCAGGGAAGTAAGGATAAGCTTGAGCCTTCTCCCCTAAATGAAAACACTTCAGTGAGAAGCTGATCTCTGTCTAGTGCACTGACCCACAGGAGGACAATGTGGGAAGACAGTCTGGGGCCGACAGACTGTTGTTTTAAAAGAGGAAAAGCGTGAAATGCCTGCTGTAGGTGGCTGGCTTCCACAAAAGCACATCCTCAGGGCTGAGAAAACAGGAATGTGGAAGAGTTCTTTATCAGCATGGGTAGCATAAAGTAAATGATTAAAGGCAGCTCCTCAAGACCAAAAGATGGGTCCAGCCACTATTGTTGTCCAACCACTTACACTGAGGAGAAGGCGCGCTTCAAAGAAAGAAATGGAGAAAATGAACTTCAGAATGATTTCAAAAGAGTGGCTACTGCAAAGAACCTGGGGGCATCTATCTGCGCCTCCAGTAGTTCCTGATTATGGTCAAATGGCAAGTAAGTGTTTCCTTTCTCTCTTGTACCTTCAGGTTTTGCTGACTCTGATCCAGCTGTCAGAATGTGAGAGTGCTGTGTGTACTGGTGGCTGAGGCCACGTCTGCAGAGATGTTACCAACAGACCCATCTAGGAGGGAGGTTGCAAAGGGGTTCATGGTTAAATCCTCTAAGGAGAAGTGAACTGTAAAACACAGATTAGAGTGAGAACACTGGTCCAGCACAGCGCAAGGGTGGACCGGGCGCCACAAAGGGCAAAACTAACCAGGGAATGGTTGAAGGCTACACTGGAGTGAAGGAGACGACTGTGGTCTTTGTAGCAGTCAGCAGAGCTGAAGGCCCTCCGTCTTCTCTGCCCTGACCCTGCAGCATCTCTCCGTCAGGCTGCCTGTGCTGGGGTCATGGAAACAGGCAGAGACAGGCCATGTTAGCAGAGGTCAGATAAAATTTCTCACACGTTAATCATTCTTCTAGAACATCCACAAGAAATTTCAAACTACAGGGACGGCGTGTGCTTCTTTATCTCAGAGCCTAGCAGATAAGTATTCAGTTCAACCATGGTCAGTGGATAGATTTAAGGGAGAGTCCTGTTAAGATCCTGCTGTTGTAACATAGAGATACTTAGATGTGGTTTCAGCCTTTTTTTTTTTTTCCCAACTGGAAATAAAATTTCTAGGGATGTTACTAGGCTCTGGGGACACACATACAAATAAGACACTAGCTCTGACCTTTTATAGGAAGCTAACCCAAAACCACCTCTGGTACTGACAAACAGAGGTAATTGTACTCTGTGTAAGTAGCAGATTAAAAATCTTGCGTTAAGATATCAATGGTTTACATATGAGGTCAGTGCCCTGTCCTATGTGGATAGATCTTGCCTCTAGAACCAGTCCCATTTCCAGAAATTTTGAAGTAGTTGTTCTCAATCTGGGCTGCCTATTTGAATTCCTAAGGAGCATTTTTTAAAAGTTCCAATGCCCAGACCACATGTCAGACTGACTATCAGAATATCTGAGGGTGGGACCCAGGCATCAGTGCTGTTTAAGACTCCCCAGATGACTAAGGGCAGCTAAGATTTAGAACTGCTTCAGAGGTCATTGGATGGCCTGAATACTTACAGAAAGGGTTCTGTCCTCTGGAAATGCCTCATCTCTGCTTGTGATGCTTCCACTGCCCCAGTAACAAGAGCGTAGAAGCTAGCAGCATTTTGCCACAAGAAGGAGGCAGCTGAACAGGATGTGCAGGAGTGAGGCTGGAGTCAGACCGCCAGGGTGTGAATTAGCTGCACCTCTTGGAATACAACACTGGTGAGTGACTGACATGTCTGCACCCCAGGTTCTTCCTGTGGAAAGTGAGATTGATATTAGTACCTCATAGGTACATGCCTGTCACATCTCATAGGTTCTTATAAAGAGTAAATGAGTTGGTCGGAAAATGCTCATTGTTAGCTATTTTTATAATCACACTTGTTATGTAGAATCTTAAAATGGTAAAATAGGAAGCAGGCATGGAAATCTAGTTCTACTTCCTCATTTCACAGATGGGGAAACAGTTTATTTTAACTGTCACTGACTTTTCGTCTCCTTACTTTTCAAGATCTATCACACCCTATGATTTACCTCTTATAGCTGCAATCTGCAAGTCTAAGTACCCTTAACTAAAAAATAACGTGAGCCTAAGTCTTAAATTTAAACTGCTCATCAACATAGGTCATTTTGTACAAAAAGATTAATCTTACTTTTATGTTAAACTGTTTCAAACCCTTAATACTAATGACCGTAATGAGAGTTGGTGCTGGAACACATACACAAAGTTTCAATATGTTGGCATCTTGACATTGCTATGTACTGACTCTTCTTTTTTTTTTTTTTTTTTCCCTGAAATGGAAGAGTGTAAAAAGAGGATTCTTTTTCTGAACCCTTTCTTAGTTCTTTCCATACACTATTAAGTCTTTGGTTTCCTGTAATGGGAAGAAGGCACGTTGTAGTTTTGTTGCTTACACCTTTCCTGCTGTGCAGAAGGGGAAATGCTCAGAGCCCATCTCGTGCTTGAGTTACAGCATGTATATTAGAGCAGAGTTTGTCACAGGAGTAGTTTGAAAACTCCCATTTCTCCCTCCCACGTGTCACAATACACTGACTGAAAGACCTACTAAAGTCAAATAAAAAAATAAGCACTTTTCCCCAAACCACTGCAGGGGTCTGATTCCAAGGTGTCATCAAATTGCTGACAGAACTCCAAGTTCTAAGGCACTTGCCAAACTGAGGAAAGCACCCTGGTTTGGAAGTGGGTGAGAGCATCCTCCTCACACTAACACGCCTGAGGCTCACCTGGCAGCCTTGTTAAGCTGCAGGTTCTGATTCGGGCAGTCTGGGAAGAAGCCTGAGAGTCGCATTTCTAACAAGCTCCAGGTGCTGCAATGCTGCTGGTCCATGAATTACACTTGGAAACAAGAGTCTATGGAGTGGGTCTTCCTTCCAGGTTCAAGTCACTTCTCTGCCACTTCCTACTTGTGTGATCTTGGGGAAGCTTACTCACCCCTAATGGTTTAATTTCCTCATCTGTAAAATGGTATATGGAACAAGCAGGATTATAACCTAGGCCTCTAGGAAGCAGACACCAGTGTACTCATGTTTATACAATTTTCAATCCCTGACATCCTCAAACTTGTGGATAAAGAGCAGCAGGGGCACGTAATAGTCTTTGTTATATCTGAGTCTATAGCTTTCACTGTCTTGACATTAGTTTAGGCAACTCTTACGGGCCATGCCTTCAAGTTACCTGCCCTGCTAGACACAAAATCCCATTATGGTGAGTCCCATTACCACTGAATGGGGAGCCACATGCCAGTTCTGGTAGCTGACCCACAGAAGCAGTGATACCTTGGTCCAGTGACAGTGACTTCTCTACAGTAACAAAACAAAAAGACTGAAATAAGGTTCAGGCTAACCCTAAGAATTAAGTTTTTGCAATCTGACATTTCCTTAATCAAGCAGCAACAGTTCTTCAGTTTCTCTTTGCCTGTTGCCACCACAAACAACCCAACTGCTCCTGCCAGAAAACAAAATAAATTAGTAAAATGCCTAAGCCATTGTGGTAGATAACTAAGGATTGGCTTGTTCAACCTCTATTCCATCCTTCTTCTAGTTAGAAGGACTGGAAATCTAAAAATACTTTTCCAGACTCCCTTGCAGCTAGGGGTTTCACATGTGAATTAGAGTCTATGAATTAGGTACCTCATTTGAGATCTGCAACGTGGACTCAGTGGGTGTTTCTACTAGCAGGCATGGTCACGGAGACCTCAAGTTCAAGTTGAGTATCAGAAAGGGTTAACTGGTGGTGGTCTCTTGTCTCCTTTTCCTGACCTTGGTTTGCAGCTACAAGTAGCTGTCTTCACCTCAATTTCCAGAGACCACCCCCCAAGTGGGTTAGTGTTTTAGAAATTATCCTCAGAGGCCCAGCCTAGCATCCCTTTAAACTATTTTGTATACATGTAATTTCCTGAATTAAATCCCTTCACACCAGTAATACCCAGAGTGGTTTCTATTTTATGCCCTGAACCCTGACTGATAAGGCCACTCACCCAAAGAAAATGCTAAAAGATCTAGGAAATTAAAAGAGAAAATAGGTAGAGAGGATGTAGCTGCCTTCTTCCAGCTAATGCTGGATTCAGAATACTTTTACTACTTTTAAGATCAACTTGATTCTCCGAGATGTATGCCACATCAAGGTGAATCTTGTTTCTTTTTCTAAATCTCTAAAAGAAGGTGGAAATGTGTATGTACGTTATCTGACTTAATCAAGAAATGAAAGGAATAAAAAGAGAAAAATGTGAAGAATCATTATTCTGTGAGAGAATGACATTTCATGATTTGAATGTGTTCATTAAATAACGGTGATTCATAAAACACATTACCAGTCTGCAGAACGTGGAAATAGATAATGAATTTGTGTTGTTTTTATCTGCCCAGCATCCCTTCTTCAGGTGAAAGGATCTGCTGTATCCCTCAGGGATCCTTTCTTCTCCCAACTTAGCCCATGATGTTGGGTGGGTATGAGTGTGTGTATATGTGTGAACCACCTCTCCACACCTAATTCCATTTTACACAGATGGAAATGTGGCCCCAGCCTGGCCAGAGTAAATCTGGTATTCTTCTAGAGTGATGAGGGCCTCACTACTGCGATTTTGCCCGTCTGGGATTAAAGCCTGCTGCTACTCTGTCGGTCTCTAAAATAACAGAAAGAGTCAGCCTTGTGAAGCTTGTGAAGTCTACACCAACAAAAGCAGAGCTGAAATATGGGGAGGAAGAACAGAGGAAGAGGAGGCAGACAAACTCTGATGCTTTGGGTCTACCACTTGAGGAATTTTTTCAGTGACTTGAAACAAAACAGTCTTTTATTTAAGTAAGTTTGAACTGGGTTTTCTGTACTTGAGTCTGCAAGAGTCCTGCCTAATACAAAAGTAAAATCCGTCAACCCTAATGCATCTCTAAAAGGATTATCAAAAGAAGACATTCTGAATTTCCTTTCCTTAGATGGTTTAACCAGTGAGTTGCTCCCACCTTTCCCCTTGGCTTCAAGCATTCTCTACCTCCTGCTTCACCAAAAAATGTAAGTTATCATATAATGATTTTCTCAATTTCCTGCCTAGATTTGAGCCCTGGTCTGATTTACTTCAACACAAATGCTCTCTCCACTAGCCTACACAGCCTCAGCATTCTCTGTAAAAGTAAGTACTTCATTGGTTAGTGCCTGTCCCACAGAAAATGCTCAGTGAGAGAAATGGCCATAATCATTGGTAAGAGTGAGCAACCTAGCCAAGGTTAAACATTTAGAAAGCGGTGGAGCCTTGATTCCAGCCCAGTCTGCCCACATCAACTCCACACGTTCTTAAACACACTGACAATGCATGTCCATCAGAGATGTGTCCCTCCTCCCCTTTAAGGCAACCCTTCCAGTCCTCCAGGACCCTGCTCAGGCACTTAACCTCTCCCTCTTCTTTACATCCAGCTTGCTTCTTAAGTTGCTCACCTCCAGCATTTAGAAATTCTCAAGACTTTCCCATTGTAAAATATATTAAAAAACCCATTCAGCTCCACAGTGGTCCTTCCCAACGACTATATTTATTTACAGCTATCATCACTACTTCCTCATCACTGTTCTCATGAAGTCATTTCTACCACCAACCTTTTGGTTATTCAGTCTAAAGCATACTTCTCAGTTCTCATTTTATTTGACTGCTGGAGAATATTTAATGTATTGAATGCCCCCTCATTTTTGAAAGCACTTTTCCTACTGTTGGTCATCCCTTAAGTACTTCTGCCTTGAGGGATTGTCTCTGGCTTCCTATAACCTCCCCAGGTGATCTCAACAATTCCAATGACCAGCTGCATTAGAGATAATGAGTTGTCTCCCAATGTCCCTTCGCTCCTTTTACCATAATACGAATGTTAGCTGGACGGATACAGAGTCGTTCCTCAGTATGAGCAAGGGGATTGGTTCCAGGATCCGCAAGGATACAAAATCCAGGATGCTCAAGTCCCTTATATAAAATGGGGTAGTGTCTGCATATAACCTAGGTACATCCTCCGGTATGCTCAGATAATCTATACATTACTTATACCTAACAATGTAAATTCTACGTAAATACATATAAATACAGTGTAAATGCTATGTAAATAGTTGCCAGCCCAGGACATTCAAGTTTTGCTTTTTGAAACTTCCTGGAATTTTTTCCCTCCAAATATTACCTATCCGAGGTTGGTTGATTCCGCCAACTTGGAACTCCCAGATACAGAGGGCCAACTGGACTACCCAGAACAAAAGACGTCTCCCCACTGTAGTTGTACCTAGGCACAGCCATGTGGCATCAGCTCAATAGAAATGTTTGGACACAGGCCAAAAGAAGGCAAATGTTACAGACTGGAAAGCTGTGTTCCCTGTTATTCTATGCAAAATATTTAATAATACCATCATCTGTGATTCTTGGGAGGCAGACTATATCCTCACCCAGGAGAAAAGGAAGGAAAGACTGTTGATGTATGTTGGCTGCTGCTTGCTGCTTTTAGCACAGGCCCATGAAAGTGAGGAGCTCAGGCAGGAGCTACCCAGCTTGAGTCAAGGGTGGAAGGGAGTACAACTCTGACGAGGTGGCTGTTTTCCTTCACTACCTAAAATCTTAGTCAACTTAATGTGTTTCTGACAAAGTTGAAAACTCCATGGAGCATTTATATACCAGACAGAAACAGTTAAACCAAATTTCATCCTAAGACACCATCAAATTGTAAGAGGCGCCATTTTTTACAAACTAGTAAGAATTTTAAAAGGTTGCTAATTGTAATGCTTTCTTGGCCCTTGAAATTTTATTAAGGGCTTGTAGATATTTTTAGACAGATTTTAATCATTTTATTCCTTATGCATATAATAATAGGAAAATGTAAGTGAAACAAATTGGTGAAGATTCTCCAAGAACTTCTATACTTCTTTATGTTTACAAATATAAAGAATCTTTCAAATTAACCTTTTACTCAGACATAGTAAATGTGGTTTCCAAAAAACAGTATTGTGATGCAGCATTTCAGAGAGCCGGCCACTATTCCGGATTTTCTTCCAGACAGCCCACACCCAGTCTGCAGTTTTGATGATCAAACACAATGTCAACACCTGTTTGGACAGGAATTGTAAGAGTCTACTGGTTTGTGAGCTGTTAAAATGTGAAAGAAAAAAGGTCTAAGCATCAACGAAATATGGCAACTCACATTGCTCTGAAGAGGAGATGACTTGCTCCGAACTTTTAAAGGCATCTTCAGTTACAGTTTCCTGACAGACAGTGAGGGCACCTCAGCAGGTGATGAAAATGGAAAAGGACCTTTCGGCAAAGCCTTTCACTTCAGTTGGCCTCCTGAGAGTGGAGGAGGGGCTAGGTGGACAGCACAGTGCCCAGGAAACAAAAGACTAGCATCTGAGGCTGTGCACTGTGCCTTGCCTGTGGCTATCTGCAAGTGGAGGGGACCATAGGCCAGCTATGTGCTTTGAACGAATGATAACAACCATAATCCAAAGTCTCACCTAATGACTTTTGTGCTGAATTATGCATGAATGAAGGCCAACAAGCTTGGGGATTTTTTGTTTCGTTTCTTGGAGTAGGGAGGGTTGGGATTTTTGAGGATCGTGATGGGAAGGGTCACATTACCATCTTTTTCTCTCAGGGCCTCTGAAGGTCCTAATCTCAGAGTCATCCTTGCTGACAACTGTAAAGTAGCCTCCATACAACACACACACACACACACACACACACACACACACACACACACACACAATCACAGTACTCTATTTTATTGTCTTAATAGCTTGTAGCACTCTGAGATAAACTTATATATTTATTATCTGTCCCCTTAGAATGGAAGTTCCATGAAAGCAGGGACCTGGATGTCTTGTTCATTGCTGGATCCCCAGAACCTTCCCAGCACACAGCATGTCTAAAGAAACATTTACGGAATGAACAAACCCCAGAAGTAGGCACTTAGAAACCTAAGAAGAAATGAAATGGAAGAAATAAAGGGAAATTGATGTGAAACTAGAAATGTGGGTCTTCCCACCCCAACAAAATTTTAAAACAAGAAAAACTTGAACTTCGCTGATGGCACGTATAATTCAGACGTCAGCAGATGTCATGCCTGTCTGATTTAGCTCAAATGGCTAATTCCAGTTTGTCCAAGTCCGGAGTTCCACATCCTTAGCAGTTTGCGACCTCAGGGTCCCCTTCAACCAGACCACTGCCCTAGGCCCAAGTACAAATGCTATCCCAATTCTTACGCAAAATTTATCCTTTTCACCAGTTTGCACAGACACAAAAGATCCAGTCTCCACAATCTTTTTCTTTTTTCAGTGAGCTTTACTGAGGGTTCGGGGAGCACCCTCACTGTAAAACAGCCTTTGCAATCACCACCTTCCTTTCCCCTCAGATTTGTGAAGTGAATTCCTCTCTGAGCTTCAAGGCTGTTCTGTGAGCTTTCCCTGGGACCTCTCTCAACTCCAGTAACATAGCAAAGTACATACTCCAGATAAATACGATGTTTTCCCTAAAACAAATCCTGGTGAACAGGATGGCCTCCACATGACTGCACAAGTAATTACTTGAATGACAGTGATCCTTAAAGAAGGCAAACACAGGTAGGGAAAAATCATGCTTCAGTGGAATACAATGCATTGTTTAGAGCACAGTTTTCTAGGGTGTCTGATTCTGATTCACCAAATTTGAGCTATTTATAACTGTGTAAATTGTAGATAACTGATAATGCAAATAATTCCTGCCTATATCCATGCAAATACATTCTGTCAGGTGGAGGTTCCAAAGGGAAAAAGTCAGTTTTACAGCCCTTTTCAAATTCATTTCTGTATTTCTATTTTTAGACTTCTCCTTTGGACTGGTTGTAACATCTTTTCAGATTCCCTCATTTAATGAATGTCTTAATTATAATTTTGGCATGGTCACTTAATTTTTTCAGCTTTATTGAGGTATAATTGATAAACTTGTAAGGTATTAAAAATATACAATGTGATGAAGTTTTCATTTTATAGTTGCATGAACTATAATGTGTCAAGGTACAATTTACTATTTTTTTGAAAGTTACCTTTCTAAAGTATCAGTCAGAATTCTGGGGCAGGAAATGGTAGCGCACTCAAAGGGGAAATTGAAGAGCGTTTGAAGGCACTATTTACAGAGGTGTGGGCAGAATGAAGAGATGGGGATCATGAAGCACCCCAATTAACAGCAGAGGGAAACTGGTACCACCGCTAGGGCTCACTGGCCACACTTAAGAGGGACACAAAGCATGGCCTGGCAGGGAGGAAGGGGCAGAGGAATAATCAATCATGACTTTTCTTTCCTCTTGTTCTCTGAGCCCCATGAAGCCAGAGGGTAAAGGAGACAGGGTGAAATAGTCTAGTTTGTTTCCTATTGCTTTTTCCATTATTTTCAGTCAAATCAGCCCAACATGAATTATAAAATGTCAGTGAATTTAGAAGATCTGGCCCAAGTCTGCTATATATAAAGATTTTTATAGAGCTTTACATTAGGATTATACTTTTATGTACATAATTAAATAATATAGCCCGTTAGTAAAGTTCATATAAAAGAGATACCACCCTTTGATCACTTTCTCCCTTTGATCACATATTTCATGGTCTTATGTTCATACTGCTTCCTCTAAGATTTTTTTTTTTTTTAACCGTAGTCTTAACAACCATTATGTTAACAGGTACCTGAAAAAAATCTAATTTTCTCTCCAGTTTCTGGACCCTAAGTCTTCAATCAAGAAGCAAAAAGGTGATGCAATTTTATATGTGTTTTTATATACTCATTCTCTGTATATTGGGTGGAAGCTTGGTGAATATATTTTGGAGAAAAGAAGAGTTGAGTTGGTTTCTGGGTGAATAAACCTTGATGCAGTAAATCTCAAGCTCTCTGCCTGGTCTTTGTGCTTCCATACAAGTTAATGTTCAGCCAAGGACCTTGACAGGCTCAGGTGGAAAGCGGCAGAGTTGCAAATAGGGGCTGAGGAAGCCGAATAATACTTTGCCTGACAGTGTGAGAAGAGCTTAGAGCTCAGGGAGTGATGTGGAAAGAAGGGGACAAGGAGGAAGTTAACGTGACCCGAGGCTGGAGAAGAGTCGGAAACAGTTGAGGGACTGTTTTAAGGATGTCTAATATTCAAGTTTAAATTGTCTTCTCCCAAACTTTTGGTAAAATTGGCTTCAGGCTATACATGAGTATGAGTGGTTCTGATAGGATCCTAATAAGGAAATTAAAAAAAAAAAAAACCCAGCAGTAATGTTTTTTAAAAAAGAGATGCCATTTACTGAGTGTTTAGTATGTCCCGGGCATTGTGCTAACACAGATGGCTATACTCTCTCTGTCATAGTCACCCAGTGAGACAGATATTATCCCCCCCTTTTAGGGAAGAAGGCTGAGGCCCAGAGAGGTTAAGTAACTCACTCAACACCAAATACTCAGTGCATGAAAGAGCCAGGATTTGACACCAGAATCCAGGCTCTTTTCATAGCACCGCACTGCTTCCCAGTAATCCTCCCCACTCCATCCTTATAAGGCTGTCTGTCCTCTGGACGCCAACTGACCATCATTGACAACAACCCACCCCTCCTCTAAGGATGCCTACTTCACAGTCAAAGGGCTGTAACCAAATTTTCTGCAGGTGTAAGTCAAGTCTGTCCCTCTATTGTTTCCACCCACAAGTCTTCATCTGCTCTCTGGGCCACTCAGAACAAACCTAACCCTTCTTTTAAGGAGCAGACTGTCTAATATTTGAAGATATGTGTAAAACTCTTCTACCATGTTGGACCCTACATAATATGCTTTGTAATAGCAGGCATCTATGAAAGGGATCCTCTCTGAATTGCATGTGGCTTTAGTCCCAGCCACCGAGAACACTACCTGGTTCTTAGAGTAGGCATTCAGCAAGTATTAATAGAATGGATGAAAGAAGGGCACATTTGGAGAGTACAGAGGATGGTTGGTGGGGCAGCAGACATCTAAAAGAGATATTACCCTCTGACCTCTTTCAATACATGTCTCACAGTCCTATGTTCATACTGCTTCCTCTAAGATATTTTTACCAAAATTGTAACAACCATGGTAACAGATATCTGAAACAATTGTTAGAGGCACAACTTTTGGAGAATATGTTCAAATGCTGCTTCCACCTCATCCCCTCAACTACCTACACTTGTTCCCAGGTGTTCAGTGTTCTCCTTCAAGCCAAACCTGCAGGACTAATGAAACTGAGGAAGTCATCTGTTAGATCCTCTAAACTATAACCTGCGTAATAAATAATATCATGTCACCTGCCTTCACTGATCAAACTTGCCTAAATTGTCCTTGCAAACTGCAGACCTTCCAAGCTTCACATAGCTTAGACAATATAAGACTCCTTTAACATATAGACAACCACTCTGAGATATGGGTCGCTAGGGTAACGGTTGCCAAAGTTGTTCTTCAGGAACATGGAGCTAGTCTTGCCCAGTTCCAACTTGTTGAGACCACCAACCATTCCACTGGACCTGCTGGAGTGCTGGATGGATGACCTTTTGACATCAGAAGGTCAAAAACTCCACCCTCAGATTATACTAACCCTGCCTTTTTCTGAACATGCATCCCAAGAAGAAGCATATAGCACAGTGTGCCTGTGCAGAATGCCAATTACTCCACCTTTTTCTTACCTCCAGCCACCTTTCCCCAGGCATCAGGCCTCCCTGCTTCTTTCTCCCATAAATATCCCAAGCCCCTTGCCTTAGGGGAGGTGGGCTTAACATTTGTTCTTCCTTTCCCTCACTTGGCTGCAAACTTCAACGTCTCAGCATTTGGCTTGCTGTGCACTGGGCAAACGAATCTCCTTCGGTAACACTAACACATCCTAAAAAGAGATTCTCATCTCATTTTTCATATGTATCATATTTTTATACAATCCAAGACCTGACCACCATGAAGAAATGAATTGTTATTCTATACCAGGAACTCTGATGTATATTTATTATTATTATTATTATTATTATTATTATTATTATTATTATTATTATTATTGTTAATATGTAATAAAATACTTTTTAAAATTGATAAACTGCACACCCATAGACAAGTAATTTTGTTGCGTCTAAGACATACCAAGGCACTGGGGGTGGGTATATGGGGAAATAATAGTGGAGAGAAGGGACAGTGGTGATTTTCATTGTAGACTGCAGGCTTTGCAAGCCTATGGAACTAAATCCAAATTAAAAATTCCCTAGCTTTATACTCACTATTTAGAAATCTGGAAAGGATGGAGCAACCAAACTGTGACATTAAGTCGACAGTTAAAGAGAAGGGCAGAGGGCATAGAAGGACCCTTTAAACACACTGCTGCCCATGCTGAGCATACCTGTTGATAAGGCCACAAGTTGGGCTGCCAGTTCTCTTCCCCTGGAACTGCAGTCACTGTGATATTATTTAGGGCCACACTCCGCAGTGTTCACCATGGTACCACTCAGGTGCCACTGTTTGGCAAGGGTCGGCTCCTGAATCTCTCTGGGTCTTCCTCTGTAAAGTGTGGGCTTGCATCACAGACGAAAGTTTCTGGAAAACGCTCACAGGAGGACTCTTTGGTGCCTGGAAGCGGATCGCGGCCCTGTCCTTGAACCTTTCGGCTGAGCCTGGGAGGGCACAGGAAGCAGAAGGTGGGATTTGTTCCCAAAGGGCCTGGGAGTGGGGCGAACCACACCGTGAGTGGGTCATAGCGGCCTAGGGCGCGTCGGCCGCCTGCAGGCCCTCGAGCCTGGCGCCCGGGACTGGCAGAGGACCCGAGGGGCGCCCCGCGGCCCGGCCGCCGAGTGCACCCCGCCCTCCCGCTCTCCCGACCCCGCCCCCCGGCACAGGGGGCCGGACTTTAGCCCGGGGGCGGTCCCGCGCGCGCTCCCCGCCTCCCCCCGCCTCCCTCCATCTCCAGGCCCCGCCCAGTAGCGCGGGGGGCCAGGCTCCGGCGAGGGGGGCGGTGGCCGCGGCTGTGACAGCGGCTCCCCGCCCCCGAGGCCGCCACGTCCCTCACGTACCACCCGGCCGAGCCGCGGAGCGGCTACCTGGTGCCCGGGGCTCCGGCTCCTCCGGCGGGGCTCGGCATGAGGCTGGCGCGGCTGCTGCGCGGAGCCGCCTCGGCCGGCCCGGGCCCCAGGCTGCGCTCCGCCCGCCCAGGCGCCAGCCGTAGCCTCACCTCGGACTCGGGCTCCGGCCCGGCGCCAGAACGCGGCGTTCCGGGCCAAGTGGACTTCTACGCGCGCTTCTCGCCATCCCCTCTCTCCATGAAGCAGTTCCTGGACTTCGGTGAGTGCGGCCCGGGCCTCCGGCCTTCGAGCTGCGGCCGCTGACCCCGGCCGGGCCCGGCCCGCGCGGGCGCTCTCTCGTCGCCGGCGCGCCCCCCACCTCAACGTCTTTCCCCCAGCTCCTTAGGTGCTGCCTTCCTCCCTTGCGGACCGGTCCTTGAGCTCAGGTGCAGGCGCCGCGGGCCGGTTAAATAACCGGGGCCATGTGCCTTTTTTTTTTTTTTTTTCAATACCGTGTATTGTTGAGAAACAAACCACGGGGCCCGAGGGCAAATGACCCCCCGCCTTTCGACGCACGTGTGCACATCCGCGCTCGCAGCCAGGAGCTTTCGGCTGAGCCCAGCTCGCGTGAGAGGCAAGCGTGCGGGACATCTCCCACAATCAGACTCAGATTCTGCAGAGTGATGATAAATGCTAGGTTTTGTATGTGATGATTGCATGAAAGTGGCGTGCTATAGGGGAAGCAGGTTACAACAGGCCCAGTGTATCAATAGAATTTTTCCTTGCCACTGCCTTAAGAGGGTTTCCACCAACGGCACATTCATTTCGTCAACAACAAATAATAAGTCTGGAGCACGTGTAAAGTGCATGAGTACCAGATGCTGTGGGGTGTACTACATTTTACCTCTGTAGAAGTGAGTAACCACTTTCCTCTTCCTCAGATAGGTGCTTCCTGGTTTTCTCTAGAAAGGATGCAGAGGAATTGCAAAATCAGGCATTTAACTTCGACTTCTCAAATGGGGGCGCTAAGGGGAAAAGGGAGAACTAGTAAAGCCAAAATTTTGAGTAGACAAGAGTTATCTTCTGCATTGTGAGTGCTATTAGGTCACTAACGGATCAGTGGTGGCTTGAAAGATAGCAGCATGTTTGGGCACTTGATCTTAAACTTGTGGTTTACAGTAGCAATTTTGCTTGGCTCAAAGCTCTTGGTTTTCGTTTTTACTTTAAAATGATTCTAGTGTGAATAAGGGGTGAATTTGGCTGTGTTGACAAGTATGCCATTAAACTTTCACAAGAAAATAGGTCTTTTTTAAAAGCATAATTCCTGTACAATTGACAATCTAATTTTTGCTAAGGTTGTCGCTTGCTAAAACAGCAAGATTAAATTAGTGAGTTTAAAATGCATTACTGAAATAATATGACTTTTTGTTTAACTTTAAATGGAACTGCTTGCCAAAGGACATCCTGCAGCTATTCTGCTTAGCATTTTGAGATAGGAGTGGAGGAAGGAGCAGGTTGCTTTCCAGGAGTCAGACAATTGAATAAGGACCAGCTGGGGAGAAGCTTGAAGATGGTTGCTAAACAGGTGTTGGCATTTTTTACTTTCTGTTGCCTGAACGCCTCCTCTCCATATGCTCTTTGTTTCTGGCGATTAGTATAGTGGTTCTGTGATATGGCATCAGTGAAACTTCCCATGAACATGTCAGAATTTCTGCTATTTCTTAGACAGATATTCACATCTCATAAATTTAGAATTAGGAAACAGATTTTTTAAATGACAGCAGCACCAGGTGATACGGGATAGGCTTTCACACGTCCTATGTGAATTGAATTCTGTGCCTTGCTCAGACTTGCTTAGGTTGTCTTTGTTCTAAGACGAGATGTAAGTAAGGGAGACATTGCTGCTTTATAGCGTGGTTGGAAGGTCAGGAACTGGAGGGTTGTTCAGAATGCCTCACAACCCTAGAGACTGTGCTGTCTTGTCCCTTGACTCCTCTTCCTTGCCCTGTTATTATGGTGATGCTGCAACTTGCCAAATAACTCCCTCTGTGTTTCTCCCTGCCTCATGGCTTCCACTTAACTGCTGTTCCCACTGTGTTTGGTTTCAGGATCTGTGAATGCTTGTGAAAAGACCTCATTTATGTTTCTGCGGCAAGAGTTGCCTGTTAGGTTGGCAAATATCATGAAAGAAATAAGTCTTCTTCCAGATAATCTTCTCAGGACGCCATCAGTTCAGTTGGTACAAAGCTGGTAAGATTCTCTGTCTTGTGTTTGTAATTTTGATAGAGTTGTAGACTTTACCTCAAGTTAAAGCAAGTACTTTTTTAACTCTTCAGTGGAATCTTAAGGTAGTAGCAGCATTCCTCCTCCTTTCTTTGGGTTTGTCTGGGCTTGTCTCCTGAATCCTGGACTGTACCACTTTTTGGCTTTGAAAAAAACAATCACCTGCACAGAAATACAGACATTATATTTAAGATTTGTGTTATTAAATCTGTAGGGATGTTATATAGTGTAATAAAAATACCTTCTGTTTGTTGATAGCTAGTGGTTTATATACATTACGTTTAATCCCTTCAATAACCCTGCCCAGTAGGCATTATCATCTCCATTTTTCCAGGTGAGTAAACTGGCACCTACAGGTCAAGTCCTTTGCATAAGGCATTACCACTCATGGTGGAGCTGGGATTCAGACCTAGAATTGTTTGTGTCTACTACACTATGCTGTAGTCAGATTGATGAAATATATTAAAAAGTGTACTGATTATATTTTCTTGAAGTATATGTTTATAAATCACAAAAGTTAAAATCTTTGTTTTACCATTTTAAAACAATTAGAAGTTACTGAAATTGTGTAGAAACTGACCTCTCTTCCAAAAAATGACAGTAGAGGTATTAAAGGTGTGCACACATATATGGCCACCTGGATACAGCTTTTCTTGTTAATCTTATTAAAAACATTATTCTCTTAAGCACTAACATTTCAAACGAAAGAGTTTGCCAGAGTTCAGTCTTAAATGGAAAAATTTATCTTCAAGACATTCCCAATTATGATTCATGGAGACTGTAAGCTTTCCTTTTGTTGGCATTATAATTTGTAGGAGAAGCTGATCTAACATCAATTTTTTTTATAATAACTGAAAGAGTATGACTGCCACATAAATGATAATCAGATGCTATTTAGTCCAGGAATGGAACAGTTAGAAACATGGTTTAAGTAAGAGGCATTTGTTCAGGAATTCTGATGTAAGGAAAACATATAATTTTCTGTGGAAGCTTATTCCTGTTTTTTTTTTAATTCCTCATTAAAAATAGAATATGAGTAAGTCTGAGCTGCATTTTGAAACCTTATCTGTGCCTAACACATTGTAGGTATTGATGTATCTCTTGAATAAAGAGCATAATTATTCTTGCTAATGAAGGGCGAAATAAGGGTTAAAACAAAACAGTAGACATCAGAATCACCTGACTTTGGAGTGTGTTGACATGCAGTAGGCATATTGCTTGCTGGGAACAGCTTTCCAAACCCACATGTGGATTTGCAGATTTTTAGGGAACTTTCACTGCCCCGCATGCCTGCTAAGTTAGGGCAGTTGTAAATCAAGTGCCAACAGACAAGTCAGAGCAGACCTTACACTTCCGAAGGTCACTGAACGAGCTGATGTGTTTTGACTCTGGGCCTGCACTGCCCAGTGATGTGACCTTGAGAGGGTCATTTGGCTTTCCTCATTTCCCTCCTTTACCAGGTGATTTGCTCCCTTGAATTGTTAGGTAAATTAAAAACCTACACTTTCATGACTTTTGTGTTTTTGTTCAGTTCTGTTTAAAAGGACCATGTGTTAGATTGTGGGCTTTCAATAAATATTTGTTGATTGGATATAAACATCTAAAATTAAGGTTTTAAAGCACAGACATTTAAGTAGATTGGCCTCCACATTTTACTGAGACTAAGACAAATTAAGCCATTTGCCCAAGATCACATGGTTATTAGTGACAGACTTAGTTCTTCTGACAGTCAGTATTTGTACTGTAATGTACAGTGGTAATTTTAAGAAACTTAAAAGCTGTTTTAGAATATAGAACAAAAAAAAAAAAGAAGTAGGAAATCTTGAAATTCTCAAATCAAACTTAACCTGTTTTTAGGAGAAAACATGTGCCTTCTGCTGCTTAATGCCAGGCACTTTGCTTGAATGTGAATGGGTATAAAAATCCTGCTTCAACCATAATTTATTAAAAGTTAATTTAAGTTAAGAAATGTTAAAAATACTTTTTTGAGCATTTTCACCATACTGAACTTTCAAAATGTAAAAGAACAGATGTACCCTGTTGATTTGCATTTTAGGTATATCCAGAGTCTTCAGGAGCTTCTTGAATTTAAGGACAAAAGCGCTGAAGATGCTAAAACTGTTTATGAGTAAGTACACTGTTTTAACCCTGTTCTGAGCACAAGTTTTGCACTCTTTGAACATCATATCAAAAATATAAATGTATTAAACTTAAACCTGCTATTGGGTCACTTTAGGGAAACTGATTAACTTTTAGTTTCCCACTGCTTTGGAACATATGGCAGCATATGTGCCTCCAGCAGCCCATACAGGTGAGGCACGTACATAAATTTGTAAATTGGGCTGGGCATGAGAAAGGTTTTATGTTCCTTCTAACTCTAGTGTAAAGAAAGACACAATTACAGTGTGAGTATCAGTGGAAAACTAGATGTGGCCTCAGTGCCGCTTGGATGATAGGGGACTGGTGAGGACTCTTAACCTGGAGAGCGCATGCTTCTGAAGGACAGCCATCTCGGCTCCATGATCATGCAGAGCGCCGCCCAGATCGTCCGATTTGTGTGTGTGTTTGAGAACAGCCACCAGTCTAGATTCTTAATGTAAAAATCCCCCAGTTTTGAAAGATGGGAAACTAATTAAATTTTTAACACTGAAATCCTACAAAAACATATCTGTGGGTCTCCATTTTATAACTTGTGGTCTGTAAGACAGTATAAGTAATAGGACCTATTTAATAATCAATACAGCAGGACCAGTAATCCCAGTAGTCCCCTAAGGTAAGGTACCTGCTTATTCCAATGAATGTTGCTCAGAACTTAAAACCTACCTCTTTTGTTGTCCTCCTGGTCTAATATACTTTTTTTTTTTTTGACTCTCTTGAAAGGGGATAGCAACATTTCACTTTTTAAACCTGATTTTGGTAAAATAACGTCAAAAATTTACTGTGCACAGTTTACACAAATGATGTCATTTAATCTTTAAAGTAACTACTGAGATAATACTATCTGTGCACAGAGAGGTTAAGTAACTTAAGATGGCAAAAAGGTCACATAGATAGCAAATTATAGGACCAGGATTTGGACGCACTCAGTCCTAAAAGTATACATTATGCTCTAGAACCTTCTGAAAACAGTCATCCAAAGCTGAATTTTAAAAATAAGGTGAACTGCCAGGCAGAAAAATACTGTTTTTGGTTTTAACAAAAGAGAGAGAGATGTGAAATAAACAATTAAGGAGTGACTAGAAATGATGAGTTGTTTGTTGTTTTTGAGTTTTGTTTGTATTTTGGGTAAACAGTTTGGTTTTGAAACTGATTACAAGCTAGGAATTCCCAAAATGTTTTGAGCAGTGAGAGCATCACTGGAATAGATTAATAATACTCCAGAAGATGCCTTTGAACGGGAAAGCACTCGTTCGGAAGTGTAAATTCCGATGGGTGTGTTACAAGATGGATTTTGTTAATTCATAACTAAGACTTCTTTCCAATTTTATTTAGTTCTTTAAATTAATCATGAATAATGTCTTCCAAATGCCAGAAGTGAGAAAGCTGGATGGCTTGAAAATTTTTCTTTTAACACAACAGTTCAGTTTTCCTCTCCTATTTTTTTAAACTCATAAGATGAATGGGATTAGAATTGTTTTCTTCTTTTCTGTTCTCAGTGGCCCTTTTTGTCTTTGAACCTAGGGAATAGTTCCAAAACAGACAGCCTTTATTGGCTCATTCATCTTCATTCCTTACAGAGTGTGTGTTCCCTAGAAGCAAGTGCTCTGTCTTGTCTTACACTAAATGTCCCTGGAATACCATCCTCATAGTCAGTTCTCAGATAACCTTAGTTAATAATGGTTTAAAAAAAACACCTTATCATCTGTAGGATTGTATCTTGTAGCAGCTTTACTTTTAGGAGTTACAAGAAAATAACTTGAGTTTCAGAAATTTCATTTTGGAATTTCTTAACATCTTCATAGATTCTGTGTATTTTATGATCTGAAATATATTTCATTGAGTGTAAGAAAACATGTACTGATGCTCCTTTTACTGAATTAGGGATTTCTTGCCATGTATAGTTGACTAAACTTAGATTTTAGTATTATGTTCACTTGTCAAAATATTTGGCCATTTTGACAGACAGGTTTGTTTAGCTTTACAGATACTGTGATACGGATCAGGAACCGACACAATGACGTGATTCCCACCATGGCCCAAGGTGTGATTGAATACAAGGAGAACTTCGGGGTGGATCCCGTCACCAGCCAGAATGTTCAGTACTTTTTGGATCGTTTCTACATGAGTCGCATTTCAATTAGAATGTTACTCAATCAGCACTGTAAGTGTCTGGAAGTCAAGAGAAGAAGCTAAATAAGATGTGTTGGTATATTTTAAATTTATTTAGAAAACTTCCCTTTAGGGAGAACATTTAATTTTACTTTTTTTGTGTGTGTATTAAGAAAAATAGACTGCCATACAGAGGAAATTTTTTAATTGAATTTTTATGTCTAACATTATGTAA
This sequence comes from Camelus bactrianus, assembly GCF_048773025.1. Lineage (NCBI taxonomy): Eukaryota > Metazoa > Chordata > Mammalia > Artiodactyla > Camelidae > Camelus > Camelus bactrianus. The sequence goes on from NC_133543.1 coordinate 53,710,621, forward strand.
AATACCATGTTTATGTGTAATGAAAATTCTTGTTCTGCGGTTTGGTGCCAGTTAGAGAAGCAGTATTTAAATCTGGACAAGGGCATTAAATATTTCAGCTTGTTTTATTTGTTTGCATGTTTTTTGTTGATAGCTTTATTATTTGGTGGAAAAGGGAAAGGAAGCCTGTCTCATCGAAAGCACATTGGAAGCATAAATCCGAACTGCAACGTGGTTGAAGTTATTAAAGGTAAATACTTAACATTTCTCCTGTCAGAAAAGATGCAGAAATCAAAATTGTTGAGTGTTATTTCTTCCTGTTAAAACGATTTATATCATGAGATAGAATCGTAGGAGTGAATGTATGGGCTTGAAAATAACTTCATAATGGTAATTGTGCACTCTGTATAGGGTGAATGTTTTGTTGATACAATGCTTTATTAGGCAAAGTGTGGTGATGTTATGTTTTACCTCAAAATGTTCCTCCTCCTCCCTTTCTGTTCACTGTGCCTGGAGTTGTAATTCATAATAGTTTGATTTGCTTCTTTCCAAACTTTTTTCTGTTTATACGATGTGTACTCATACACATACATAATTGTTGGTCTTACATTGTTGTTTTTGGAAGACGGGGCACTCTGTGTGTATCTTTCTATAAGTTTATAAACACTGTAGCATGTTCAGCACATGTAGATATATGCCAGGTTCTCTGAATGGCTGTCACGGATGTATCAGGACGTGTTAGTTCACCCTCCTGTCGATGCATGTTTAGGTTGTTTCATCTTTTCTGTTACCAGCAATACTGCAGTGAACAAACATCCTTAGATATGGGCTGACTTTTGCTAGTATTTTAGAAGGCAAGATTCCTAGAATTTAAAATACTTAAAATGCATTTAAAATTTTGATACCTCCAAAAATGTATCAAATGGTGAATGAGAGTGGCTGTTCCCTAAACCCTTACCAACTCTAAATTTTTGTTGTATGTGCTGTAAATAGTTTCTTCAGCCTGCTGTTTCTCTTTTTACTTTGTTAATTGTGTCTTTTCCCATACAGATGTTACAATTTTTTTGTAATTGTATCTGTCATTCTTCCTTTATGGCATTTAGGCTTTGTCTTGTCATACTTAAAAAGACCTTCCCCGAACTAAGATTACTGAAGTGTATTTTCTTCTATAGAAAGTTTTAAAAATTTCATTTGTCTATACTATTGCCATCTTAATGCATGAAGCAGAGGTAAATTTATTTAATGCTTTTTTTGTTTTGATTCACACTAGATGGCTATGAAAATGCTAGGCGTCTGTGTGATTTGTATTATATTAACTCTCCCGAACTAGAACTTGAAGAACTAAATGGTAAGCCTGTTGTCTTTTCCTCAATGATTAGTGTTGTGATTACCTGAGAAGCAATGATAAGAAGAACTTAGATTTGTTTTATTATAAAAGGACTTCTCATCAACTTCTTCATTGGATATAAAAGCTGAGGGAGAGCAAATAGTGTTAAAAAAGATGTATATATGTGTATATGTGTACATATATATTTTTTAATTTAGTTAGATTCTTCCTAAAAGACATTTTTGCTTTTTATTCCCTATTTTCTTTATTTTTAATGGATTTAATACTGATTCTTTGCTTATTTTTGATTTTCTGGTTAGTCATAGAAAAAATTGATGACAAGAAAATTACATTTGACTTTTATATGCACTTCAGTGGTGTAAGGTTTGCCCTCTAAGATGTCTACTTCCTGAGTTGTAAACCATTTTTTATTGTCGAGGAAGTGAAAAGACTGGAGATATAAAAGAGGAAAGAAGGATGCTTATCTACTGGGGAATCTGTTTATCTCTGATGGTCTTCTTTTTACCCTGACTAGTGCTTTTTGGACCAAAGAGATTTAGATGCCTTGGAAGGCGATTGCTGAGTCTCCCTCCCTGTGTTTCCTAGAGGTAGGGTAGTTTGGTGGTGGGGAAAGCATCTCTTAAGTTAAAATGACCCTTAAAGAAGATTAAAATTACATAGGCTTATACTGAGTGGCAGGGCAGTGGAATTGCCTGGTGTTTTTCTGAAGCCATATTCAGTCTTCTGGCCCATAATGCACAAGTGATAGTTTGGGAACCTAAGTTGCTGTGGGCAGTTTCCAGATGTCCCATCCATGTTTCCAAGGGACAGTTTATTCAGTGGAGAATCCAGTTTATGGGCTGGATTAGAATTCTAAGGTATGATGAGTCTTACTCCTTTACTGAAAGTTCTGCTTTACTCATCATCTGCCCTCTGTCCCTACCTGGGCTCCAATTAAATGTTTGAATGTAGAATTAGTATCCCCTTGATAAATTGATGCTAGCTCAAAGTTTTTATTTGGATCTATATCCATAGAAATGCCTAAAATAACACATTCCACCTGGGTGAAACATTTAAAAAATGACTTTTTAAAGAAAGGATGTATGTATGTGAGTTGGACCATGGAATTTATAGATAATAACACTTCTTTTTGGAAAGTAAGATTCCAGACTTAAGACCGAATGTCCTTTAAACAGTCTCAGTGTCATAGAAAAGAATGGGAAGATGGGTTGGTAGATTATTTTGCAGGATTACAAGAGTGACTGCAGGGCTCATGTTGCCACAGGCAGTTATAAATCTGTGTGAGCGTGAAGTTCAAACACTGATACAGTAGAGGACTGTTGCGGCCCTTCTCCCCCAGCTAGTACTGTCCTCCATAGTAAATGTTTTCTTTTCATCACCACACAATATATTCTTAAAAATGCTCTAAGCACATCTCTCTGTACTTTCATATTTTTCTCTTCTGCTCTGTAGCAAAATCACCAGGACAGCCAATACAAGTGGTTTATGTACCATCCCATCTCTATCACATGATGTTTGAACTTTTCAAGGTTTGTAAAATAGTATTACATCACCTTTATCAGTCCTTTCCTGAGGTTAGGAATCTGCTCTGTAAGTTAAATACGCCACCAGGCTTTCCTCAGTTTCATGAAAGTGTATCATTTCATGTTCAGTGTCATGCTACAATGCTGGAGATCAGCTTTTTGTCAACACTGATGGGCCCCTCAGTGTAGTGGTCAGCTCAGACCTGGGAGTCAGAAAGACCTGGGTTTGAATTCCAGTTCTGCCACTTAACATGTGTGTGACCTTAGGCAAGTCATGCCTCAGTTTCCTCCTCTGTAAAATGAGGATAATCCTATCCAGGTTATTATGAAAATTGAGAATAACATACTAAGTGTCCAGTACAATGGTAGCACACTATAGGTGCTCAATAAAGTTTTATTTATATTTTTACAAAACAAAATATTTAGAAGAACTGTTCTCAACTTTCCACCCTTAAAGGACCACAGTCCCACTGTTACCCTTTTTTTTTTTTGAAAAAATCATTTATATAGAGTTACAGGACTTCTGCTGTTATGTTTGCACTTTACAACAAATTTTGAAAACTATATAAAATTATGCTGGTAATGTTGACAGTACATTTTTTGACACTTGCTAGTAGACAGGAAAGTAATGAGGAGTGGTACGGGTTCATGTGGCTGAAAATGATTACCCCAGTCAAGCCTGTAGTGTCTCAGTGTGGTTACCATGTCTTTAGCCAGGAGTAGACTGAGAGAGAGAAGAAGTGGCTTTCAGCTTGATCACAAAAAAGAAAAATACACTGAAACACAGAAAAACTAACTGGCTGATTGTCTTAGAATAGCAAAGATTCAAGAATTCTCTTTGTTCTAAGACAGCAAGAACATGTCTAATACCTTACAGAAATCTTTGTCCCCAAGTGGTTAAATAAACAATTGGCACCTAAAGGATTGAAAGTAATTTTTTCCTTGAAATTTTAGTCACATGAAGATCTTGTTCCCCATGATGCTTAATAAGAGAAGTATTACCATATGGTGTAACAAATTTTACGTTATGTCAATAATAATAATGGCTTCCATCTGGAACCTGATTAAATGGCCCTTGGTGGAGATGACAGACTCTCCTCCTTAGGGGACTCGATCCCGATTGGTATGCCAGGGCCACACACTCTTATTTCCACGTTCAGCCCTGTCTTCCGCCTTTGTAACTGTATCTAGCCTCAGCAGTTTCTACTCCAGCACTGCATGTCGTGTTACCACTTAGTGCTTATGATATGTTGGCATTGTGTACCCTATTTCCTTTGGAAATAGATCAAAACAGTTTTAAATTGTAAATATCCTAATTTCAAACTAGCGGTAAATTAGATTCATTTCTACATCATAATAAGACTTACTATTAATACTATATGAGAAAATTGTTCTTTCTTAAAGCAATCTATGACAATTAAAATGGTTCTTAAAAATAGAGATGAAACTGTTTTCAAAAATAAGATTGCCCGTTACCTACCAAATTATAAAAATATTTGGGTAGAAATTTCTGCTTTAATGTAAAACTAGTTAAAAGTGGCTGGTTTTGGAAAATATGCAGAATTTATTTAGGATCTCTAAATATATACCAAGTTCTCTAAAACTGACATTTAAAAAACTAATTCTTTCAATATGGTTATAAGAATTATGATTCTTTGGCATATTTACATTGAATTAAATTTTTAAAAATTTCAAGTAGTGCATATGTAGTTGAAAAATATTAGTTTCTCTCTTTCTGTAAAGTTGTGTTTTTAATGTAACCTTAATGTATTTCAGAACGCAATGAGAGCGACGATGGAGCACCACGCTGACAAAGGTGTTTACCCACCTATTCAAGTCCACGTCACACTGGGTAATGAGGATTTGACTGTGAAGGTAAGTGCTGTTTTTTTGTTTTAGCTGATGTACAGACGTACACATACTTTGTTGAAGACATTCTTTATTCTTAGGAAAAAGAAATCTTATTCCTAATAGATAATAAGCACATGGCTTCATTTATCTGGCAGGTTATGAAATTTTCTCTTGAGTCTGTTTCTATTTTGGTCCCTCGCCCAGATGATTGAAATTAAAGTACATACTGGAGACAGACAGTTTAGCAGAATCATGGATGTCCACTTTGATATCCACTTTGATTAGTGAAAACTAAAATATTTGGGTATTTGTAGTATTATATAGATAGTACAGTTTTTCATTTTTAAACAATGGTTTTCAGTCTACTTTGATTTTAATTGGTTCCTTTGATTTTCATAACAGTTCTTTAGTTAGAGGGACAGGTAATTTTATTCTCAATTTTATAGATTTGAAACCACACATAGTGATTAGTTCATTATTATAGACAGCCAATAAATGACACATGACGTGAAATCAGTCCTTTGACCCTACTTCCAGGCCATTTCTACTACATTTTACTATCTTAGAGTATGATGATGTTTTTCTTTTTCAAATAATCATTTAAAATTTTGTATTAAATTAATAAATACAGAGAGTATAGAGACCAAATATGTCAGTTCCTTGCCCTTTGTAGGTCACTACTCAGAGATAGTCTTGTTGTTCTGATATTTATTACTGTATTTTAAAGTAGTATTCTGATACTGCTATTTCTGAAATTAAAAATTTTAAACAGCAAATATTAGCTTTCAGTTCTGGTGGCTGAGGGGTTAGCTCTCTTAGAGCACCTCCCCTCTCCACACGCCCCCAGCCTCAGTTGTCATCTTCCCAGTACTCAGGTTCATACATGGAATTCTAGATTTAGAAATAATCATCTTGCGGAACTTTGGAAGGCATCTACTGTTCCTTTTTTTTTTTTTTTTTTTTGAGTAATACGATACAGTGGTTTTTAGTATATTCATAAGGTTGTGCAACCATACTATGGTGTAATTTCAGAACGTTTTCATCACTCCCAAGAAAAAACTCATGCTCATTAGCAGTCACTCCCCATTTCCCACTCTCCTCAGCCTTTAGCAACCACTAATCTACTTTCTATGTATGGATTTCCCTATTTAGGACATTTCATAATAAGATTCATAAAATAATACATTTTATAAGCGTATTCAGATTTTCTATTTCTTCCTGAGTCAGTTTCTGTAGTTTGTGTCTTTCTAAGAATTTGTCCATTTCCCTGGGTTTGCTAATTTGTTGGCATCCAGTTGTTCATAGTTTTCCCTCATAATCCTTTTTACTTTTTTAGGATTGGTAGTAATGTCCCTAGTTTCATTCCTCATTTTCTCTATTTGAGTCTTCTCACTTATTTTTTAGTCAGTCTAGCTAAAAGTTTGTCAATTTTGTTAATCTTTTCAAAACACCAACTTTGTTTCATTGATTTTTCTCTGTTGTTTTTCTATTTATTTTATTAGTCTCATCTTTATGATTTTCTTCCTTTTGTCTGCTTTGGAGTTTGCTCTTTTTTTAGTGTCTTAAGGTGGAAATTTAGGTTATTGATTTGAGACATTCTACAGCTCTAAATTTCCCCATAGGCACTGCTTTTTCTGTATCTTACAAATTTTTTATATTGGTTTCATTTTCATTCGTCTCAAACTATTTTCTAACTTCCCTGTGATTTCTTCTTAAACTCTGATTATTTAGGAGTGTGTTTAATTTCCATGTATTTGTTAATTCCCCACCTTTTGTTTTGTTGTTGATTTCTAATTTCATTCCATTTTGGCCAGAAATATAGTTTGTGTGATTTCAGTTCTTTTACATTTATTGAGACTTGTTTTATGGCCTAACATGTGGTTTATCCTGGAGAATGTTCCTTGTGTCCTTGAGGATAATGTATATTCTGCTGTTGTTGGTGGAGTGTTCTGTAATAGCTATTAGGTCTAGTTGGTTTAGCGCTGTTCAGGTCTTCTGTTTCCTTGTTAATCTTTTGTCTACTTGTACCCATTATCCAATGTGGGGTATTGACATTTCTGGCTCTTAGTGCTGAATTGTCTGTTTATCCCTTCACTTCTGTCAGTTCTTGCTTCATATATTTTAGAGCTCAGTTGTTAAGTGTATATATGTTTATAATTTTTTTATCTTCTTGATGTATTGACCTTTTATCATTATAAAATTTCCTTGTCTCTATTAACAATTTTTGTCTTAAAGTGTATTTTGTTTGGTATTAGTATAGCCATCCCAACTCTGATTTGGCTTCTGTTTTCATGGTGTATATTTTTCTAAACTTTTACTTTCAGCCTCTTACTTTGAATCTAAAGTGTGTCTCTTATGAATAACATGGTTTGATCATTTTTTTTAATCCATCTTGTCAGTGTCCATCTTTTAATTGGAGAGTTTAAGCTAATTACATTTAACATAATTATTGTTAATGTAGAATTGATGTTTGCCATTTTGTCATTTGTTTTCTGTATATGTCTCTTTTGATCCTTTATTTCAAGATTGCTGCTGCCTTTTTTTTGTTACAATGTTTTCTAGCTTATCATTTTAATTTTCTTCTTTTTTTTTTTTTTTCACTTCTATTTGAGTTATTTTCTTAGTGATTGTCCTGGGATTAGAATTAACATTTTTATTTATAACAATCTAGTTCAGATTAATACCAACTTAATTTCAATAGTATACACACTTTGATCCTATATAGGTCTGTTCCCTCCCGCTCCCTATCCTTTGTGTCATTATTGTCATGTAAGATACATCTTTATACATCAGATGCCCATCCATACAGACTTATAATTACTACTCTATGCAATTCTCTTTTAAATAATACAGGAGAAAAAAGTTACCAACAAAAAATACATTTAAACTGTCCTTTATGTTTACTTATATAGTTAACCTTTCCTGGTTCTTTTTATTTCTTCACGTGGATTTGATTTACTGTCTGTGGCTCATTCATTTCAGGCTGAAGGAGTCCCTTTAGTATTTCTTGATGCGGGAGGTCTACCAGTGATGATGCACTCTCAGCTTTTGCTTACCTGAGAATGTCTCAATTTCTCCTTTGTTTCTGAAGGATAATTTTTCTGGCTATGGAATTCTTGGTTGATAGTCTTTTCCTTTCAACATTCATTTTTTTGAAATTGTTAATCTCACTGACTTTTGGCCTTCATGGTTCTGATGAGAAACTAGTTGCTAATCTTGTTAGGAATCCTTTGTATGTGATGAGTCACTTTTCTTGTTACTCTTAAGATTCTTTCCTCTTGGCTTTTACAGTTTAATTATGATCTGTCCAAGTGTGATCTCCCTGAGTTTATCATACTTGGAGTTTGAAGAGCTTTATCTTTTTCATCAAAATTATGAAGTTTCAGCTATCATTTCTTAAAATATTCTTTTTGCCCCTTTCTCTCTTTCCTCCTGGAATTCCCAGTATATGCATGTTGCTACCTTGATGGGGTCCCACAGGTCTTTGATGCTTTTTGTTCTTTTTTTTTTTTTTTTTCATTTTTTCCTTTCTGTTTCTCAGACTGGATGATTTTAATTGACCTGTCTTCACTATTGCTGATTCTTTCTTCCACATGTTTACATCTGCCATTGAGCCCTTCTAGTGAATTTTTGTTTTGGTTATTATACTTGTCAGCTCCAGAATTTCTACTTAGTTCTCTTATATAATTTCTATATTTTCTATTGCTATTCTTTACCTGGTGAGACATTATCCTCATACTTTCCTTAGTTCTTTAGAAATGGTTTCCTTTAGTTTTGTGAACATATTTAAAGTAACTGATTTAAAGTCTTTGTTTAATAAATCTGAGTTTCCTCGGGTTGAGTCTCTGTTGATTCCTTTTTTCCCCAGTGTGTAGACCATACTTTCTTCTTTCTTTATATGTTGTATAATTTCTGTTGAAAATTAGACATTTAAAATTATATAATGCAACAACTCTGAAGATCAGATACTTCCCTGCTCCCTAAAGTTGGTCACTGTTATTTGTTTAGTGACTTTTTAAAACTGATTTTGTAAAGTCTATATTCTTTATTGTGTGTGCTTTCTGCTTGGTTCGGCTAATGGTTGAACTGAGATTTCCTTAAATGCCTTCTCCCAGTCTTTGTCAAGGGACTCTGTATTAATATTGGGGCACACCTTCAATACTTAGCCAGACAGTTGACAACTTTGACTTAACTTTTAGGTTCTCCTTGTACAGAGCGTCAAGGTTCGTCAGAAGTGAACCCTCTCAGGTCTTTCCTGAACACAGCCCTGGGCATGAGCATGACCTTCTAGATTCCCAGGATATTCTTGAGCTTTTCTAAGCCCCTATGGACATCTCATTCCTGAGCTTCTCCTGTTAAGTTTATGGATAGCCTATTGTTTGCCTTAACTGTTGTACACTGCCTCATGCAGCCCTTAAATTAATCAGTCATCTCTAATTTTTTTTGACAAGTGTTTCTGAGGACGGAGGGGCAGTGGGTGCACGCAAGATTTTTTGCATTGGGGAGCTCAGAATCAGGTCAAAGAAAGACAGTCTCCCCAGTGGTTGCTAGGCTGCTGGTTTCACTCTGACTGCAAGCTGTTGATGCAGTAGGGATGGGAGGTGGGAATAAGCAAAGTTAAAACACCACAAAGCTTGTTGTTTTCCTTGAGTAGATGCTCCCTAGATTGATACATGCCTTTGGTTAGTTCCCAGAGTTCTGACCATTTTTGCATTTTGCTTTGATGGAGGACTTGTAAGCGCCCTTCTCCATTGTTTTTGCTGATGTCACTCCTGCTGTTCCTTTTGAGAAAACTTATGTTTATTCCCATTTGTGTTCCTCTGTATATGACTAGTTTTAGACGACAGGTTTTGTTGTTTTGTTTAATTGAAGTTTTTAAGCTTTTCAGCTCTTTCCTTAAATTTCATAGTGTTGTGACTTCATGTGGGTCTTTTTGTACCCATTGAACTGGGCCCTTTAGAATTCCCGCTGTTTGCTTGATACTTTCTTCTTTACTGTTTCTTTCTGATAGTCATATTTGGAGGATGTTGGGCTTTATGAAATGACCCTTTGATTTATCTTTTTCTTCTGTTTTTTGTATTGTTAATTTTTCATTTTGACTTTGAATTCCCAACCCTTCTATTGAATTTTTATTTCCATTATCTTATTTTAAATTTCCAGGAACTTTTATTTTTTATTACTCTTTTTTTTATAGTTTTGTGCTCTGACTGTATTTCTTTTATCACTCTGAAGATAGTAATATTGGTTGTTTTTAAAAAAATTAATATACCTTAGCTCTCTGCACTGTTTCCTCTGAATTTCTTTTTTCTGTGTATCCCCCTTGGCTATTCATGTAAAAGAGTGAGGCACAAATAAATACATGGTAATACCATCTGTTTGCTGCAAAAGTAGTGCAAGTGTGTCACTTTTTTCAGCCCAGATGCTAATGTGTGTCTATTTTTTGGTTAGTTATGTGTCACCTACTTGCCCATTAAGGTTTATTTGATTCACAAGTCCCAGATGTCTGCTGCTTTGGGGCTTCAGCTGTGCTACAGCATGGTCTTCCTTATACCCTTTTCTGCTTGTTTCATGTGCTTTCACAGGCTGGTCTGCAGATCCTTGGCATTACTTATGGTCATCCAACACTGCATGGATCCAGGGTCACTGAGCTCTTAGGCACTCAACAGAGACTCATTCTGTGCTGGTTAGAGACTCTGGTATAAAGAAAGGTTCATCATAACCCAGCCATTCCACTCGTAGGTGTATACCCCAAAGGATTGAAAACAGACATTTAAGCAAAAACTTACATCTCAGTGTCCATAGCAACACGATTCACAATAGCCAAAAGCTAGAAACACCCAGATGCTTATCAGCTGATGACTAGATTAACAAAATATGGTTTACCTGTACAGTGGAATATTATTTGGCTGTAAAAGGAATGAGGTATTGGTACATGCTACAACAGGGATGCTACAAGATTGAAAACAATATGCTGAGTGAAAGAAACCGGTCACAAGAGGCCACATGTTATATGATTTCATTTATATGAAAAGTCCAGAATAGACAAATACGTAGGGACAAGAAATAGATCAGTGGTTGTAATCAGTAAAGAATCCAGAGTTTCTTTTGAGGTAATGAAAATGTTCTGAAATCTACTGTGGTGGTGACTGCACATAGCTGTGAGTACAGCACACCTCGTTTTGTTGTGCTTCGCTTTATTGCACTTTGCAGATACTACATTTTTTACAAGGTGAAGGTTTGTGGCAGCCCTGCATTGAGCAAGCCCGTCGGCATTATTTTACCAACAGCATTTGCCCATTTCATTTCTCTGTGTCACATTTTGGCAATTCTCACAATATTTCAAACCTTTTCATTATTATATTTGTTAACAGTGATCAATGATCTTTGATGTTACTATTGTAATTTTTTTGTTGTTGTTTTGTATTTTTAAATTAACGTATGTACATTTTTTAGACCTAATGCTGTTGCACACTTAACAAACTGCAGTATACGTGTAAACATAACTTATATGCACTGGGGAACCAAAAAATTCAAGTGATTCACTTTATTGTGATATTTGCTTTATTGTCTGGAAATGAACCTGCAGTATCTCCGAGATATGCCTATATATTAAAAATCACTGAGTTACACACTTTAAATGGGTGAATTGCATGGTATGTGAATCATATTTAAGTAAAGCTGTTTTCAAAAAGAAAGGGTCTTGAACAGACTGTTCCAGAAGCCTGTGTGACAGCCCTTACCTCAGGCTCTGCCTCCTCACATCCAGGTCACGTGACTGCATCTACTCTTGTTAGCTCTTTACATGTTACATGCTTGCTTTAATTTTCTTCTGTAGAGCTGTCATTCCCATCACTTACTCTAGACTTCCAGGTTCAAGGCCTAGGGCTTTTTCCTCCTCCATTCTTTAAGCTTGTTTAAATTATTGACATTAAAATTTTTTTATCCCTCTACTAAGAACCCTGTGAGAGAACTGTTTATTTCTGTCTTACAAGTCTAACTCCTCTTTCAGATTTGGTGTTTGGTGTTATAGCCACATCTATTAAATTAAAATTTAAATGTATTGGTTCATTCACTACTGGTGATTTTGCAAACCTGACCTTGAAAAAGCTGTTGAATAAGAAACTTCAGGACCTCTGGGTTAGTAAATTTCCTGCCTTCAGAGCTGTCATCAAGTTAGTAGTGACTCATTTCCCTTGGACCTGAAAATCCACATATATTAGCCCAGGGAGCCCAGTGTTACAGGAAACAGGACATTAAGGATGGCAGCTCTCAGTCAGATGACTTTGAGAAGTGGTGATTTCATGCATGGAGGAGAAAACTTTCAAGATAATTGGCAAACTTCTCTTCCTCTGCCTTTCTGTTGACATTCCGTGCCACCCTTCTCTTTCATGGTCTCTTCCCTTTTCCTTGTCATACGCTTATGTTCCTGTGATTCTAGACTTTTTATTCAAATAATCTTAATCAGAGGTTTGTTTAATTTCCACATCAATTTCTCAGTATATTTGTCATCAGAGTGCTGTTCTTGTCTTAAATATATACAGACCAAAGTCTGTCTGTTATTCCCTCCTTCCCTTTGCACAAAGAACTCAGGTTCTCTGGTGTAGTATCTGTTACAATTCTCTTGGAAACTCTTTCAACCACTTTAGAAACTTCTGGTCCTAGATTATTGTGTTTTTGCCTGCAAATCAGAAGAGGTTACCTTTATCAGTTTTTAACTGTATTTCTACGGCTTAGAGTACCCCTTCCCCTCTGGCCTTTTTTGCTCCACTCTCTGCTTTTTTCATACCAGCTTAGATAGCTAGAAATCACTTCTTGTTTCATTCCTGCAGGGTTACTATAGTGTTTCTGGCTGGAAGGTTAAGGAAACCAGGAAATATTTATTGAAGTGTACCTTTTAAATCTTAATATCTGTTCTCAAATGTTGTTTACTTAATATTTACAGAACCACATTTCGGACTTATGTTACCAGTAAGTGTGCAGCAGGGCATTAAATTAAAGGATGAATAATTAAATTAATGAATCTCAGAAAATTCCCAGAGCACTTTATTCATCTTATTAAAATAAATCTCTTCACAGGGCTTTGAATTCATAGCCAAGAACAATTTCAGCGTAATGCTACATACAAGTTCTTAACTGCAGTATAAGAATACAGACAAACTTTATTATCTAGTTATAGATATATCAGAGGCAAGTCTTCAGACAGTATTTCAAAGATTTTTATTCTAAAAATAGTATGAACTTCCATTGTGAAATATATATACATAAAGATTTTTAGAGATTACATAAAAACTATAAGCCATTCAAATATTGACTTTTTAATACATAGTATTCAGTATTGTTCTCATCTGTCTATCTATATACATGTGTTAAAAGCAGGTTTGCTTGTATATGACGACCATGTTAATATTATAGAGTAGAATCAACTTAGATTTTGTGACAAAGGAAAATGGCTGTAGCAGATTAGAAGATAAGCTGTATAGTAGCTAGGAAAACATAATGAAGACAGTCTGAAAATAAGTTACCAAATTCAGCCTACCATATGATTTGAGTTGGAAAGTGACATGAGTAAGAACAGTACAAAGTCCTGTGTACCTTACAACTCACCAGAAAGTTGTCTGGGAGTCTGTGCTGTGAAATTACTTCTAGGAGAGACTCTAAAACACAAGGAAATGGCTCTGTTTTTCCTCCCTCGAAATGAAAAATTACATTTTTTCCATAGTAGAAGTAATTGTGAAAAAAATTTAGAAACTAAAAACCTCAAAGAAGAAAATCACTCATAATTCCACTGACAAAATTATTTCATTATAGGCTTTTTTGTAATAAAATTTTTACAGAATTAGAATATTATAAATGCTTCTTCATATCTTGTTGCTACTTTTGCTACTTAGTATTTTGTGCACATCTCGTGCCGGCACATACCGCTCTACAGGGTACTGAGTGGAGAAGCAGTGTTCTATTTCAGAATGCGTTTTAGTTTAGTTTAAACTAAACTTGGGGTGGCAGCCCAGTGTTAGCTATTCTCCACAGTGCTGATAGATATTCTCATACATGTCTTGCATACTTTTCTGATTGTTTTCTTAGGATAAACATTGTTGGGTCAAAGGGTACATGCGTTTTAATCTGGTTATCAAACTGCCTGCCAGAAAGGAATTAGAAATTTATTATTACATCCAAGTTGGGCTTAGCTTTGCCCCATTGTGTGCTGTACTGGTTCATCAGTGTGACTGCAGTAATCACACAAGCCAGGGTGCTGAGTTTATATCACAGTGGAATTCATTATGTCTTAGAATTCTACATATTAGACGAGTTAGCTCCACCAGTGAGGGGAACGTTTACATTCACAACTTGCATCGTATGGTATGCGTTTTTGAAAAGCAGAGCTCTTCAGCCAGCACTGCGTGTGCGTCGGTATTTTGCTATTTCTGGGACTTGGTCATAGGGCACGATCCTTTCTCACCTTAGATGAGCGACCGCGGAGGTGGTGTTCCTCTGAGGAAAATTGACAGGCTCTTCAACTACATGTACTCAACTGCACCCCGGCCTCGCGTGGAGACATCCCGAGCAGTGCCTCTGGTACGTGGTCAGGAAGTCCTGAAGTGTGTTTGTGACTTGCCAAAAAATACATCAGTTACCACATAAATCAGTTAAGCTATTGTGTAGGGTTTACCACAAGGATGAAGGGAAGCTATTAGGGAAAGAAAACCACTTTTTAAATTAAAAAATTTTTAAAAAGCGTAAGGCAAAGAATTATCATCTTAGAGTTCCTGTTGCCAAGCCTAATAGTGGTATGTCAGTAGTTCTCATGTGGTAAACCACATTTTGATACACTATCTCTAATGTGAAGCCCAAATTACCAGCTTTACTGGCATTTAGTCAACACTGGTTTAATCTTTAGTGGCTTTTTTTTCCCCCTCAAGTACTTGTAATTAGATTACATATTCTAGGCTTAAAAGTAAGACTAGAGTTCTAATCAGTTTGATCACCAACCTGAAAATGTTTCAAACTGGAGTTGTGTTGATTTTTTTTTTTTTAAGTTTATCACAGTCACCTATTTTCAGGTTTAGTAAGATTAGCTTTTGAACGGACTTAGTTCCGGTCCTCCAACCCCTGGAAAAGCACTTTGCCATATCTCTCAGTTCTGGGAAAACTGCGCTTCCAGGCTTTGAAGCTTCTCTGGCATATATGCTGGAGTTAAGCTGTAGCATGATGAAATACAGTATAAGGTGGGTCTCTTTTAGACTGTTTCCTGGGACGTTACTAAGAGGACTTCATTCTGGTTACACAGCACAGATTCTGTGGCTCCAACTGTAATACAGTTCATTTCTTACCAAACTGTTGAAATGATTCCTCTAGTAATGTGCTTCTCAAGTTGAGATGTGGGCAGGCGTCCATATGACAGGGGACAGAAGAGGTCAAATAAACACGAGCATTTTCTTAGATCCTGATTTTACTCTAGAAGTAAGTGGAGAAAAGGGACTTACTGCTTATGTAGTGAAGAAATACTGTGGACTTTTTGTGGAGAGCAGCATAGCGTACTAGTCCGGGCTCTGAATCTGTCTGGCCCATTCCCCAGCTCAACTGCATCCTAGCTGTATAGCCCTGGGGAAAATTACTGACCACTCAATACCGCGGTTTCCCCAACTTTAAAAATCAAATTATTGTGACAATCGAGTTAATATGTAAACATACTTTTTATAGTGCCTGGCACATAGTAAATGCCATGTAAGTGTTGTTTAAGATGCAAAATTTATGTGAATTTTTAAGAAAACAGGAGACTTGACATGGCACAGGCTCCCCTGTACACCTGCACAGCCTTACTGAGGGTGAGTCTGTCTAAGCTCTTACAGAGGCTCCTTCCTGGTGTCATGACCACTTTGTAAGTGGACCCAGTAAGCGAGCACTGTGGCAGCTGGGAGGAGGCTGCTTGACATCCACAGGAGTGGTCCTCTTGTCTACCTTATTACTGGGCGCTTCCTCCATGTGGATGCCTTCTCCTGGGCATCTACACGGACGGAATGTCTTCACACTGCTCATGCAGTGTTCTTGGGACCATTTCTGGAACCAGTTAACGCATCGGTCAGGGTCCCACCTGGAAAGAGAACTCAAATTATGGTAAATCAAGGAAGGCTTATCTCCAAAGAGGCAGATTACAGAGATATGGGTGGGAAGGTACAGGAATCCAGGCTTACAGCAGCAGAGCTGTCACCACCCTGAGCCAAAGGGAGAAGGAGAGGTTGCAGAACCCAGAAGGGCAAGTTGCACAGCAGCTACTCCCCGGGGCCCAGCCTGCCCACGGGAAGTGATCTCAGTGGGAAGGAGGCAGGGGATGAGTAGCCTGACTTGACTCCCTCTGATCTCCCACTGGATTCCCCACTGACTGGACCCACTGGAAGTAGAGGGCATGGGAATCCACTGGTATCTTCCATTCAGGTGAGCCTCCCAGAACAAGGAGAAATGTGCAGGACAGATAGTTGATTTGAAAGGGCAAACAGAAACTGGTTAAAAAAAGTCAAGTAATAAATGGTAGAGGTAGATAAGGCCAGACCCCAGATATGTTAACAGCACTCTGATTCCTGAATCCACATACTCTCTTCACTAATGTATTGTATGGAATGTCATTGAACATCTGAGTTCGTGATAAATAACCTTTTTTACATTTATCTGAATGTTCTCCTTTGTATTAAAGAACTGGTAGGATTTATCCAGGTAAAGAAGGCCATTCCAGATACTGGGAACAGAATGAACAAAGATGCAGATGTGAAAAATAACATGATCTGTTTGAGGAACTTAAGAGCAGGAGATTTAGTTCAACTGGGCTAGAAAGTGGGAGGCCGAGACCAGATATTACTGGGTCTTGAAAGCTCTTTTTAGAAGCTTGGATTTTTCTCTCAACGCAATGGGTTGGGGGTGGTGGGGAGGTGGTGGGTGTTAGGGTGCTTTGAGGATTTTTAAGCAGGGAAGTGACCTGTCAGTGAGAATTGAGTAGACTTATTAGCAAGCTCTCCAGGTTCAAACACAAGCTGGAAATTCATGGTACGGAGGCCGGAGATGTACCTGTTAGGCTGCAACCAGGCTCTTTCTACTCTTGCTCCTGAAAGGGAGAACATGTTTTAGATGATACTGCGGAAAGCAGTGTTGGGATACTCCGGAGCAGCCCCATAAAGAAAAGCAACAGGCTTTTTCCAGACCCCCAAAGGTTATATAGAAAAAAGAAGAATGAGGAGTTTTAAATGACTAGATGGAAGCGTCTAATGCAGTAAGTACTCAACTAGCTTTCAGCAATAACGTAACAGATCTTTTAATTCAGGCTCTGATAGCCCTGGGATCCTCCAGTAGCATTTATTTTAATTGGAAAAGTATTTCAGTGTGTGGCTTTCTGAAAAGAATTCCATTTTTCTCCAACAGGCTGGTTTTGGGTATGGATTGCCCATATCCCGCCTTTACGCACAATACTTCCAAGGGGACCTAAAGCTGTATTCCCTAGAGGGTTATGGGACAGACGCGGTTATCTACATTAAGGTAAAACTATGTAGTCTTCTTATAAGATGCCAATATTTAACAGTACTGAAATTTTCCTCTACCTCATGCTATTAAATTAAAAATTATATATATATATATTTTTTTTAACATAGAATCTCATCTATTTTGATAAATGATCTTTGACTATGGGAGAGAAATGTTCTTATCTACAGTGATTGACTATGGTTCACAGAAAAAAATGGGTTAAAGTGGCGGAATCAAGAAGTTCTCTTATAAAAAAAAAACTTATCTTACAAATTTAATTGAAACATAAGACACGTGAATGGGCATTGACTCACCGGTCTTTTGATGCACTTGCTAAGGCCTTTCCTTTGTATACAGGTTTGCAGATTGAAGTTTCAGTTGTCTTTGCTGCAGAAGCTATACTTACAGTGCATTGTTTTGGTTTCTTTAATCAAAGAAACAACCGAGTGCATGATCCTTTTTGATTTTTACACAGTTCCTTACTTGTCTTTCGACCCTTATTTGACAGCAATTTTTATGTAGCTTTCCTTCATGGGTCTTTACAGAGCATTCCTCTTAGTTTTCAAAGAATCCTTCCCCACTTTTTCTGTGCTTTGTTTAAGCAATACTTTGATTCAGTTTTGGAGTTACAATGACATGTTAAGTACATAAACAGATGTGGTAACAATTACAGGTGACTTGTGATAAGCATTATAGCTCACTGGTGGGAGCAGTAGGCCATCCTTACTGGCCTGGGATATTCTGTGTGTTTATTCAGACAGAGATCAGTATATTTTACAGGGATGAAAAGCACTGGGCCCCACCAGTCCACTGGATTAGTTCAGCAGTGGGCTATTGTTACCTAATTATTTAGTACGCTAGTTTCTTGTTCTGGCCACTAGATGGCACCTGTTTTACAGAAAATGCTGAAGACTGTATTAGAAAATAAATCTGTCTGAAAAGGTTAAATTCTTTCAAGATAGTAATTCTTTTTCTTTTTGAACCATCTCAGTTGTGAGGGACTTGAAGGCAATACGACGGCAATATTTTTATCATCAAATGTATTATTTTTGTTTGAGTCTAGCTTCATTTAGGAAAAAAATAGAAGCAAGAAAGTATTATTAGAATCATTAAATAACAGTGTCAAAAACCTTGTGTACCATTATTGGAATGAAATTTCCAGTTCAGTATTTTGTACATCTTGGGGAATGCCTGTGGCTTAAGGTTGAAATCCTACCAAGATATCCTAACTTGAAGATAACGAGGAACATAGTTTACCTCTGGTTCTAGTAATTTAGAGGAAGCTGAAATAGAACAGTGAATTAATGGTAATTATATGTTGAAAACATGAAGTTACAGTCAGCCCTCTGTATCCGTGGGTTCCACATCCACAGATTCAAATGTGGATGGAAAATATTTGAAGAAAAAAAAAATTGAGAAAGTTCCCGAAAGCAAAACTTGAATTTGCTGCACACTGGAAACTATTTTACATAATAGTTCCCATTGTATTTGTAACTATATAGCATTTACATTGTATTAGCTATTACAGTCAATCTAGAGATAAAGTACACAGGAGGGTGTGTGTCCATTATGTGCACATACTACACGATTTTGTATAAGGGATGTAAGCATCTGCAGATTTCTGTATTTGTGGTGGGTGCGGGCAGTGATGTGGAGGGCAACTGTGAGTGATGCAGAAATCGTAAATGCTGTAAATAAAATTGGTGACCTTAATAGCAGGAGAAGACACAAGATCAAATCCAGATTTCATTCAGTGATCGTACAGCTTCATATATTAAGGAACGTATGTGAATTTTTATGCTTTTACACTTCACTGATGTTCAGTTAACCAGCTTCTGCAGTGGGTCATGTTGTATAAGCGATGTCTACCACACCTGTGTAAAATTTCAATCCAGCAGCTTCCACGCTGCCTGGAGAATTACCACAAGCAATAAGTTCAGTCAACATGCACACCAATAACATGTTTCAAATATATGCTCTACTTTAAAATGTATGTAGACAGTGTTATGATAAAAATACAAATCCAATAAAGTATTTAATTTTTTTTGGCCATTGTATATTTTCTCAAATAATGGATTTTTTAAAAAATGCCTGACTTAGGCCGGCCTTCTTTCTTCTTCCAGGCTCTGTCAACAGAATCAATAGAAAGACTCCCCGTGTACAACAGAGCTGCCTGGAAGCATTACAACGCCAGCCATGAGGCCGATGACTGGTGTGTCCCCAGCAGAGAACCAAGAGACATGACAACATTCCGTAGTGCCTAGATACGTTTGGGACACCTGGGAAATCCAGATGTGGCTTTTGTATTAAATTTGGAAGGGATGGTGTTCAGAACTACATTATCACCAAATACTTCCTGTGTTGATTTCACAGTTAACTGTTTGGGTAGAGTAAGTGGAAAGTGAATTCCATTTATGCCTGTTAATCTCCTAAAGGATGAAACTGTACCTATTTTACACTTATGTTTTCACAGTTAATTGAACATATTTTTAAACAACTGTAGTTTTGGTCAACTTTCTCTTTACAGTAGACTTCAGAAATATGAAAGTCTTTGGGTTTCTACAGGAAGCTCTGTGGTTGTTCTTTTTTTTTTTTTTAAATACTTTCGTGTCTGCTAGAGACATTTTCTTAATACTGACTAGCTAGTTAGCCATTTCTCTGTTTTTAGAGGAGTTCTGCCATCCTGTAAGTAGTGTGACAGATGTAATAAGATGGTCTTCAGATTTAGGTGACTAGCTACAATTAAAGCAGTCAGCAGCTGCCCCATAAGTATAGAACCAGCCACCTTTCAGTATCTACATGCATTGTCTTTACTCTGCAGTTAATTTATCATTTTTTAATTTTATTGCAAAGGGTTGTAATGACTGGTTTCTTATGGAGCTAAGCTAAGATCATGGGCAGTCTGCTTTGAATGTGCTTATGATTGATGCAAGGGGAAATTTTTATACTGAAAGACAAACTAACAGCTGCTAAAATTCTAAACTGAATTTAAGAAATTGAGAGCAAGGCAGTGAGTCCCCAAAACTGAACTATTGATTATTGAGATTACCTGAGGGAGCTTCTGAGAGTTTTTCTGGGCCCTACTCCAGATATACGGAATCAAGACTCTGCAGCTGGAGCCCAGGAATCTAAATTTTTAAAACACTTCCTAGATGAGTCCGATGCCTCACCTAGTTAGGAAAGTGTGCTTTTAAAGTGAGTAATGATATCATGGTTGCTAAAGTGACAGATTTTTAGGTTTTGGTTTTGACCTATCAAAAGGTCAGATTTCTCGACTCTAGGAGAGACAAACTGGTGCAATTAGAAGCATAATTAGAAACAGGAGACAAATTGACTGTGGGAGAATAGTCAGGTAACTGAAGGATTAGAACCATAGGTGTACAAGTATTGACAACATACATTTTATAAAAATTATCTACACTTTTATCAGGAAAAAGTCACCTTGGGCTTATCACAACAGCCCTTTGCATTCATATGGTAATTTGAAAACACGAATACCTTGGTATATTATGATACCTCTGTCGGGCTTTAAAACATCAATACAGAGCAGGCGGTATCATCTTTGTTTTGAGACAGAGTGTGGCCCAAAGCTGCCCAGAATTGGAGGCTGGGCTCCAGCTTTATCTGCCGATCACTGTCAGCCTGGTCTGAGAGACCATGAAATTAAGGAGACAAAGTTGTTAGTCGTACCTCATCTTCTAAGCTGACAGGGAAATACACTGAAAATAAATTTTAAATTAAGATTTTAAATGTTTGAAGAACAGCTTTACTATTGTAGACGGTGAACTTTATTTACCAGGAAAATACACTGAGTTGAAACACCCCATTCTCAGGATTATGTAAGTTTAACAATTCTGTACGCATTTATAACTTGGAAGAGATGTTAAAGGGCCGTTAGTCCAGGATCCTCACCTAAGGGATGAGGGTCCTGAAGGCTGGTTGGCAGCTCCTGCTGCTCAGGCCACTGAATGGGGTGGAGTGGCCACTGAGTGGTCTTCAGCTGCTTTTCCACAAACTCTTAAAATGGAAAACAGGCTGATGGAAAATAAACAGGTTTTTTTTAAAAAAAAAAAAAAAAGAGAGATGAAGATCCTGAGATTCGGGGTGTGGGGTTTGCCCGGGGCTAATTAGCTGTGACCACATGTCGGAAAAGATCTTTTCCGTATTATTCCTTAATCATGGATTTTTATTAAAAAAAATAGGATATGCTAGTGGATTGTTTATATTAGTTCAGTGTGTTAGTTTTTTAGCTTTAAAATTACACTTTTCTTGTGATGAAGTATTTTCAAATCCTTGGAATCAAAGTATTAACTTTCTTTCCTAAATGAGACATTTGTACAACGGACATAGACGATGTTTTTACTTATGAAATGCCCCTCACAAAATTAAAGTTTTTCCCTCTTTAAGAGCTAAGAAATAGCGTTTTCAAAGGAAAAGTGAAATCTTTTCCTTTAGCTTCTTTTTAAAGATATAACAGCTTTTTTTTCACTTTGTTACTGAGGTAAGGGACAGAAAATTACATGCAAAAATATTCAGGGGGATAGCTTTCTCCTAGTTGGTTTTAAATCATTGTGCTACCTAAAAAGTTTAAATTCTTACACTATTTTTCCACCAGCATTTAATATGATGCCATGTAGATTTAAAAATATATACTGAAGGCTAAGAAGTGGATACTGATTTTTTTTCTACTAACTGGGGCATTTAATGAATGTGCCAACAGTTTTTAGGAATAATTGCAAAAAATATTCTGCCCTATACTTAAAATATTGGCTGGCTTTAGATGTCTTCATACTTAAAAGTGAAGAAAGTGATCACTGTTACATGAAGATGTTGAAGTGGCAGGCTCCCCTCTTGTTTTATAAGATGCTGTGTATGGCAATAAACTGAAAACATGGATTAACTCTTATTCTGAAAGGAAATTGGGTCAATTTAGGTTTTTTTAAACTATAATTATGTTTTTAAAATAAAGGTCTCTTTCATCAAGGGTCGGTGTTCTGTAAACGTTAAAGAAGTCACAGCTAAGGGGTCTACCACATCTCACTATGTTCAGTGGAGGGAGGGCTTGGGATTTACAGCGTGTCTATTCTAATGGCGAAAGCGAGCGGTAGAGTTCGTACGGTTTGAATTATGGTAGATTTTTGTTACGCAGACATCCACAGATGACTGACTTATTGCATAAATGAACATCTGTTGTGTGATTTTTGAAAGGTTATATTCATGTGCTCTTTGAATAACTTCTTATAATGTAAGTAATGTAGGGAAAGTCTTAATTTAACTGCCATTACCCTCTACTTGCACCAGCTGAAAGTCAGAACTAAACTACTCTAGTCAAAGGTAGTTTCCTGCCCTGCTCCTGATTGATGGGCTGTGACCACAGCCTCCCCACACTGTTAAAGTTCCCTAGCAGGACTCCCCTGTTAAAGACCTGGGGAAATACATGACTAGCGTCAGGGCCCCTTTGTGGCCTCGTGAGCAGCCAGAGAGGAAGCCCCAAATCAGTCAACCAGTTTCAGTTTTATATCTTTAACTGCTGCGCCATCAATGTGAAGTTTTAACAGAAGTGTCAGCGGGGTTGAGTTAAGCTGGTTTGCAAATGTGGCTCTTCCTGGAGGAACTTTCCATCATACTGTATACGATTAACTTCTGGCTCCAATCATTAATTTTCTTATAGTCAAACCCAGTGCACCTGAAGAAACGTGGCACGAAGGATTTTATGTATGTCAGAAAGAACGCACCACTGGGTTGCTTAGCCTGGCATTCCTCAACTACTGTGCCTTTTGTCTGCCTACATGTTTGGAAAGAATTAGACATATACCACCCACTCTTCATACTTCTTAAGCAGTCTCTAACCATAGGCTTTTAACAGCAGGAGACAAGACTGCGTTTCTTAAAAAATTTGTAATACGAGATTTCATCTGTGTTTATATTAGAACAATTCTTGTCACATAGTAAACAACATAGGTGTGTATTACTGTTATTATTAACAGTCTTTCCTCACTGGGACCAATACTGTAAATAGCCCAACTATGGTATAAAAAAAAGTTCAGAACCGAGGTTGCATTTTTGGAGTTTGGAATGTATTCCTAGGTCCCTTCATCCTGGTGCAAGTTTGCCAGTTTTTGTTGCAAAACTTCAGTCTTTTTTTTCTGGTCTTGGAAGAGTTTTTATACTGAGGAATAGTGGCAGCTACCGTTTGCTTTGTTAAATTAGAGATTTTTAAGCAAAACTATCCAGTAAAATAAAGCAGAGACACTTCGATTTGAGTGTTGTATTCACTTGGGGGTTATTTTCTGAAAGTCTGGAGCTGCCCTTGCTGTAGCTGCCATGTAGGCTGTTGCCAACATTTCATGTCAAAACTGAATTTTCTGACAGCTGTTTGTAATAAATTTTAAATGATGAAAAATTCCTTTAGAAAACATTTTATTAGGCCAGGACATTTTAAAGTTCAACTGAAATATTAAAACTGCTGCAGTAGTCTTGCCATGGTTTTATATTTGGATGTCAGTTATATTGTTATAATACTGTATGGAAATATCTAATTGTCTAGAAACTTATTTCAAAATGGAGCACCTCCGATTACATAACTGAAATAAAATAGAAAATGTCATTTATTTCACTATGTAGCAGTATAGAAAAAAAATCTGAATATGAACAATCTTTGCATTCTTTACTCTCAGTATTTCCTATAACACCCAGTGTAAAGTAGGCACTTACAACTATGTTCAGTAAATGCATAACGAATAATTTGATAACACTGTGTTCTTTCTCAAAGTGATACACGAAAGTGGGTAAGCAGAATAAAGAAAACTATGGGTAGTAACCAGCACAAGAGACCTAGCAAAAGGAGAAAATACAGAAGAGAATGAGCAGTTAGGAGAGTAGCAACACAGCAGTACTAAAGCTACGGGCTTATTCTAAAGTATAAAAAGTAAATAAGCAAACACTGTTAGGGGAGGTGAAGCCACAGCCGGACAGCAAACAGCTAGTGGCAGTCCCTCCAGGAAGCTGCTGTAGGCTGTGTCAAAACCTTCGAGAAAAACCTCTAGCAAGGACTAATCAGAAAAAACGGGGGCCACATGAATAGTATTTAGATAAACAAAAAAGGATGTAACTACAAACACTGAAGATAATAAGGATACCATTAACTTTATGACAAAAAATTTGAAAGCACAGAAGAAATTATTTCTAGAAAAATGAGTATTACTGACATTTATTTAAGAGATTTTGACAGTTTAAATCAATAACAACTAAGGAAATGGAATTAGTAACCCCAACTGCGCTTCGCCAAAAGACGCGGTGTTAAATGTTTAACCAGAATATCAAGGAACTCATCATTCCTGTCTTCCAGGAAACTCTGAGAGAATAGAAAGAGAAAGCCACCCAACCTGTTTCACAGAGTTAGTGACATCCTAAAGCTAAACCTGATCAAAGATGGTATGAAAATTTGTAGACTAATCTCACTTATGAACATAGATGAAAAAAATCACCAGTAAAAGAACAGTGTTTAAAAAAATACATCATGGATGAAGTAGGGTGTTTCCTAAAAATGCAAGGATATTTTAATATCTTCACAATCTATGCAATTTATCATATTAAATGGTAAAAACCATATGATTACCTCAGTGGAGACAATTCAATATTAATTTGTTATTCTGGAGTAGAATTAGTTGTATTACAGGTGCTTAACTAACTCACACAGGTCATTGTTGGATGTTACAATAAATCTGCATAGTGGCACCAGGTAGATGTAAGACAGATATACTGGAATGGTCTTTGCTGGGTTGGGTCCAGTAGGTTCTACCATGGGAAATGTGACTAGTACTATGGCCAGATGCCACCATTTGCCAGGTAAAAGTTACTGGCCTGGGGATTCCTCCTTTTTACTGTAGTAAAATAGTTTGAAACATGGAATAAAGGAGCATTCGGTGTCTTTGTGTTTGGGCAAACACAGGCTTATGGAAGAGGCCTAGTATTGTCAACAAGCACATTTGTTTGATAAAGCCTACCCTTTCTAGCTCTGGAGTGGCAAATTCCCTTCATTCTGGAGAAAAAGTTCCCTTTCATCTCAAAATCAACCCTCGGTGACCAATAAAAGCAGCTAATAGGAACAAGCGCCAGTTAGGAGCATCGGGTGATTGCTCATTTTCTGTGGTGCACAGCTGACCTTGATCATTGTTGTGCGGTCAGGCGATGTCTTCACAAGGACTTGGCCAATGGGAAGGTACAGCTAAGTCCTCGTAAGCAATGTTCCGCCAACTTTAACATGCACACGAATCACCTGAGGACCTTGGTGAAACAGATTCTGGCTCAGCAGGTCTGGAATGGGGTCTGAGCTTCTGCCCTTCCAACAAGGTTCCAGGTGACACCGATGCTGCTGATCCAAAGACCACGCTTTGAATAGCCAGAGTTTAAAGGTTGTGGGATAAACTGCTGTGAGCCAGATACATCTAGTAATCTGATTCTTAGAGTTTTAAGAAGGGTTAGGAAGGATTTATTCCTGGTATCTGGAGCACTTGGTGGGTATGCCCACGACCCTGAGGTCCGAATCCCATTAGTTAGCTAATTTTTGATGAAATCTGGGTTTTCAGGATCTTACCCAATAGAACAAGTAGGTAAGGGAAGTCCTGGATTTGCCACTCCAGAGTTAGAAAGGGTAGGCTTTATCAAACAAATGTGCTTGTTGACAATACCAAGCCTCTATTATAAGCCAGGTTAATGCAAGAAGGTGATGCCTGTGTGTAATGTTTATCTTCATTTCCACTTCACGGGAGGGCCATGGGAGGTACCAGCCATCTTCGGTGGATAAAAGCTTCACCAACATCCTTACTGTCTGCTCCAGGCAATAACAAAAATCTTCTGGTGGTGGGAAGTATGGACCCAAGACTGAAGGCCC
This sequence comes from Camelus bactrianus, assembly GCF_048773025.1. Lineage (NCBI taxonomy): Eukaryota > Metazoa > Chordata > Mammalia > Artiodactyla > Camelidae > Camelus > Camelus bactrianus. Next base: position 53,736,719 of record NC_133543.1, read on the forward strand.
TGGCACTTCACAGCAGTGTTGGGGTACACAGAACTTGGGACAGCCCCTTACAACAAGATCCAAGTCATAGTTTCTCTGGTGAACCTAGATGTGGACTCAGCCTGCATGGTATAGACCCTGGCAGGGCACATCAAAGTCAGTAATACCTCCCTTACCTGTGACTGCAACACTTAATGAATATTTTCCAGTAATTTAGCAGATGATTGCAGTGATTCAGCAAAATCTAATACATGACTGTCTTGTAAGTAGGTGACTGCTGAGGGTATAATGAAGGAGAGCTGGTTTATAACTTGGCTGGAAAAGTGGATGGCCTCATCACTACTAATGGGCAAAGATGTTAAAGTCAGTATCTGGAAAATTCCTGCTGGGATTTTGATTGTGATGTGTTAAATCTGTACATCAGTTTGGGGAGAATTCACAACTTAATACTGAGCCTTTCAATTTATGAACATGATATATATCTGTTTATTTAGACTGATTTCAATTCCTTTTATCAGTGTTTTGTAGTTTCAGCATACAGATCCTGCACCTATTTCATTAGAATCAAACCTAATTTTTTTCATTTTTTGGGAGCTATTATAAATATCCATTAAAAATCTTTTTGCTTTCCAATTGTTCATTGCTAATACATTTCACCCTTCAAGTCTTTAGTACAGCCCCTCAAAACAAATGGCGGCTCTGGAGTTTTACCAAGGACTAGACATGGCTAAGATAGTTCCACCTGTGGAACTTGTGGTCTTCATCACTGAGTAAATGGCAGCATGTCTAACCCAACGTCGTGCTGCCATGAACCTGACTATGCCTTTCTTTCTAGCCCTCTCCACCTAGACTACCTGTTGTTTGGCTTCACTTGTGAAGGTCTTCACCTGAAAAAGTCAACAGTGTAATTTTACTGTCCCACTCCAGGGCTGTTTGAATTTTCTTCTCTGGTGCCACAATATGGTGTGACCACATTACTTTCCTAGTTCTGCTCTAACTGAGATTCTGGAGATTCATATTGATTATGTCCTTATCCAAGCATCATCAGGGACATTGATGTGAGCTCCACATCCCCTAACAAACACATCAAAACTATATCTACCTGAAGAACAATTCTCACAGAAAACTAGCTGGACACTGGCAGAAGAGCTCACACAATCGAGGCTGCAAAAAAGATCTCCATATAACGGGGTAGGATGAAAAGGGCATCAAGACAGGACCAGCACCCCTGGGAGGCATCTGTGAAGGATGGAAGGTCCACACGGGCAGGCCCTCACCCTGGGAAGCCCCCTTGCCTCCTGGGAGGTCCCCTGGGACAGACAGAAGGGCTGGAGGGGCCTGGACTCTGCAAGGAGTGTGTGTGTGTGCCGGCTTGCTAGCAATCAGGGAGGAAAGAGACCGGGGCTGACAGCTGCCACCTCACCACGGCATCTCCGGCAGACAGGCCCTGGGAGAGGACTCAGTCTAGCTGTGCTGAGACAGCCTGAAGGGCCTGGGCCGTGATAAGGGCTGAACCTCAGAGCCACTATCAGCACATGCACAGCGGGGCCAGCTCCAGCATCGGAGCCCATCCTCAGTGCACACATGGTAGGGGCAGTCTGGCAGCAGGCGGCATTTGCTGGCATACACACTGGGTTGTGCCACAGAAAGGGACATGTCTGGGCAGACAGGCCCTGGGGAGGAATACACGGCAGCTTGTTTCCCAGCAGGCGTGCTCCAGTTCCACCCACCCCACACCGTAGCTCAGGGCCAGATCTGGGGCGGACAGGTCCTGGGAGAGGCCTGCCATGGGGGTGGCCCAGGTCCCCGGCAGCTGTACAACCACCTTGATTCCAGCAGCCACGGCACCCTGGCCCCCAGCACCAGCCCACTTCAACCGCAGTCTAAGCAACTAGGCCCGGCATGAGCACAAGGAAGGAGGGGACAAGACCTTGGGCGGCTCCTGGGCAGAACCGCGGCCACCTGCAGAGCAGCAGATAAGTTTACTGTGACCGCAGGGGCCATCTTCAGCGATCACCCTCCTGCAGACAGACCACACACTCAAGAGCACCAAAGCCCTATCGAACTTGACCCTCAAGGCTTCTACCCCAACCACTGGGAAGCAGACTCGGACCCTGACAGAGCAAAGGGGAGGCCCCACCCAGCATCCAGCGAAGGCTCTGGACTCAATCACCAATCACACCCCCATCAAGGGGACAACAGCCAGCACGCTCCGAGGAAAGATGTGACTGGCATCCATACCCAAGACAGCCCTCACACCAACAATACAGGCTCACAGTCCACACGTGATGTTCCTACAGAGAAACACCGCTCTAAGACCACAGTAGATAACTGTTTCTCCTAAATGCAAAGAGACAAAGAAATTTAAATAAAATGAAAAAGCAGGGCAACTCCCAATCAAAAGAACAAGAGAAATCCCCTGAAAGAACAAATAATCGAATAGACGTCAGTCTACCCAACGCCACGTCAAAAATGTAATAAAAAGGAATTAAGAGTATCAATAGAAATATCACTATAACAAGGAACAAGGAACTATGAAGAGAAACCAATCAAAATTACACAACTCAACCACCAAAATGAAACCAATATAGAAGGAATGAACAGCAGACTAAATAATGAAGAATAAGTGATCCAAAAGGTAAGATAATGGAAGTCAACCAATCAGAACAGCAGGCAGAAAGTCAAATGAGAAAAAAAAAATGAAAGCAACATATGAGATCTATGGGATAATATAAAGCATGACAACCTATGCATAATCAGGGTTCTATGCATAGGAAAGAAGAGAGGAAGAAAGGGAAAATGTATTGAAGAAATTAGGTTTGTAAAGTTTTCTGCCATAAAGAAGGAAACATATCCAGGAACAGGGAGCACAGAGGGTCCCAGACAAGACGAACCCAAACAGACCCACACCAAGACATCATAATTAAAATGGCAAAAGTTAAAGAGAGGATTCTAAAGGCAGCAAGAGAAAAAAAAAAAAAAAAAGAGGCAAGGGAACACCCATAAGACTGTCAGTCGATTTCTCTGCAGGCACTTTGTAGGGCAGAGCAGAGTGGCATGATGTATTCAAAGTCCTGAAAAGGATAATCCTGCAACCTGGGATAATCTTGCTGGGCAGAGAGTATCATTTAGAAGAGAAGGAGAAATAATTTCTCAGATAAGCAAAAACTAAATACAGTAATACTAAATCTACCATAAAAGAAATATAGAAAGGTCTTCTCTAAATAGAAAAGAAGCAAGAATCTATAGGAAAGGGGGGAAAAATCACAATAGGAAAGGCAAATATATAAAAGATTGACAATCACTTAAGCAAGCCAGTAAATATATTACAAATCAAAGAATTTTGTCAAAGTGATTATAACTACAATTAACAGCAAAACGATAAACATGAAGTGGTCCTATTTTACATCCAAATCACAAAATGTGGGATTAAGATGTAAAAAAAAAAAATCTTTTAGAAGGTGTTTGAACTTATGACTACCAGTCTAAAACTCAACCATAAAATCATTATTTTCTGTACTAAAGATAAAAAATGAAAACCACCAGCACCACCACTACCAGAACATGTAGTCTTTATCTGTATAAAGCACATTGCCTCTCATATCTGGAAACACAATGTTACTCCAAAACCCTAGCTGACCGAGATCATTCACACTTGGTGGAATGACAAATTCATCATCTCATTTTTAAAGTCTTTAACAGAACCAAAGTACTGAAATATTTGATGTGTACAATATGCGAAGTATGTTATTGTTTAATGTGAACATTTTTGAACTATACTTCTACCAGACTTCTATAAAAAGAAAACCAACTCCTAAATGCCTAAATAAAACACAGCCAATTTGGAGGTAAAAAGAAAGAAATAGTGGAATTTAAAACACTTTATGTTTTGCTTTGAATGTGCCATGGGATTTTCCTCCAAAAGATGTGCCTTCCTAGTTATATTTATTTGAGTTCTTGTTTAAATTGGTTTCCCTTCTGTGAGCATTAGTTGGTTTGCTTGGACAAATTAGTTAAACTCTGAAGCCTTAGTTTCCTCATCTGTTAACAGGAATTATAATACCTTCCTCGCAGGGTTGTCATGATAACTGTATGACATGAGGGATGGACAGTGGCAGGAGGTGAGCACTTGGTAAATGGTAATTATGACATTGATGCCTGATTGTGGGAGAAGGTCCTTCTAAAATGGACTAATCAGTAGGTAGAAACCTGCCTGGATTTCAAAATGCGCTTTGGATAATTCACAAAGTAAGTAATTCACAAAATATTCATGAGATCCTTGGTTGGGTCCCAGAACTGCTATCAAAAGCACTGGTCCTCTCCCACATTTACCACAAGACCACTCTGATGATCAAATGAGAATGCAGATGTAGAAACAACTTTACAAACTGGATAGCAGCTTATGATTGTAGTGTATTGAAAGGAGGCTTAAACTCAGTAGAATGAATTATGCACAGCCTAATTTTGACATTTTTCTGAGAGTTCTTGGTGGATCCTTTCTAGAAAGCTGATGGTTAATGGAAAACTCTAAGGAAAATCTCTTCTTCCACTTAGAAGCAAAAAAGACCTGGCTTTTCCCCCCAAGAATCATATCCTTCCAAACACATTAGTATACAGAGTAGTTTTTATATTTGTGCAAAAGGTGGGGAAATGTTGTTCTAGAAAGACTGAAGAAGAGGGAACATCCCCAAATTCATTCTTTGAAGCCACCATCACCCTGATACCAAAACCAGACAAAGACACTACAAAAAGGAGAAAATGGCAGGCCAATATCTTTGATGATTATCAATGAAAAAAACTCAACAAATATTGCAAACCAAATCCAACAATACACCTTAAGCTGGATTCATTCCAGGGTCACAAAGGTGGTTCAACATATGGTGTTTCACATTGATTATGCATATTAACAAAAGACAAGACAAATGATCATCTCAACAGAGGCAAAAGAGCATTTGATAAAATTCAACATTCATGCATGGTTAAAACTCTTACCAAAGTGGATATAGAGGAAACATATCTCAGCACAATAAAAGCTATAAATGACAAACCCACAGCCAACACAATACTCAACTATGAAAGCCTTCCCAGTAAAACCTACAACCAGACAAGGATGCCCACTCTCACTACTTCTATTCAACACAGTATAGAAATATTGTTAAAATGGTCACACTACCCAAAGCAATCTACAGATTTAATGTGATCCCTATCAAATTATCTGTGATATTTTTCACAGAACTAGAACAAATAATCTAGAAATTTATATGGAACCCAAAAGGCTCATAATTGCCAAAGGAATCCTGAGGAAAAAGTTGAAGACATAACTGTCCCAGACTTCAGACAATATTACAAAGCTACAGTAATAAAAAAAAGTGTGGTATTGGCAGAAAAACATAGGGTCAATGGAACAGACTAGAGAGTGCGGTAATAGACCCACACACCTATGGCCAATTAACAAAGGAGGCAAGAAATACAATGGCAAAATACAATCTCTTCAGCAAGTGGTGTTGGGAAAGCTGGACAGCCATGTAGATGGCTACATGTAAATCAATGAAGTTAGAACACTCCCTCATATCACATACAAAAATAAACTCAAAGTGGCTTAAAGACTTAAATAGAAGACATGACACCATGAAACTCCTAGAAGAGTATATAGGCAAAACATTCTTGGACGTAAATCCTAGCAATATTTTCTTAGATCAGTCTCCCAAAGCAATAAATAAATTAATTAATTAATAAATAATAATAAAAGCAAAAATGAACAAAATGGGACCTAATCAAACTTACAAGCTTTTGCACAGCAAAAGGAAACCATAAACAAAATGAAGATAACCTATAGACTGGGAGAAAATATTTGCAAACAACGCAACCAACAAGGACTTAACTTCTAAAATATACAAACAGCTCACTATCAAAAAAACAAATAACCTAATCAAAAATGGGCTGAACTCCTAAATAGACATTTTTCCAAAGATGATATACAGATGGCCAACAGGCACATGAAAAGATGCTCAACACTGCTAATTACTAGAGAAATGCAAGTCAAAACTACGAGGCAGTATCACCCCACACTATTCAGAATAGCCATCATCCAAAAGTCTACAAATAATAAATGCTGGAGAAGGTGTGGAGAAAGGGAACCCCTCCTACACTGTTGGTGGGAATGTAAATTGGTGCACCCACTATGGAAAACAGTTTGGAGATTCCTTAAAAAACTAAACAGAGTTACAATATGATCCAGCAATCCCACTCCTGGGCATATGTCCGGAGAAAACCCTAATATGAAAAGATGCATTCACCCCAATGTTCATAGCAGCACTATTTACAATAGCCAAGACATGGGCGCAACCTAAATGCCCAACAGATGAATGGATAAGGAAGATGTGGTATATATATACAACAGACTATTACTCAGCCGTAAAAAGAATGAAATATTGCCTTTTGCAGCAACATGGATGGACCTAGGGATTATCATACTAAGTCAGACAGAAAGATAAATATATAATACCACTTACATGTGAAATCTTAAAAATAATACAAATGAATCTATATACAAAAGAGAAACAATCACAGACACAGAAAACAAACTATGGTTACTCAAGGGGAAAGGAGTGGGAGGGGTAAATTAAGAGTACGGAGTTAACAGATAAAAACTACTATACATAAAACAGATAAGCAACAAGGATTCACTGTATAGCACAGGGAACTATATTCAATATCTTATAATAAGCTATAATGGAAAATAATCTAAAAATATAGATACAACTGAATAACTGTGCTGTACACCTAAAGCTAATATTGTAAATCAACTATATTTCAAAAAATATATATTAAAAATTAATGTTGTGGCTAATTCCAAGGGTAGCATCTCTGGTGCCCTCTCAGCACAGTCCTATGTTTAAATAAGTCAATGATTAAACGTACTGCATGGGAATGTGATGCCTAGGAGAAGAATTCAGGCCAATTTAACAACAAACGATGGATTTGAGTATCCACTCCAACTTGGAGTAGATACTCTAATACTCCAAATTGTGGAGTATATTCTCCAAATATTGATTATACTATAATGACCCCCAGCAGAAACTGGGTGCTGTAGCAAAAACCAAGCTTTTGCCTGATTATCTGGGAGGTAAACGGTGCCAAGGTTTCCTCTTGGAACTTAATCAAATTCTCAATCAGTGTCCATGACATCCACATGGCAAAGGGGATATAATAAATCTTAACCATTTTTTGGCAGCCCACCATCTTTTAAATGGCTTTTCTGGATTCTAGTAAACCTCCACATTATGAGTCTAACTTTCTTAAGTCTCCTTTGCTGCTAGATTACAGACAGTAACCTGAGACAGTAACCTGATTTACAATCATAAACGTCTGTGCTAGCAACATGCACACGTTCTGAGCGGTTTCCCTGGGCATGAATGTCTGGCTTTCAGAGGGCATCGTGGTCGCAAGGGTCACGTTTATGAAACAGAAATGGCTTCGGTGCTGAGGCTGGTGCTACAGTGAAGCTGAGTTCCTAGATTTTAGTGCTCACGGGGCAGAGAAAATGGTAGCTATTTTTTTGTTGTTTTGTTTCTACTTTTTTGTTGTTTCCCTTTCCCTTTTTTTTTTTTTTTGATTTTGTTTTTACTTTTTTTTCCTTGTTGAGGTGAAATTCACAGAACGTAAAATTCACCGTCTTCAAGTGTAATTCAGTGGCATCCAATACAGCTGTGCAAGCACCACTTCTCTAGTTCCAAACTTTTTCATCAGCCCAGAAGAAACCTTGCACTGTTAAGCGGTGTTAGTTTCTTTCTCACGCCAGCTTTGTAGCGTGGTTTGGAATATTACTCCTGGGAGCTTATCCTGGAGTCATATTCTACAGTAGTACAATCACGTGTGAGTGAAAATATACAAGGGTAATCCTACAGAAACAGTTTGTGCCTAGATTCGTTCTTAGACATACTGTCTTCAAAGGAATGTTTTAAACCAGCCAAAGACTTAACACCAACAAGCTTACATTTTAAGTCTATTTTAAATTAAAAATCCAAAATAGTAAGTACATTCTTTTTTTAATTTTATGAGTTTGGAAATACAATAAACAATTGTGGAAATATAATTGGGTATATTACGTGTACAGCTCTTTCCTAAATGCCTGCTGTTCACATTTTTCCCTAAGATGAGTTTAAGCCAGTCAAGAATTATGGCTTCAACATGTCCCCAGTTGTCTTGCCATTCCTGGGCCTGCCTCAAACAAAAATAAGAGGTGCTGTTAATCTGAGGCAAGACAACTCATTGTGTTCTCACTGCAGCAACAGGCTGCCCTGCGTCCAGGCTCTGCGTTCTTTCCAGCTCCTGGCCTGGAGTGAAATGCTCTTCCCCAGCAATCATGTGATGACAAACCCAGCCGCAAGGCCCTAGGCATGAGGCTGGCCACACTCCAGGTAGACGCTGATCCTGCATCCAGCTAAAGCAGGGCCAGCCCTAAAGGAGAAAGCTGAGCAGCAGCCAGCTTTAAGGACCCTGCAGGCAGCAGGCGCTGAGTAGAAGCAGAGGGAGCGGCAACTCTCAGCAGCAGGATAGCAACTGGCGACTGACATTTGGAATCTGCAGCTTCCAGCTTCGGACAACACACCATTTCTAGTGTATACTTATCCTCCAACGTTTCTTGGGCAATTATTTAGAAAAAAAATTTGTTAAAGGAGCTATGTTTAGTGTTAGACTATAGATGCCCAAGCCGTATTCGGTGGTGTGCAGTTTTTATAGTAGGATGCAAAAATCTGAATAACTGTCTAAGGATTACTAATAGCAGCCTGGCCAATACTTGACTCAAATAGGGGTGAGACGCCTAAGGCAAAGAGGTCAATTTTAAAATACCATCGTGCTTAATTGTGTTAAGTGTTTATGCCTCACTAGACTTGAAGTCTATGTGAAACCAGATCCAAACATTTACCAAGGGCTGTTTACCACCTCCAGACTTGTTTTTTCATTCTTTTGAGTTTTGTCACTTTGCTTATTCCATTTCCCTTTGTTCGGTTAAAATGCTTAACATTCTCCTGTGTTCTATATACTATTCACCTGTGTGTGATGCACCTAGACCCTCTGAAAAAAAATTAAAAGCTATTTGATCTATGATTGTTTATTTAATGAACATGTGTTTTTTGAGCGCCTGCTGTACAGCTGGTATTATGAAAGACACTGGGACTAAAGAGACAACAAGAAAAGCACCATTTTTAGGTGGTGCTTTTCTAGGTCATGGAATTAAATTTCTCTTTCTCAGTGTCATTTAATTGCTACTCAGTTGACCGGGTTCCATTTTTAGTTAGACTATTTGGAGGCTCATGGATAATTGAATATTTTCATAAGCTGCATGAAATTGTGTAATTTTAAATTTCTATAATGAAAAAAGCACATATAAGTCCCAAATTGTGGATTATTGTGAGTTATTATAATAGGCAAAACTGAAAACATTCTTGCCTCGGACCTGTTTTCCAAAGTTAACAGGTGTTTTTGAGATCCCTCTAAATGCACCTTTAATTTTCAGTCAGCAGATAACAGCACTTGATTTCAATTCAAAGCAAGTTATAACGGTGTTCTGTTTAATACTATGACAAGTACACTTAAAGCTTCCAGCAAATAATTCTTTAGTGAAAACTGAACACTTTCAAACTGAAGATTCTCTGATCTCTTAGAAGGGGGAACATTGTGATTCTTTGGTCAAGTAACGTTAATTGAACAAAGTGAAAGGCAGATTTTACTCTTCCTCAATGTACTCAAACAACTGGCCTTTTTTTTCCTGTTAAGTATATTAAACACAACCTGAAATTTTATTTTCAATAAATGAAGTAAGCTTTACATTTTTCTCTGATTAACTTTTCTCAGGAGCATTGTAATGAAGTGAATTTGATTTAGTGCAACTTGCTGTATTAACTGCTACAGGCACTAAGCTATCCATTGCATCCTATAAAATCAAGATCACACAGAAAAATTCTTCCCAACAACCCAGAGAAGTAAAAAGGAAACATTCCCAAATAGTAGGTTTATAAAATGGGTTTATGCATTTTCTTAAATGCTCATCATCATTGGAAGGCAGACTATCCAGCTGCTTGTGCTTGTGTGTGAAACCAGTACAGCTGTAGAAATAGCAAACACACATCTAAAGTATTATTTCGACAGCAGGTTTTTATTTTCTAGACTCCATGTATGATTTCAAATGAAATACTTGTTAGGATCTTGGGGTTTGGGTTGCATAAAAATTGAACCATTTATTTTCAATGATCTGAAAAGAGCCAATAAAATCAGAAATTTAGGGTGGAAGAAGGAAAACACCAAAAAGCCCTCAACATTGCATTTAGTGATGGTTTAGATTCAGGATCAACAAATCCACAGTTAAATCCCGAGTATAAGATACTTTACACTCTACAAATTCTTAGTAAAATCTTTGCATTATATGTGACCCTCTCATTGAATGTTTTCCTCTTTCCTTTCAAAACAGCCAGGAAAAAACCCACAAATTATCAGAACTCAACCAGCATGAAATAATCTATATGATCTATTTGTAATTCGAAAGTCCGAAAGAGAATCTCCAGGCCCAGGTAATTTCATTGGAGAATTCTGCCAAACATTTAAAGAAATTAACATCAGTTTTACATAATCCCTTCCAGAAAGTAGAAGAAAGGGGGTCATCTCCCAATTCATAAAGCCAGTACTACTCTGCTATCAAAACCAAAGACAGTACAAAAAGGAAACCTACCCACCAATCTCTCTCAAGAACTTAGATGCAAAATCCTCAACCAAATATTAACAAATCGATCCAACAATGTGTAAAAAGGAGTATATAACATGGCCAAGTGGGATTTATTCCATATATGCAAGAAAGGTCAACATTAAAACAACAACAACAACAACAAAGTAATCCACCATATAAACAAAGGTAAAGAAGAAGAATCAGTGATAGTATCAATTGATACAGGGAAAGCATTTGACAAAATCCAATCCCTTCCAAATAGCCAGGGGTCCCTACTTTGGGATTTGGTGGTGTCGGCTCCACTCTCAGGCAACTTTCCCATCCTTGATATACTCCCTGTGGGGCTGCACCCTGAATGCCTGCAAGACTTTCAGTTGCCCAGTCTCGAGACCGAAGAAAGAGCCCGGATACAGCGATAGGCCTTCAATGGCTTATAGGATAGGGAAACTTACATACCTGAAGCAGAGGGTCCTGGAGCGACGCCCCACCGTAGACGGCAGACAGAACATGACAGCAGTGCTCACTTCTTGGGGGAACTGACGTCAGGTTGGCTCATCAGTTACCAAGGAAACCAGCAGCTGGGGGCACATCCCTCATGGCCCCTCTGGTTAACAACCTTCACGAACATCACAAGGGCAGATGTCTCCCTTGAATAAACTAGCAGGTGGAACCGTTCTGGCCTAAGGAGTAGAACAATCACTAGCTGGGGCAGGGGGCAAGCACGTTCTTGTTGAGCAGGGTGTAGGTGAAGCAGGGACTGGTCGAGCAGCGGATGTGCAGAGAGCAAGACAGCAGCCATCCTGAGTGGCCTGACTATATACGACCCTACGTAAGAAAAACGTTTTTCATATGCATTTTGTGAAGGACTCAGATTTTAAAAGAAATACTTGGATGAAAATGGTATAAATCAATCACAGATTTATCATATCATAATTTTTTAAGTCACATATCAGAAATGTGATTTTTTTTCACATAGGGAAAACAGTATTTTTTTCTAAATAAATAATGTAGTTGGAAAGTTTATAATTACTCCTATGGTATACACTTTACGGGCCTAAGCTAATCACCTTGCCATACTATTCCTGTTCCCAAGATCCACCATTATACATTAACATTTGAATGAACACACTTATTATATCGCCAGGATAGCAATTTCCAGATCTAGTGCTAATGTACTTCCTGGCTAAAGCTGAAACTATTAAGAGCAATTAACTAATTCATGAATTAATATTGTTTAGACATCAGCCTTTAGAACTAAATGGGATAATGTATGTAAAATGCTTAGCACATTTCCTGCCACAGAGTAAATACTCAATAAATGATAGCCATTAGTATCAGCATTATAAACTAAAGATGTCATGAGGTTTTCTACATTGACTATTGCCATGTGTGATTTTTTTTTTTTTAATGTAAAGCCATTTTCAAGCTAGGGATAAATTTCTCAAGTCCATTTTCAAATCCATGGTCCTATATGATGGACCATGCTCTCCCAAGTCCAATCACTACTCTATCAATCCAAAGTTCAGTTAAAACATTTACTAACAGTTTTTCCCTGGAGTGAAGTTTAGCTATACAAGTGCTATACATGCAAGTCAGTAAAACCAAATGCTACCAGCTAGTTTTATGTAAAGCCCTTGTTTCAGAAATTTGTGTCAGTTGGGTACTGTGGGAAGCAGATGCAGAGTTAGGAGGGCAAAAGCTTATTGAGGGGTAACTAGAACAAAATTTAGAGATGAACTGGGGAGGAAACAGTATTGGGCAGGGAGAGCCTCAGACGATGATGCAGGTCTGACAGTCTTGGCTAACACAGTGAGCAGCTCTGGAGCAAAGCTTGCCCATGAGGACTCCCACCGAGGGCAGAGATGGCCGGGACCCTCACCATGCCCAGCCATTGGCTGGGGTCTACCCTGGAAGAGTGGCTTTGGCTTGAGAGCTGGAGCAGACACGAAGGCACCAACAGATGGAGCTTGTTGACTGATTGCACTCTTTGCAGCTGATGAAAGAATTTTCCACACACTGAGGTACGGGGAAGTCATTCTGGAGTATACATAAGTTAACTTGAATTTTATGCTAACTAAAACAGCCCATTTGTGGTCCATCAAACATACATTGTATATTGCTTTAATTATTAAAGAAAAGGGTGCATTTAGCAGAAGAAAAGAATGTCCATGTTAAAAATAAAGATTAAATGCCTCCCTTCCTGGGGCGTCAGTGCTGGTCCTCCTTTGATGATAAGATTCCTTTCCCAGGTGCCAATGTCATACTGACTTGCTGTGTATGTGCTGATGGTTTTAAAATTATTTGCATTATTTTTAAAGCAATAAAATAATGCTTCCTCTTGGATACCCTATTCCTGCATCTAAATTGGTTAATGGCAGAACAGATGGAATCCATATTTTCTGTCTCCCAGGCTAGTAATCTTGGAAAGTCCACTTTAAAATAAAAACAGAATACAACAGTATACACTATACATTCTCACTAAAGTGCTATTTTCCTTTCTTTTTAATTATAAAAATAATAATTGGTTATTATTTTAAAAATTCAAAAACTTAAGAACGTTACATAAAAACAAATTTCCCCCTCTGCACTTCTCAACTTCCAGATTCCACTCCCTAGATATGATCACTATTAATACACTAATGCATTGTTCCTGACGTTTTCTGTCCATATATGAACATACATATGCTTTCTGTGATACACCAAACACATATCCTTTTAAAAATAAAAACACAAACCTGTTTGCCTACAAATATTCTTCAACAACTTATTCTTTTATTTAACAATAACATTTTTCATGTCATGATTTTATCCATAAATCACTCTGAATATTTTTAGCGGTGATAATGGTTTTCCATTGTAATGGATATGTCATGGTTGAATTCAAACACCCACTTGATGACAAGTATTTAGGTTATTGCCTGTGTAACAGGATATTAAATGAGACTCTTTCTAGGTCCCTGTTAGCTGAGGCTTCCAAGTCTGCAAATAAAACAGAAGGTGCCAACTACCCCAACACTCTGAGGTGACCTCCTAGACCACTTAGGTAGGATTTGCAAAGGAGGTCTCTATAAGCTGGTTTGGGACCCTGAAGTCATCATCTATTGTAAGTTACAAAATTCTTGAAGTTTATAAGATTGAAAAATAAAAGCTAAAATCTTAGACTGAGATGAGATTTTGAAAAATACTGAAGACAAAGAAAGGGGTCCTTTCACTTTGCTCAAAAGAAGATGGCCAAGAGGTACAAATTTCCTGTTGTAAAATAAATGTCAGGAGGATGCAATGTATAACATGGGGACTACAGTTAATAACACTGGATTATATATTTGAAAGTTACTAAGAGAGTAGATTTATAAAAAAAGATGGCAAAGGAGACACTGGGCCACTGTTTGAACAATGATGGTAACAAGTGATACAGTAAAGGTTAAAACAGTATTCCTACTTTGGCCTTACTTCCATGACCGTTACCAGATAGTAAAGGGTAGAAGTAAAATTGGCACGAGAGAACTGAAGCTAAAGATGAGTGAAGGAAAAAAGCACCAGGAACCTCTAAGATCATTTATCTCCAAACCTGGAGAAGTTGTTTAAAGCAGAATTGTGAACTCTCAAATTATAAGCTCAGGTACGCCAGTGTCTTAGGTTGGATTCCCTGGAAACAGAATGAAGTGGAGAACTAAGTTAAAATTTTTACTGGGGAGAGTTCTTAGGAGATAAATGGGAAGGAAATGAGGCAGGATTGGGCAGAGCAATGTCTGAGGTCTCAGTCAATCCCCCCGAGAGTTCTGGAACTGGGATGGCTCTTCAGAGTGATGTCAAATAGAGGTGGAGGGCTGGGCCATTTTATTCGTGCATCAGCTCAGTTAGCTGCTGGACACAGGTCACCTCCTGGGGTGGGGGCGGGATATGGCTGTGGATGGAGCAGTTAGGGTCTGTAGATGGTGTTCCTGGCAGCGGAGACTGGATGAATTGACACTAAGAAGGGAATCTGAGTGAAATAATAACACAGTATCCACTACAGGTAATGAAGGTTTTTTCCTTTCTGACACTCATTAATTTCTGTTTAAGTCCTCTACTTTGGCATGATTTTCAACTTCTGTGCAATTCTGGCTCACGGGAAATCATTCTGCCATTCCCCAAGTTGCACTGGAAAGAGTGGGGATCTGTGAAGTTGTCTTGGGTTGCCTGGAACCATCATTTAGACACTTCAACTCATTCTGCTCCTTCTGGGCAGGAGAAAACCCGCACACCTTGCCTCTCTCTCAGGGCTGCCCACGTTCTCAGCTGATCTTGGATCTCTGGACGTATGGAGTACTTCTCCTATCTCTCTCTCCAGTCTGAACAAATTCATGTAGCTCAACAGACCACAGGTGGAGATGAAGAGAAGCAGGGGGTGTGACAGTTTCGAGAAAAGCAGCCTCTGACTGCAGATAACACAGTTTTCTTCCCCATTTAATTTTTATGACCTGAGTTCCCTCTGGGCCTAGATTTTTTCTTTTTTTCTTTTTAATGTCCAAAGGCACAAGCTTCAGAGATTTAAAAAGCCTTTTCTTTGCTTTTCTGTTGTAACAGCCTTTCCCGGAGGCAATGAATGCATTGACTAAATGAATAAAGGGCAAAGAGTAAAAGAAATTCAGAAAAGAAAATCTTAGGTAACATCTCAAAATATTATCGTGCTACAATTACATCCAAGAATCCTAACAGGACCTGTGGATGAGATCAATGAAACTTTGTAACAGTCTTTGATGGTTCAGGGAGAAGGAAAAAGGATCTGATAATCAAAGTCAGGGAAGAGTCTCCTTTTTTTTTTTTTTAAAGTAGGAAGAAAGAGGATGCTGCAAACCATAGACTGATAACCTTAATGTTCCTCATAGGGAAAATGCCAGACAAAACTTAGCTCTTTTTTTTTAGATTGTTTTGGTTAGGCAAAGGCCTTCAAATAAGGTATCTGGACTCCAGCAAATAATTTGACAGTCTTCTGAGGTATCACTATGAATATGATGAGATGTCACTATGATATCACTATGAAGATGCAAAAATAGGGACCAGAAAACAGAGGGTCTGGTAGATTTGTAATACGATGAACAACTGACTGCAGTGAGAGCAGGAACGTGGCCAAAGTCAAGTGGTCAAGGTACAGGTGGACATGGCAACCACATCTGACACATGTAGAAAGCTGGACAGAACAGAGCACGTGCTCCTGAGGAAGAGGAGCCCCAGGGAACTCCTGGTCCTCTGTAAATGAGATGTGCAGCACCGGCCATGGAGAGGCCAATTATGTGGGGCTCAAAGGAAAAACAACTGGAGTTAATTTCTGATAATTAGAATTCATCTTAAAAGCAAATAAACCAAACCAAACAACAACAAAAAACCCCTGTGATATTGTGAGGTAATACATTACCAACAGTATGATGTCACAGAGAGAATCATTCATTCTACTAAACATACCGATTGGCTGCACTTCCCCCGAGAGAAATAGAGTGGGACTAGATGACTTCTAAGTGCTCCCACAGTTCTTTTTTTTTTTTTGGTTGGTGGAGGTGCTGGGGATTGAACCCAGGACCTCATGCATGCTAAGCACGCACCCTACCACTGAGCTATACCCCTCCCCATTCTATTCTTAAAAAATGTGAGTGCTAAACCAAAACCATGTGAATTACCACTTTTTAATAAAAAGGTTTTAAATGATTTTCAGAAAAACTAGTGATTCAGAAAGGGTTTTATAAAAGCCCGTGGATACACTCAGAGTTGATTTTATGGCTCATGACTGGCAATATTAATGGAAGCACTAATAAAAGTTATGATATGTAGTAATAAAACACCTAAGCATGGACTCATAAATCATCTACAACAGGATAAGGCAGGTCATTTTTCCTTTGTGATTTAATGCAGAGTAGATTTTACACTAAATTTAGTTTTCCACAGGAGACCTATAAACCTCAGAATAGGCTAAAGATCCAGGTTCAACAATGCTGCTTCAAAGATAAAATAGACATGAACATACAGATATGAGAAAAATCTGACATTCCAGACTTACAACGCGGAAATGGTTTAGTCACTCCACTTGATAGCGTAAGAGCATGGGAGTTTGCTCACTGGGTTCTCCTAACTTCAGATTCAGTAGGCTGACTTTCTCCCATTCAGCTCGACCAAGATTTTTAGATCAGAGTTTGACAAGGAATTAAAACTTATACTAGCTTTGGTCACAGCTGTTGAATTTGGAACTCAACTACTTACACCTGCCATCTGGCATCAGGGCTGCTCTGTTTAGCTCAGGAATTACTCCCCTGACTACTCCAATCATAAGCCCCTGAATCCTCGCCACTCGGGGTGACCAGGCTGGTCAAAGTTCCCATCCACCTTCTGATGGTTAAAGTTATGAGCTAATTTGACTGGGTTAAGAGATGCCCAGATAGCTGGTTAAACATTATTTTGGGTGTTTTACGTTTATTTATAAACATTATGTCTGTGAGTGTCTTCAGAAACATGCCAATTGGTAAACTGAGTAAAGAAGATTGCCCTCACCAATGCAGGTGGGCACCATCCAATCCGCTAGGAGCCATCTAGATCAGAGAGGCAGAGGAGGGGCAAATCAGCTGTCTCTGAGCTGAGACACCCATCTTCTGCCCATACACTTCAGTGCTTCTGGTTCTTTGGACTTTCAGACTCAGACAGGGACTTACTTACATCCAATTCTCAGACCTTTGGACTCAGACTGAATTATACCACCAGCTTTCCATTTTAATTCTGTCACTTTGCAACTCAAAGCGTCCCAATTAATTAGCCATAGCAGAGTTGCTTTTATGTTACTGGCTTCTCCCTAGTATATTTTCTGATAATAATCTTCAAAGAGCTAGTAACCTTGAGTAAGAAGAGATCTTTTTCATTGACAATTTAGAGAGGCTGGAAATTTAGTCCCTCATTTCATTTACTTACTTTGGAAGAGTGACCTATTCAGGCACACTAATTAAGAAGGAATAATGTTGAGGACCAAAGCTGTCCTGGGATTTTAGCTTCTTTTCCAAATTAAAATAAGTCATTGTGACATATGGTATTTTTCCAAAAATGGTGACACCAGTGTATTTCTCCCCACTCACATGCTTTTTTGTGAGAGGTGGATAATACCCCTCCCCACAGAGAATGGATCTAGGTACTCTTTCTTTGAATTCAGACAGAGCCTGTGACAGCCCTGGTCAGTGGGGAGTGATGGGAGCGGTGCTCTGTGGCTTGTGTGGCTGAGCCATACAAGAGACACAGCTTCTACCTGGCTGTCTCAGGACACCTGTCCTTGGAACCCAGCTTCTATACTGTGTGCAAAGTCAAACCAGCCCACATGGAGAGGTTCAAGTAGAGAGGAATGGAGGGCCCCAGCTGACATCCAGCATCTCCCAGACGTATGAATGAGCAGTCCTTTAGAAGACTCCACTCCAAGGCCTGGAGTCTTCCAGCTGAGGCCCCAGACACAGTCATCACGCTTCCTACTGTACCCTGTTTGAATTCCTGGCTCCCTAAACTACAAGCAATAATAATAGGTTATTTTAAGCCACCAAGTTTTGGAGTAATTTGTTAAATAGAAACAGATAACTAATTTAGTCATTTTGGTTGAGATAATAGATATTTTGCTGAAAGAGAAAACATGGAAGTATATATGTATGGTTAACAATGTTTTCTCAGAAAATGAAAGTGGTGGAAGAATTATGTGGACGGGTTAGCACTGCTGACTGCATAGTCTTTAGAGTGGGACTAGACCTTCTCAGACAGAAGTGAAAACATGTTATCTCCAAATGAGTGTTCAGTCTTTGAATGTTCCTCAACTTAGAAAAATGATGAAAATAACTGCGCTATTCAATCCCACCTACCAACCTGGAGCTCAGCTTCTGGAAATGGAGTCAATTTTGGTTGGCAGCTAAAGCAGAGATGATGGAACGTGTTTTTCAAGCCTGTTTCATTTTACTCCTGGGCACACAGCCCATCCTCATTTCCCAGCCTCCCTTGCATTTGGATGGGGGTAATTGAATGGCTAATTGCTCACCACTGTGGCTAAAATTCAAGTAGGGGCTGGGGTCAACTGCTCTCTAACCCCACCCCAATAGCTCGTCAATCAGCTATCTTGGAGATTTACCTTTTCCATAAATCCTTTCTCTGTCCTTACTGCATTACTGTAGATGGGCTTTTGTTTGAACTCCTGACAGATTTAATTGTTCTCTATGTTCACCCTGCAGGCAGAATGATGTTTCTGAAATATTCATCTAGTCATACCATCCTTCTGTTTGTAACTTTCTCCCTCCAACATCACCTCCTGCTAGTCCTGGCTGTGTCTCCCTGTGCCTGGAACACATTCCTTTCATGCTCTTGTCTCCACAGGACTGAGTCTGGCTTATCTCCCAGGGCTTTGCTTAAATACCCCTTTATTCAGTAAGCCTGACTTGAATTGCTAGTCTAGCCTCCTCTGGTTGCCTCTACTATGAGCTCCCACAGGGCTCTTGATTTACGTTAGAGGAGTGCTTATGGTTCCTTATTTAAATTGCTTAATTGTTTATTTCCCCTTTCTGGATTATAAATGCTGTAATGGCTCATGGATATTGCATTCCCAGAGCCTAAAGCAATGCCTGGCTCATAGTAGGAAATACATAGATATAGGCCATACATATGTGCTTTAAAAACAGGAATGTATCAGCAACAAAAAACCAAACAAGATAAAGAAACAAAAAACAAATACAAACCCCACAAAGATCTTCCTCCCACGCAAGCTGTAGTAACTGATGTTAACTAGTTAGCGAGGCTGCAGCAGGTAAGGTTTCCTAAAGTCTCTCAAATCTCAGGCATGTACTGAATTTGCTCCAAGATTTTTTCCTCCCCTGGCTTGGGAGAAGCAAAACACTATTATCTCAGTGAAGAAACTAAATTAAAAAAGAAAAGTCTGAATTCTATTAATCATCCAGACTCTATTCTCTGAAATGTGAGTGCTTAAAAATTTTTCCACAGCCAAGATATGTGCTAAATTTCAGCTTGATTTTTATTTGGAGGTAGAGTGCTAATTGGTAATAATGGGGGCGATGAATGAAATAAATTTGTATCCCTAAAATTTCTGCTAATGTATTATTGCCAGTATTCAAGACGTGTGCTTATTTTGCAGAAGAGGAAGGCTGTAAAAGAAATGAAGTAACTTCCCTTCTGTATTTTGGCTGTAGTTTGTAAATCAATGTAGACATTAATTTCCATTGTTTTAAAGATACAGTTTTAAAGTTGAAGTGTCACTTGTGATTTTTGAGGAGGTCATTAATTTATTTACGAAATTAAAAAAAAAAACCAAGAAGGTAAACAAATTTACAAAGAGATCATGATAGTGCCTTCCGGAAGCTACAGTAAAATACAAGTGTCCAATTCCTTTCTGTTGCAGCTCTGAACACTTCGCGACTTACAAAAGATTTACAAGATCAGCTTCTACATCAAGAAAAAAAGCCTCTCCACAAATCCATTCCTGTGAAATTCGAAACGAAAGAGGAAAAGAGAAAGAGGAGAGAGAGAGAGGATCTGAAAGAACTTCAAAGTTGCCATCGGGCATCAAATCCCAGGCCAGCCACGTGATTATGCAAATGATCTCAGGTGCAGAGGATTAACTGACACACCTGAGAACCTCGTCTGACAAGAGGAGCATCTAAACCTGCATGCAGAGCAGCCACCTCGTGCACCTGCAAATTGTCACCGGCTCTGTTTTTCTTGGCCTTTTCGCTCTCTGTTCTTACAGTTTCAGTTCAATATTCAGCTATTTTCTGCAATACAAGTTTCACAAAGTGTTATGTTCTTTAGGGAAATATTGGGGTGGAACATAAAGTAGCCTGTGCTGCAAAAGCAGTAGCAGCTAGTGGAGTTCACAGAAATCAGCAGAGCCCACTATAGTGATTTACATGCATGCTTGTGTTTAAAGCAAGCACTGACATAAAAGAGGCAACAGAACACAAAACATGCTTCTACGTAGCTTACAATATATGAACAGTATCAAGTAAACCAGCGACAGTGATTAGAAGATCCCGGAAATCCAGGCACCAGCACATATTTCGCTCCCCCTTCTTTATACATCAGGTACAGAGGGTTAAGATAATCATATTCTTCCATTTATGGTGTATTATCACTTTTCTTTGCAGAAGCCCTCTCTTTTTCTTCCTTTATCCCTGCTCCCCACTTCCCTCCTACCCTGCCCCTCATAGCTACCAAGAATAACAGGCTTGGAATTTATCCTTAGATATGTAAGCATCTCTGAAAAAAAAATAGCACTGTTTCTGTGTGAGTTGATGTTGAACACATACATTAATAGTATTATGCTACATGTCTCAATCTGTTTCACCACACACTAGGTTTTTAAACGCTGTCCCTGTTGTTGTCTGTGGCTCTGGTTCACCATTTCTGACTATAGCAGAATATTCCATAGTGTGCCTCCATTGCATTTTAATTCTCCATTTCCACCATGATGAACTAATGTTGTCTCTAAATCTCTACCATCATAAACAACATCACAATGGACATCTCTGAGCGTGCACCTTCCTGGTGACCCATGTGTGAGCTGTTCCAGGGAAAGTGAGATGGATTGATTGGTTATCTGATACTTGATTTCACCAGATTGTTTTCGAAAATGGCCCCACAAGTCGACCCCCAACCTTCTGCAGTAAATGAGGGTTGTTTTCCCCCATCCTCACCCACAGTATTATACGACTTTCTAACTTTTAGCAATACTATATTATGATTTTAATCTGCATGTCTCTAATTACTTGTGATTCTGGATCTTATCATAGTGCGTGAGTCAAGTCACCCCCTGTGTAAGCCTCTGTAGTAGGGTTTTCTGATATTTGTAAATATTTTTCTGAATCATTTCTTAATGATTCAGCCTTCATTTCCCCTTCTTTTCCAAACTTAACATAGACTTTAAGTTTTTCATATAAACTTTGGAACACATTTTTCAAGTTCCTTAAAAACTTTCCCTGGATTTTGATTGGAACTGTATTAAACTTAAAGATTAGTATGGGAAGAAGCAGAATCTTTCAATATTAAGTCATCCCAACCACAAAAATGATGTATCTTTCCATTTCTTTTGGTCTTCTTTCATGAAGAAATGTTTAACAAGTTTCCCCAGTAAAACTTCTGTGCACTCTTTGCTGGGTTAATCTGTGATGAAGGTCCAGAACACTGACATATTGCATTTTGCCAGTTCTAAGATGCACTTTATTTTGTTTTGCTTTACATAGAAATATCTTTGCAATCTGGCTTCATCTTTAGATTGATGACACCTAATGGCCAAAACTGGCAATGTTCTCTTCCACCTTATCCCCTTACTGGTGCATAAAATATTGGTACATTAGACCATAGATGGTTGATCATTCAAAGAATTATATTACGTATTTTTACTTAATGTTTTCTATTTGTTGCTTTCCTTTCCCTTTGGTTTATTTTGTCCATTCCCTTGGAACTTCCAGTTGCTCAAAAATCAAAACCGACCACTGTTTAGAAACACTCATTAACTTTCCAAATTATTACATGCACAACTTATCCTAATAATTTATAATACTAAGGGTATTTCTACATTTTTTTTAGATAGATCCAATCTATTTTCTTGTTTTGCTTGTAGTTTTGCTAATGAAAAAAACTTGAAAAGTACAACAGATAATTTAACAAACTTCCTTAAGCCAGCTTCCTAAAGGAAAAATGCTAACATTTTATATTTGCTTCAATTCAATTTCTTCTCTTCTTTTTAATAATAAAATTTAATTTCTTTTATTAATTTAACTATTTAATAACAAAATTATTATTGCAAAGGTAAAATTCCCTGTTTTTCCCTTTCCATGCTCATTTTTCATCCTTCTCCAAGGCAACCAAACTTGGAGTATAGCCAATGCACATACTGTCTGCTTTTATTACACACAATTGGACCCACGAGTAATATAAAGTATTGTTTCATAGATTTTAAAATTTTACCTGTATGACATCCATGGTACATAGTATTTCTATAACTTTCATTCAATGTTGTTTTTTTAGTTCTTGCTGAGTTGTACATATAATCTATTTATTTTAGCTTCTGGATAGTGTTTCATTTTATAAATTTATTTATTGAGTGACATTTGGGTTGTTTCCCTTAATTCACTATTAACAATCAACGCTGCTGTGAACTTTGAATATATTTCCTTGATCCTGTTCAGATGAAAAGAATTCCTTAACGACACCTTCTATCTCCTCGATAAAGGCAATCTGTTCTTTAAAAGAAAAAATAGATGAGTTATTTTATTCTTTTTATAAAGCCAATATAACTGATAAAAGCCCTAAGAATGTCTTTCTCCTCTTTGTATGAAATAACTGCCATGTGTTAGAATGTTACAATGAAAAGATGGTTGTTGTAATTACAGTCCGCGAAAGTGCTCTTATTAGAAAGTCAACTTTCTTTATTCTATTGGAAATAGTTTTTTAAAAACTTCCTGTGTGCTTTTTTTCCCCAAAACAAGCACAACCTAATTATTTTCCATATACTTCCTTTGGCAAATATAGACTTGGATAACTGCTTCATCAGAAACACTGAAATTCTCTTTACATACGCTTAAGTGTACAGTATCACTGTGTTGTTCAGTATGTAAACCTAGTATGTACCAGAACATTTGTATTACACCTATTTCTATAGCAATAGAATAGAACTACAAAACTTACATGTATTCATAGTAATGTTAAGTTGTTAAAAATTTATTATATTTCTATCATCTACAGAAGCTGTACTATTAAGTATCCGCACCAACCATATTCTTTCTTTTTTTAATTTATAAAAATAAAAATGAGTATAGGAAAAAAGTCAAACTGCACCAGAAGGTAAACAGTAAAAAGTAGGTCTTCTCCCCACTTCAGACCTTAAGTTGTCCAGAATCTTTGGTTCAGTTTATAATATATGAGCTCTTTATATAATAGCTTATGTTATTTAGAGTAGGATTTAAATAACGGTTATGGTTTAAATGACACTTATTTAGATATTCTAATTTAAATAGTGGTTATTTAAGTACTGGTTATTTGCACTCACCCTGGAACATATTATCAAATGAAGGATTCCCCACCACTCTTGGAATTTATCATGGTCTCACCCTTAAACCTCCACACAGATTATCTGCAACTCTTTTTCACTGGGTGTTCTTTAAACGTCTACCAAACACCCTCAGATAACCCCCCATACCCTATATACCATAGCATCCTTAAAATTTATTCTTTTGTTAAAAAATGAATAAATGTTGGGACTATTTGGTCTAGGGAAATCTTTATTATTCATAGGAAATTTTGAAACAGTATCAATCAATTTTTTTTGTTTTCCCCCATTTTAGTCCACTTCTCTAACTTTATGTATTTAAATTTAATAGCTTAATGTAATTAAATTGATCTTAATTAGGTAAATACATAAGTTAGTACTTTTCATTCTGATCTGTTCCTTTTTCTACTTCCACATCAATCGCCTACATTTATTCTTTAAAAACAGGGCAGGGGAGAAGGCTGATAAAATCAACATTAGGGTAAAAAAATGAATTCCTTAGTGTTTGGTTGATTTTCATAACTGTTAATTGGATAGAAACAGTCATTCAAGTAACTGGTGGTCAACCAACATTCCCACCCATCGTCCCAAGCAAGAAATACCATGGACTTCTGCCATGGTCAGACATGGAATTTTTATTAAAAAATGAATTCAGGAAGAAAATGGCATCTCACAATCATGTATGGGTTGCCTTGGGTGATATCACCCATTACTGTAAACCCCAAAATAAAAATAAACAAATAAATAACAAAACAAATAAAAACTAACCCTTAATTGCCATTTTATGTTTTTGTTCACACACATTTCCAAAAACAGAAAATTCTCCCTCCTGTGAAGTCAGGGGTAGGGGGGAAAAAAAGCTCTTTTTAGAAATTATTAACTGAATCCAGTAGATATATTAACATGCAGATAATATCATTTCTTTGGTAGAATTAATCATACAAGCAAAGTCTATATAATGGTTTTTATCCACAAAAGAATTCATAGGATAATACGTAGCATGAAACTAGAATATATTAAAGTTTAAATTGTATTAGTATTAATAGAGAGATTATTTGATTTTTAGCTGTAATATGTCAATAAAACCATATTTCTATTTTCAATTACCCATTGCCCATTACAGTTGTTTTCTTTAGTCACTCATTTATAGATTGCAAAGTCACTGTCTGAGGGCAGAGGAAATATTTCAAGTTCCTGAATTCTATCTGTGCCTTCATTTCTCTCCTTTCCCTTTCCCCACCTCCCCCTCTGCCCTATCCCAGGGGTGACCTAGCATGAAAATCTCCACCCAGAAAAGGATCATCAGAGTCTCTAACTCAGTCGTGTAAGTGGAAATATGGAGAGAACAGGTCGGGTGGTGTCAGGAGATGTCAGAAGAAATACAGAGGCGGGGCTGTGAAAGACGGGGATAAGTTGAAGTTGGGACAATGTGACAACACAGACAGAGAGCCAGGTAGTTGGTGGCAGCAGCAACAGTGGTATCACAGGCGATATGAACGAGAATCACAGCTTCCTGCTACTGAGGGCCAGGGCGGGCTTCAGGGATATGTAACCACGCCCAGAACTTGATTTAATGCTCTGCTGCCCCTGTCTTGACATTTTTATTAATTGTCTCTTTGAGATGCTTCAATCTGGACATCTACCATTCCTTACAGCCCCAATTATATAGAGAGGTCGTGATGCCCCAGGAGCATAGCACTCCAGGGGACCCATGAGGTGTGGGAGGGCAGAGAGGTCAAAGCCAGTACAAGGTGACAGTGTCGGGTCTAAGGCTGAGTAAACAGGGTGCCCACAGCCTCAACAGGCCACACTTTGCATGAGAACTGGAACTTGCTTTGAAAGCAGGAAGAATGCACTGCATTTTAAGAAACACAAATAACCAGAGAACCCTGCCATATCCCTTCTTATTCATATTATGTCCTGTACTGGCCAACTACTTACAATGAAAACGATGACTCTGAAGGGAAGGGAGAGCTAGGCAACCTGCAGTACGCAGAAATTGAGAGTAACTGGAAAAGATGCCTTGGGTTGATTTGTAAATGCATATTTAGGGTCGATGTGAGTACAGACACTGTGTCTTACTTTGAGCCTTGACTCCCTGTCCTGCAGAGACACTCCAACCAAAACTGCCTGAGACTCAGGCTGCCTATCAGCAGAAGGCAGATGGTACAAAGGAACCACAGACATAGACCGCAGGAGAAAATAATATACATGGTTTCACTGATAGTGTGCTTCCAGAGCTTAACAATCCTTTAGAAATTTAACAGCTGGCAGATGGCTGTTCCCCTGGGTTTGTTTGGGGAGCTTTGCTTAAATCCCTGGATCTGTGCTTAGAGCACGAGGCCTCCTGGGCATGGCCAGTCACACAGGAGCTAGTCTTACGTGCGGCCACAACCTGTTTTTGTTAGGGGTAATAATGTGCTACAAGTAGAACAGGTAGGGTTTAGCTAACAGCACAACTAACAAATCCAGAAGAAAAAGGTGTTCAGGTTACTTAGGCTAATTATGAAAGTCGGTATTTTTGGAGGTTAGATTCTCATAGAATGTGTCCTGGAGCTACTATCTGGAAAAAATTCAGCATCCATGGTCATGTTGGTAGCAAAAAAGGATGAGACACAAGAGGTTATTATTATTAAGAACTTTAGAATTTACCATTAACTTGAAAAACTGTATCTGACTGGTAACTTTTTCTGTCTTGGTGTGCAAACTGCTTACATTGTGGACATCAATCTCCTATGTGGTTACTTGGAGTGAAGATGGACTACCAGTTATGTAATTAAGTGAGAGGGAGCGGTTATAGATGGAAGCCATGCTGTGACTGTAGCACAAAAGTAATGATGAAACCTAGAGCACTGGTTCTCAAAGTGGGTTCCCCAGACCAGCAGCATCAGCCCCGCCGCCCCTTCCCAGCCGGGAACTTGATAAAAATGCAGACTCTTGGGCCCCACCCCACACCTACTGAATCAGAACCCAATTGCGGGCAC
Organism: Camelus bactrianus; assembly: GCF_048773025.1. Classification (NCBI taxonomy): domain Eukaryota; kingdom Metazoa; phylum Chordata; class Mammalia; order Artiodactyla; family Camelidae; genus Camelus; species Camelus bactrianus. Next base: position 53,763,447 of record NC_133543.1, read on the forward strand.
TCCTTGACCAGTCTGTGTCAAGGGACTGGCTTTATTCAATTGTCTTGTGGCTGATACTTTGAAAACTTAAGTGTCAAACCTTTAATCTTAGGAGATCATCTGCTTTTACACTCAAATGAACCAAGATAGAGGAAATTATTCAAATAACCTACATATTCAAGAGAGGAGTTTTGGAAAGAGGCAGCACTAAGTCAATCAGACTGCATGTAAGAAAGCGCTGAGGGGCCTTCCATTCATTTAAAATAAAGTTCTTTTTGGAACGTCATAATGTTTATTACAAGCAATTAGCCAAATTGAATTAAACTGCATTAATCTTCACTTTGGTCTCGTTGACATTAGAGGCTGAAAGGTTACTTTTAGCCATTAGCATGAAGCTCAGAATGATGGCAATTTTATAAGTATTAGCTTGCTACCTCACCTCACTGCATCCTTTTATCAAATACCGGAGTCATTCAGAATGAATGGCCCAGGGGTCAAAGCTGCACCGCAGGAAGTACACACTCAGGGGCTCCTGCCATCGGCACCAACTTGAGATCTGTGCAAGAAGGGCCTTGACCCGGAGCCCTGTGCCGTGGAGGGCTGTGCTCAGGGTCTCCTCCAGCCTCACGGCCTCCCTTCAAGCCCCGGGATCTGCAATTTCCTGCCAAAGGCCCTGAGCTCACATCCAAGGCCTTGGCAGGCCTCCTCCTTTGGTCTGCTATCTTGCGGGTGGGCCACAGCTCCAGTGTGTGTACCACTAGAGGCAACACAGGGGGCTAAGGGGCCCCTCTCTGCTGGGGAGGGAGATCTAGCATGGATGTGTGAGCTGGAGGCTCCATGTTCATGTGCAAGGACAGAGTGGGGGATGGGAAGGGAGTGGGCAGCCCTGGGTGGGGGGTGGGGGCAGTTCTTCTTGCTCGACCATGAGAAACGAAAGGAGTTCAATTACTCTGAAGTAAAACCTGACCTCCTAAGGCACCATGAAGGGGATATAGTTTTTGTAACAGTTTCCTGGCTTGATTTATAATCCTAAATATTTAGACAACTGGGATGTGGGCCTCCATTAGCATTCTTGACCCAGGCCCATCAAACGTTAGGGATGGGCTAGCCACCCACGGTAACTCCTGTCCCACCGCGTTACATGAAACTTGAATCTCCAGTTCTTATTACTGGGTTCAGAGAGTGCCATGTACGAAGAATGGTTACTATCAAACAGTAGGAGAGATTTACAGCAAGGTGAACTTGGAGAACAGCCCCGTGGTAATGAGGAGGTGCCCCAGCTTCTCTGTTCACAGCGAACACCCACTTCAGGGAAGACAAAGAGAGCTAACCATGGACGGGCAGGAAGAGAGACTTTTAAAATGTACCAGAAAAGCATTGCAAGGACTCTAATGTGGAGCTGGGCTGCTGGGATAAAAAATCAGCCAGCACCTCGGCATGGAGTGTTTAGGGGCTGAATAGGATAATATAATAGCTTAAGAGTTCAGGCTCAAAAATTGAGAAACAACAGGTCCTACCATATAGTACAGGGAACTATATTCAGTATCTTGTAATAACCAATAATGAAAAAGAATATGAAAACAAATATATATGTATATTTACATGACTGGGACATTATGCTGTACACCAGAAACTGACACATTATAACTGACTGTACTTCAGTAAAAAAAAAAAGACTGGAGCAGTCATTACTGTGACCACCTTCATCTCTATTAGACTCTTATTCATCTTTATTTCCCCTAGATTTTGCACAATACTTGGCAGAATGGATGTTTATTGGCTAAATGATTGAACAGAGTAGTTTGATCACGGAGTAACAAAGTAATATGTATGATTGGTTATATATCACATAAAAAAGTGATTTTTAAAGGATTCCACTGACTCAGCTGAGTCAGGCTATTGTGGGTAAACTTGACCAATAGATTCATTATCATTGTCCTTTTCTTTTTCTCTAAGCATGTACCTTTAAATAAAATAGCATGATTGCCCAATGTGTACTGCCATAACTAGATTATTATAATTTATGTGGGGTTTGCCACAGATACACGATAATGTACACAATTGATACATTAAGACACAACAGCAAAGAACACTTCTTACATATGTCTGTTGGAGAGTAATTCTCGTTGTACAAATAGAGCTTAAGTAAAACAACTTAATTCCCATATACACTATGTTTTTGTTTTTTGGCATTGTTTCTTCTGTGAGAAGGACACTGAAAATTAAAAGAAAAGGAAGTGGTGCTCTGTGTCAGAATATCTGTATCACTCTTTGCCAGCAAGAATCCACTTTTACCCTCTAATTTGACAGCTTTATAGACGCATGGAGTCATACTTTCCGAACAATTTGGATGATACCCAAGAAAAGACAGCAGTGGATGGGGGAATGTTTAGGTAAACAAACCCTTGCAGAAAAGCCTGTCAACTAGGAGCAGTTGCTTCAGGTAATATTTAGACCAGAGGGTTAAATTGTGTTTGCCTGCCTGTGATTTTTGTGTATATTTGCGGTGTTTCCCACATGTCGGCATGCATAAGAAACCCCCGAAGAGCTCATTAAAATGCTGATGACTCAGCCCCACCCCCGAGGGTCTGCTTCTTTAAGAACCTGCATTTTTAACATGTTCCCAGGTGAGGCTGAGGCTGAGGCTACTGGCCTCAGACCACACTTTGAGTAGCACAGTTAGGGCCAATAAGGCACGTACTCCCGTATTCTCTAGAATAATAGAGTGACTTCCAAGCATGGCTAGCTTTAAAATCATCACCTAGTGAGTTTTTTTGCAAGATTTAGATAGAAACCCAACATCACATCTGCTAAATCAGAATCTCAGGAGCTGAGCCCAGGGAACATAACGAATCTTAGATAAACTGCAAAGTTGAGAGGCTCCCATCTACTTACTCTTGGAAAAGCCAGCTTGTTGGTTAGGACTGATGAGACTCAAGGGCTAACACATTTAGGAGCACATGCTGAAAAGAGACAAATCATAACATTCAAGTAAGAAAGTGCTCAAAAACTAGTGGAGGTGTATTAAAAGGACAGAGGAGTCAATCAATGGCCAAAGCAGTACTAATTGTGGCAGTAAGATAACTGATAGCATTTTATTATAACCCTCAGAAAAAAGTTAAATATCCACGAGTCCATATGGACATAAAGAAATCCTTAAATAAATAAATAAATGGAGAAGAGATCATTCCTCCTTAAAGAAGAATCCCAGTTAGTAAATGCAAAAGGAATAAAAGAAATAGAAAATCACATTTTCTATGTGGTAGCATTAAGCAAGCACTACAGTAATAATGCAGGCAAGATTCACTGATGGATGCTCAAATTAGTGGATGAAAATTTGATGAGAAACAAAATATTTGCATAGGCTTAAAGTATTTCTCCAAGAAATTTATTAGTTTCTAAGGAAATATAGTAACTTTACAGTGGAGAAACTCAGCAGACCCCTCCCTCACCAAGTGAATATCACCAGTAATAAGACATCAACATATACCCTCTCATATGATGCACTGAGGACACAGTATTCTTGCCAAAAATGCTTTACTTCAATCTAATCATAAGGAAATATCCGATAAACAGATAAATCCCAAATGAGGTCAGTTATAAAGTGAACATAACCTTCAACAGTGTCAAGGTCATGAAAGACAAAGATCAAGGAACTGCCACAGATTGGGGAAGTCAGACTAAGAGGAAACGATGCTAGATTGGATCCTGAACCAGCAAAAGCACGTTAGTGGAAACCTAATAAAATTCAAATAAGGGCTATGGTTTCGTTAATTGTATCATAACAATGTTTATTTCCTGGTTTTGATCACTGTACTGTGGTTACATAAGATGTTAACCATAGGGGAAGGATGGGGAAAGGTATATATGGTAACTGTACTATTTTTGCAAACTTTCTTTCAGTGTGAAATTATTTTGAAGTAAAATTTAAGAATTTCAACGCGCTCTGCCTTGTGAAAACCCATCACCTAAGCGACTCCACTGCCTGCCTCACCAGCCTGTGGATAAGCTATGGGAGGGACCACCTTCACCTGGAAAGTAACCTGATAACAAGCAGAGAAGGCAACACAAACTTGGGTCCAGTGGTCTTCCAGGGATCGAGGCTTTGTCAGCCTCAGTCAGCTCTTCATCCCGAGTTGCTACCTCATGGAGGGACTAAAACAAGTGAGGGAGCCCCCAGAGACTCCGGTCGGAACTTCCTGGACTTTGGACCATGTGTAGAACTTCTGCAGCTCCTGACCCATCCTTTGGACATCCCTGCCACCCAGCCTGCAGCCCCACTGCCACGGGAGCAGGAGCCAGGAGACTTCCACAGCCTGGGAAAATCCTAACAGTTGGTGGTCTGGGTGCAGCCCATAGGGTCTGTGTGTGAAGGTGGTACCCTGTCCCCAGTAGCAGCTTTAACATTCTACTTCTTTAGAGAGCATTTTATCGACTGCAAAGCTCCTTCAGAGCAGTGTTCCCATTTTCCCCATGTCCATATTTCGTCACATGTCCCATCATTCAAAGTCGAGCAGATTCGGCTCCAGCAGTTGCCTTTTGGAAGCCGTCTGCTATCCCCACAGGCAAAAGCAGCTCATTTCATTCCCTCTGTGGTAGTTCTCATTTGCATAGCCAGGCTTCTAGCTTGTTTCACTTAACCTTCCCTTCACATAAGAAGGTTAAAAGGTGCTAAACTGTGCTTCCCAAGCTGCAGGACCATTTCCTGATCATTCTGGGAAGTGGTATGATGGGGAATTAGCAGAGGTTGTAAAGATAAATTGGGGTTGATTTCTGGCTCTGAGATTTACTGAGTGTGACCTTACCCAAGTCTCTTCATGCTTCTGGGGTCTAAATTTTCTCAACTATAAAAAAAGGGGCAAATAATACATGTAAACTTTAAAAATTATTATGAGGATTACATGAAATAATGTATGTGTAGAATTAAAAATTAGTCTCTCATTTATTAGATAGAATAAAAATGATCTAAGCGTGCTTTCTGCCCAGACTTAGTAAAGAAGGGAACATCTAAGGAAAAGGAATCTTGCAGAGTAGAAGCTGACTCTGGACCCACCAGCACTTTATTTGTACAAATAATCTACTGTCAGTGGCCTTACTTTGAGCCCAAAAGGAAACAAACCAAGAGCCAGGTTTCAATGAGACTAAACTGAACTATGCCTTGTTTTTTATCCCAAATGACAAACTTCCTCTTGTATTTAATTTGTTTTACGAAGACTGTGTTAAAATTTGTTGGGGAACCTTTAACCTCTAACTTGAGAGAACTGCCAAAAGTCATTAACACCTTTTTGGAATTAGGAAAGCTCATGAGATGTATGTCTGATTCTTCCCTAAGTCATAAATTACATCACCAATGTCTTGGGAGGGGGTGGGTTTTCGTTCTTCCATTTTTGTTTGTTCGCACTCTTTAAATGTTGAAAAGTTATTGGTGGAAAAAAAAAAAAAGCATTGATCTGTTTTCTTTCCAGCAGCTATGCATTTTAAGGAAGTGACTCGGGCTTGATTTTGATTCAAATCCACTGTGAAGCTTAGTCTCATCATGATACACAAACACCCTAAACAGGGTAGCATTCAATGAATGAGGAAATGTTAGTTCTCTTTCTCTGCACTTTTATAGCTTGTAACTAAACATCACCTTATTTTTATCTGAAACTTAATTGTCCACATTAAATTGACTCCAGATTGTTTCTTTCCTCCCTTTGAGCCTCACATTGTCCTCAGGTACAGTTAGGCAACTTTATCTTCGAATGATGGTTTTCAGAATTTCTGAGTATTTTTTAAACCAACAATTTATTGAACCTCCATATGATAGTGGTAGATTCACATATTAAGAAAATACATCACATGCCTTTTCCCCAGCCCTGCAAAGACTACTTACAATGCCCACCTAATCAATCCCTTTGGAATAAGTTATTGAAGTCCTTCTGTTAATCTGGGAAGGGGGCATTTTCAAACCATAATCAGTCATAGACACTTTAGCTTGAATTAGTCAGCTAGATTATTGGTGAACTGAATGATCTAGGTTGCCATCTAACAGGAATATGAGTGAGCGAGAGACAGGGATGGAGATCTTGTGGTGCTGCAAGAAAGTTCTGTTTCTTGTGGAGTCTGGTAACCATCCTGGTCAACCAGAGAAAATAATGGAACCGTGGGGTGAGTGCCTGAGAGATGCCAGCACTGCTTTTAATGGATTCACAGGAATGATCTGTGGTTAATGTGTCAATGCACCCATCTCAGTAAAACTACTTTCTCTTGTATCACTTATCTCTGAAGCCAACTGTTACTGCCTTAGTCATGTTGTTCTCCTAAGCAGGCCAATGTCTCCCTTGCACTCTTACTTACACTGCTCATTTGTGACTGCCTCAGGGTCCCCCAGCTCTGGCTCCAGCCGTGGCCCCTGCTTGGTGTGGCTGGCCTTGTTTGGAGCCAGACATGTAGTTTCAGATCCAGGGACACCTTGGACTTTCTCTTGATTCCTGCCCAGCCTGCCTTTGCCAGGTACTCTCTTCAGTTCCTCTTTGTCTCATACTCTGCAGGCGTGGGGTCTGCCCTAAACATGCCCGAGTCAGAGTTCCAGCCCCACACTCACCTGCCTGGAATGGGGGACAGAGCAGGAAGGACTACTCTTCACTATCATGGTCTCTAAATAATAGTGACGTAAACAGGCTTGCTAATGGCATACGAAGAAAGACAAAAAGGAGATTCAAACTGAAGTTGGGGAGAGAGTACAGAGATGATGACTATGAGATCCTGCAAGATGAGGGAACTACAAGGTCAAGAACTCAAACTGAGATCTTCTCAGGAATCTCCTACCATTCTGATCAGCAGCTAAGGTTGGGCCTAATGGTTCAGTCTGATGCGGCTGTGCTGCTGTGGGTTCCACTCTTTTCCAAAAGACCTCTAGGTGGTGGTGTGCTAGGGTTGGTCAATTACTACATTTTCAGGAATTTTGCAGTCTAGTTGCTAAACACAGCCATTAGCCATTATTCAAACTTAAATTATATACAATCATTATATAAATTATATACAAATTATTATATACAAGCTAAAAGGATGGACAAATTCTTAGAAAGGTACAATTTCCCAAGACTGAACCAGGAAGAAATAGAAAATATGAACAGACCAATTACCAGTAATAAAATGGGGTCAGTAATTAAAAAACTCACAACAAACAAAAGCTGAGGACCAGGGAAGACGGCGAGACGATAACAGGCTGGTGAGAGTGGGAGTTAGTGCTGGACGAGAACAGGTATATTTTTCTGAGTGGAGAATTATGTCTTAAAGTCAGGGTATAGTTTAATTAAAAAGAAAAAAAACTACCAACAAAAAACCCCCACATATTGCGTTTATAAGGGCTAGATTTGATCCCAGCTCTATTGTTTATTCGCCATGTTTCTAAGGGCAAGCAAAGCAAAGTGTTTTACTTTGATACAAGTTTTTCTCAACTCTAAAATAGAGATTGCAATGCCTGCTCCATCTCCCTTACAGTGTTTCTGTAAATCAAAATGAAATAACTGGCATGAAAGTGTTTTATAAAGATGCCATAAAGCTTCACAGGTTTATAGATGTTGATAAATTCTTTGTTTATTCCTAACATGAGTCTTTTTTCTTTAATAGCAAAAGCAAAACAAACAAAAACAACACCCATGCAACACAGAATTATTCCTGCTAAGAGAAAGCCACCTAATATGGTTCTGAAGAAAAAAAAAAGACTGGATTATATACCGTTAACACTCACTTTATTCATGTCTTTGCTTAATTTTATATTCCTAGAAATAAATCTAGTTACCTTTGATCATGCTAGTTATATATACTTAGATGGTTTGTAACTGGAATAGTGTTTTGCCATTTAAGTAATGGGGAAGAAGCTATTTGTATTGAGAAGGCTATAAACCAAGAGTTCTGGTACTACAGAATTAGTGATTTAAAGTAAAATTTCTTTCTGCTGGGAACACAAATGACACTAGACTGACTGGTTGCCAATCAATGAAACTGTCTCCACCAAGGTTGGTTAACGGCAGTTGCAGCCTGCAGAGCAACCACCCTAGAAGGCCATAATTTCCCATGAGGTGAGAGTAAGATGAGAGACTAAAATAATTATTAAAGCAACATTTAGACACATTAATACCCAAACTTCTATCTGTAGCTAAGCAGCAAGAGTAGGCCACTTGAGTTCAAAATTAAATCGTGAGGGGTGTATACAGTTTATTTAGTTGGAGAAAAATAATAATCACAGAGCTGACTCACAAGTTTTATGACTCACAGATAATTACTGTTTTGTTGTTCTAGGAAGTAGAGAAAAAAGAAGTGGCACATCTGGGAACTAACAAAGATATGACCTTGAAGATTTCTTTGGATCTTTCACACTTTGTTTTATTGCCAAAAAGTGGAGAGACCATCAGCTAAGGGTGTTGGAATTTTCCTAATTGCTCTGGTAGCAGCTGGCTTGCAGTTATTACTGGTGCTTTGGAGACGACCAGATGTCTAGATTTCAATCAGGCTTGCCATGATTCATCTCTGGGAAGGAATTCAACAGGATTTTGAAAATCCAGAAAGCAGAAGTGGAGAAAACTCTTTCTGAAACTTCCCTCGAATTCCCCAGAGTTCAGTTCTTTTGAACCAGCTCCTGACTTCTGACTAGAAGTGAGATGATTTACCTAAAGGTTATTATTCAGGCTTTCTCAAGAGCAGCTGCATAGAACTTTGCTCTGGGCAAAGCATAGTTTTACTGGATAACACAGTGCATTAGGGAGCATGATTCCTACAGTCAATTACAGTTTCACGATTGGTTAATTGTGCTATTGTTGGTTACCTTTAATATTTTATTGAAACTCTCCATAGCATTCATGAAACGTTATTTTTTGAGGGCTCACAAGGTAGACAGCCCAGTACCAGAAGCTGTGTTAGGATCTGTTGGTTTGTAGACTTTAGTATAGGAACTTGGTGAGGAGCATTACAGAATGCAGAATTACCTTATAAATTAGCTTTTATCTATCAAGAATATTTTATTAGTTAATCCCAGGAAACTGAAGTCATTGCAATAATGTGTATAATAACCCATGTTTTCTACTCTTGGTATCTGATGCTTTGACATCTGAGGCCTTGCTGACTCTTGAAGGACTGCACCTCCCAAGATTAGCTAACTCCTAGAGACAGCAAAAAATTCACCTTTCCTATGCCAACCAACCAATCCAGAGCCCTTACCGCCAGCCTTCATCGGCCTGTTACATTCCAGGCCACTAGCTCCCTGCCCTAATCACAACAGGGCCACGTACCAGACAACTAGGGACAGACCCTATGCCCCAGGGCCTTATTATTCAATTATTCAAACTTGCCAATCCTAAACCTGCTTACCTTGTCTCCCCCATTCCCTCCCACAGAAACCACAATAAATGTTCTTGTCCATGTCTTTGCCTTCCTCCTTTTGCCTCCTGACCAACCCGGGAGCTTCCCCATGTGGCTCTGCAGGATGCATTGGGCTTCTATTTCTAGGGTTATGTGGATATTAAAACTGTCTTCCTTCATGACAGTCATTTCTGTGTCTATGTGTCTTACTGCACCCAAATAAAACAAAACCTGGGCACCCTTTTATAACAACGTGTTACTCAACAATGAAGAAATCAAGCATAAAACATTTAGGTAGTCCAAGATCATGAGGTTCATCAGAAAAATAATTACTCCCTACCTTAAAGTTTATTAAGTCAATCTTTCACTCAAAAATAATGATTGAACCCTCCCTATGTGTAAGGAATTCTGCTAGGGGATGTAAATCCACATTGGGATAATGGAAACAAAAGAGACAAAGCATAATACACCCCAAGAATTTCTCTATTTACTTTTAATTTAGACTTGACATTTCCTCTGAGTTTTCCTGTTTGGAGCCCTCTCTATTTACCTACTGTAACCTTCTTTCTGCTCCCCTGCCTTCTGTCTTCCCAAATTAGCACTGCCCTGCTTACCTTCCTCCTCCCTGTAGCAGGCGTCTCTCACACCATGGTGCACCTGCTCCCATGGCTGGCATGCCCGTAACAGACCCCTCATTGGTAGCATCACATGTCACCTAACGCCTGGCTAAGCAAGCTGTGTATTTCACATTGCGAACTATGGATAAGTAAGTGAATAAGGAACTTGGCCAGTGACTTGTTTTTATGGGCATTTAAGCCTTGCTTATTTGTAACTGAGAGGTAGTATTATTATCAGAAGTAAGTACAAAGTGAAGAAAAGTTCAGAGACTACCAAAGAAAGGTGCCTATGGGAACATTTATCATCTTCTCTGTATTCCTGTACTGATGCAAACCTTGAGTCTCTTAACATGTAACTGATACACAAGGAATTGCATATGCAATAGGTTAGTGGGGCCCTAAACAAGCTGAACTGTGAAAAATGATCATCTCTGCAGTACAAAGGAGAAAATACCTCAAAAAGTTAAGGTATTGGTCAAGACATAGATCTGAACAGAGACTTGACAAATAGTGCCTGAATCAAGAAAGGGGCTCACATTTCTTACACAAGCAGAAATCTGACATTAGGCAATCCAGGGCTGATGCGGGTCCTCAAACACTCAGGCCCCTACTTTTCTGTTCTGTCATCCTTAGCTTTTGACTTTTATCCTTACGGCCACAAGATAGGTGCTACCTTTCCAGTCATCATATCTAAATTCCTGGAAGAAAAAAGGAAAAAAGGAAAAGAAAAACTATTTCCAGCTGTGCCTGACCAATTTTATCAATCTTGAGACTTTCCTGCAAACTCTATCCAGTAAATTTCTGCTTATAGCTCTTTGAATATATTATGTCACCTGGCCACAGGATCCTGGAAAAATTGAATTAAAAAAAAAAAAAAAACCTTTGGTTTTATTTTCTCCACTGCAAACTGAGTTTTTGTTAGCATGGAAGAATGAATGAAGATGGAAATTAGTAGTCAAAATCTCAGTTTCTGCCAGTTTTTAACAAAAACCAAGTGGGTGGACCTCCAGGTAGGTTCAAATAATGACAGCAGTATAGCTGCTTGCTTCTGCATATATCCTCCCCAAACAATACAAACAGCAGAAGGAAAAAGTGAATTTATTTGCAAACTACATATTTAGCACAGCCTGAAGACAAAGAATGTCCAAGATTTGCAGATACACACTACTATATATAAAACAGACAAATAACAAGGACCTACTGTATATCAAAGGGACCCATATTCAATATCTTGTAATAACCTATAATAACCTATAATGAAAAAGAATATGAAAAGGAATATATGTATGTTTTTCCTTCAGAAGAAAGGCATAAAGAGAATAATTTGGGTGTTAACAGAGTCCTTGCTGGAAAAAAAATTAGGCAGAGCTAATATTTAAAACTACAATCCTACAGCACAGGGAACTATATTCAGTATCTTGTAGTAACTTATGGTGAAAAAGAATATGAAAATGAATATTTGTATGTTCACATATGATTGAAGCATTATGCTGTACACCAGAAATTGACACAACACTGTAAACTGACTATACTTCAATAATTAAAAAATATATATATATTATATATATATGTAACAAACTACAATCCAAGACATCTTTCTACAGTGAAAAAAGACTTATGTCTACACATTCAGAGAGTTCACTGAGTGCCAGGAAATATTAATTCAGAATGATCAAACTCTAATATATCTTCTAGTCAAAGTAGAAGATTTCAAAGATAAATATAAACACTAAAGGCCTCCAGGCAAAAAGACCAAATAACTTACAGAGACAAAAAGAACTCGACTGGCATCAGACATTTCAAAACCAACATATAAAGTAAGACAACAATAGAAGAACCTTTTAAAAAGGTTCCACATAAGGAAATGTGAAACAAGCATTTTATATCCAGCCAAGCTGTCCTTCAAATACCAAGCATATAGAAAAACCAACACAGAACTTAGGAAATTAGGTATCCATCAGTCCTTTTTTGAGGAACTTACTAGTGGATAAGTTTCATGAAATTGAATGACGATTGGAATAACTTGAGCAAAAGGACTGATGGCGAACATTTAAAAATATGTAAGTGCACATCTGAAGCTCAAACAGAAGTAGCAGTGAGGATAGAGGACAAACAGACAAATGTTACATGCTGTTAGAAAGCAGAAAAATTGTTTCAGTGACTGAGTCACTATACTGTACACCAGAAACTAACATAAAATTGTAAATCAACTATATTTCGATTTTTTAAAAAGTGAGACCTTAAAAAGTTGTTAATTTTTGTGTATAAAAATGAAAAATTGTTTCAGAATTTAAAAGTGATAAAATAAAATCCATGACTGCTTTAAATCTGTCATGAGTGAAAATGAAAGTATCCTTATGGGAGGCAGGCAACAGGAGCATTTCAGAGTTCAGTGCTGTATGGCTCTGGAAGTGAAAAGCCAAAAAATGGAGAAGCATAGGAAATACGACCAGAAGAACTGCTCTAAAGACAAATCTAATAATAATATCACAGAGTGGAACAGAGGCCACAGGCATTGGCTCTGAATGCAAATTCCTAGTCCACTTGGTGAACGAGCCAAGTCTGTCGGCCACATGTCAGTCACTGGGGCCTCGTCAGAACTGGCCCCAGAGCAATGCTGGCCGCCCTAAGTACAGTGTGTATCTCAGTTTCTCTACCATTTGTTCCAGCTTGCCAACCTACTCATCCTCTCCCCGACATTGTAAGATATCTTCCCAAGAGAATTCAAGCACCGTCAGCAAAACTTGAGGTTTTATTTTATTTTTTTTAAATCTGCTCTTAAACATGGAGGTGGCAATTTTGCAATTTCACATGATATGGATTATCTGCAAATATTATGCACTGTTATTAGTCACTTATAACCTATAACTGTGAACAACCTATCCTTTCTTTTTCTGTTTTTAGATATAAATACAATTTTTAAGTGTCCTTATATTTTCTCCCTTGATTATGTTCCAAAACTATTTGCACAGACTGAATTGTTCTAACTTTTAAGATTCAAACTCATCAGGCAGAGACTCCTTTGCTTTTAAGGTCACTAGGTAAAGCACAAAAAGCAAAAAGTATCCAAAAAGTCACAGGATTTTTCATATTCACCCCCAGGAATCCTTCCCTTCTGCCTTTGAGCTTTGCACTACTGTTTCTCTAGATCAACTACTTTAAAGCTTAAAGATAGACTTTTTTTTTTTTTAATGTTAAAAGATGTTTTTAAAATGTTTTAAAAGCTTGTAAATTTTACATAGATATTAAATACAAATTGCCATGACCTAAATTTTTCACGTTGATAGGTACAAACTATACAGTATAATCTAGGATTTCTAGGGTTGCTCAAAGAAAACATTCCTATAATATGGACTATCTACAAGAATAATGGCAATTATGATTTAGAATTCCAAAATTCCCTCTCCCCACTTCATTGTAATGGCTCCATGTGGATGGATTACAGTGATCTTTAGATGTCCTATGTGGTATCTGCACATTTCAGTGATCAAAGTAGGGATAGGCAGATGTGAAAATCAGTTTTGATTTTCTCTCACTTTGCAGCGTTTCCTCACTGTTGACAACTTCTTTGATGCCCAGAGGACTCTTCTGTGAGGAAAGGAATGCTCACCACTTGTACTATGTCTAAAGCCTAATTTATAAACCTTTAGATAATTAATATATGTCCAAATACTCACACATTACTAAAATAACTTATAAACGAAAACTTCATAAATTTAACAAACCAATTTTCTGTACGTAAACACTGATGCTAAACTTAACATTTTTTTCAATCAACTGAAACCACAAGTCTGATATATTAAATATTCTTAAATGTTTTCAACACATTTTAAAAAATATTAAATAATATGGCAATGATTACAAGAGTGATGAGTACACTTCGTTACAAAAGCATACTTAGATTTATTTTTAAATTGTCTTTATATTCTTGTTCTTTTTCACGTTTACCTCTCAAACTCTTTAAGGTTATGGAAGGGGCTGACAGCCTTTCTTTCAGGGCTTGAGATGTGTGTGCTGAGGTGACTTGCCTGAGTCCATCAACTAACTGGATAAGCTTTTTGTGCAGTTGGACTTTATCCATTGCCTTAGGAGCTACAAATAGCTGAAATTATTGACTTTGATCCATCAGATATGTTTCGAATTTTTTTTTTTAATGATCTAATCTTTCCTCCCAAATGGCTGAACTTCATAGTAAAGGTGATAAAAATATACTTCCCCACTCTGTTTTGGGTATCTTTTAAAAAAAATACAGCTTTATATGTCTTCCTTGCAACTGTTGTTCTGAGTTTCTTTTTTTAAAATCATACAATGTAGGAGAAGCCTATTTTGCAACCACTTGTTTTGAGTCATTCTGACCTTGTGAGTGAAATCTAAGGCCTTTGCACCACTTTGTTTTCTTTCTCACCAACCATTGAGATGTTGGATTTTTTCATCTTTAGATAGCAATATTATACATAATTATAAATTATAAATAATTGATATTTGATCACTGACATGAATAGATAGTAGACAGATAATTGCAATGATAAAATTTCTGCTCTTTAGGAGTTTTCATACCAAAACAGCCAAAATAGATTGGAATATATTCATAAGACAATGCCTTTGATTTTTCTCAAACTCAATATCGTTAGGCCTCAGTTGCTTCCTGAGGGGATAATAATATTTCCTCCATCTATTTTCGGGGCGTCATTATAAAAATTTATGAGTTGAATTAGTGGCTGTGAAAAGCCTTTCGTAGACTACTGTCCACATTATTGTATTTGCTTTTTGATCTAGTGCATACTGATGATGTAATTAAACCAATAAATCTGGACACAAATGAATAGTAAGGGGTAATTACATCCCTCTGTGTCTGTGTGTCTGTGATAAACACGACTACAGAAGAGAAAGAGAAGAGTCAGTGTTTCTGTCTTAGAAGGAAATTCCGCTGTCACCCTTAGGATATTCCCAGAAAGTTAAAAGGAAAGTAAAGACAAGTAACACAGTAAAAAAACTTTAATATATTTAAGAGGGGAGGGGAAAAAGATAAATATAAACTTGGAAAATGATGGATTCTCAATAAATGTTTACTTCATAAATGAACAAATTAATTGCATAGGGTAGCAGAAGGTCAGTAGCTTAGCTTAGCTTAGCTTAGCTTAGCTTAGCTTAGCTTAGCTTTTATTATTTCTTTGGAAAACCTTGAGACTAAGATAAGCACAATGAATTGGGTGAGGCGGGCATATTGATAAAGAGAGTTTATCTTATTTTGAAAGAGATGAAAATGATTCTCGGAACGCTGGCCTAGCCATGGGAAAGGGCCGTTCCCACTCTGCTTCTGCTTACGAATGGGGCCAAGCCTTCGAAGTCAAGCCTACCCCAAAAGAGCAGTCTGGCACAAAGCAGGGATGACCCAGACCAAACCGAGTCACCAAAAGTGCTGTCACAAAAAAGATGCCTTAAGGTTCCATCAGAAGTTGGTTTAGGAGAGTTTACCATCTGGGTAAAAGCGAAGCCAGTAAGAGATCCTGAGATGGACTGGTTGGCTGATATGACCCCAGACACTGAGCCTTCCGCTGCTATCCTTATTCCACCTGAACTGGGGACAGAAATGATGGTTCCCAACAAGGACAATGTCTCATCAAGGGATGTAGTTTTCCTCAAAATCAGCTGCAGCAGAAATTACTGAGGTGAGAATTACTAAATTGTGAGACTAATGTATGTATTTCCCTCCTAGGTACCAGTTGCACTGTCCTGTCTACAACAACAAGCATGCTGTCTTCCCAGGGAGAGAAAAGTCTAATGTACACAACTGGTTAAAATGATCAAGCATAGGATGAATAAAATCAGTTCCTATTTTTAAAAAAAGATAGGTCTGCAGAGAGGAAGACAAGTGGATCCTTCCCAGAACTATTAATTTATTTTATTTTACTTTCTTTTGTTTGTAATCTTTAAAAAAATTTTTTTTGGTAGAGGAGGTAATTAATGATTTATTTAATGGAAGTATTGGGGATTGAACCCAGGACCTTGTGCATGCTAAGCACTCACTCTACCATCTTACTTTTTTATTGAAGTATAGTCAACTTACAATGTTGATTTTATATTTTTTTGTCTCTGAATCAGCTGAGACCTTCATTTCAGACATTCTCCAGCCTTTTCAAGCTGTTTAAAGTTTAAAATTAGCATCATTACGTCAGAACAAAATCTCTTGCTAAGTTACTTTATGTTTTCAGAAGTTGTATTCTTATCCATGAATCATCAAATAGCTTTTTGAGATGACATAGCTCCTTCCCTCCACTCCTCACCAACTAAATTTGGTTTTGGTTTGAGGGTTCTTTTCATAGTCTGAATGTCAAGCGTATCTCCAAAATTCCACAGCTATTAAGGCTTTGCAGTTTAAGATCATGACCCAGAAGGCTACTGAGACCTTCCTATATTTTGCGTTTGTTCCACTGTGATAAATGTTTTTCATTTTTGGAGAGCATAGCAAGTAGCATTCATACTTCCTCAGGCAGGAACAAAAATTCAAAGATTTTATTAGCTGGGGTATGAATATGCTGTGTTCCATCCGTCTTTGCATACTTCCTTTCCAGGGTATTTGTGAGGTGTATTTTTTATTTTTTGATTTATTCTGCCTTTACACTTCAGTTGTCTGGCTGGGCTTTGAAGTCTATGGAAAAACCATTTTTCTTTAGAATGTGAAGAGAAGTCTCAGGACAACAGGTCCAGAACAAATGGGTCTAGACTGAAACAGAAGGACAGAGGCCTCGAGGAATAATATTGCGAAGTGAAAAATCATCTGAAGTGTTTGAGCTTTTGGAAAAAATTGTTGCCTATGCATTTCACAGCTCTGTTAAAGCACTTGGGGAACAATACAGGTACACAAAAAATTAAATTTTAAAGGTCCAATTATTAACTCCAGAGAAGACAAAAAGTTATACAAGAAAGGTAACAGTATCAGAGTGAAATACTTGGCCTAGCAATGACTAATATTTAGTCAAAATAGGGTAAATACTGATTTTGGGTTTAACCCAAAATTACATAGCTTAGTTAGGAGGATGAATTATTTTTTAAAAGGTTGAGGGTGTAAGAGGGCTCAACCACTCTAAGTCTACAGATCTGTATTTAGGCAACAAATCATGACTGGTCACTGTAAGAATGGCAGTCATGTAAGTTATCAGATGGAGATGCTTTTGAGAGTGAAGGGAACCACTGGTAATAATTATGCTGAGACAACAGATGTAAACTGGAACTGATGAGGAAACTGGGCATGTGGCCACCCCACTTAC
Organism: Camelus bactrianus; assembly: GCF_048773025.1. NCBI lineage: Eukaryota > Metazoa > Chordata > Mammalia > Artiodactyla > Camelidae > Camelus > Camelus bactrianus. The sequence continues at coordinate 53,780,653 of NC_133543.1, forward strand.
AGGCACAGGATTTTAAACGTAGAGGTAAATGCCAGATGAGACAGCTCATCAAGTGAAAAGTGGCTGTCTCCAGGAGTGGGGCTGGTGGTGGGGAGAGTAGGAGAGGAGGCTGCCGACTTTTAATATGTCTTTTAGTACTAGTTGATTTAAAACAGTGATTATGCATTATATTGATAAACTTAAAAATCACATTTGAGAGCATTTTAGTCTTGCCTAATGTTTTTTAACATGAACTAAAATGTCCCTGACTGTCAGCAAGAGGCCATCTGAGTTCTCTTGTAGTATTTAATTGCCTATTTGATGCTTCCTCCCTCTAAGAAAGGTGCATTTGGATAGTAGGTAATATGTTCTATTTGTCTCTGAAATACGGCCTCGGCACAAAGTAGGTGTTTATTAAATACGTGCTAATGAATAAAGCAAGATTCCGTAATATTTCCAATGGCAGAAGAACCTTCTGGAAACCAGGTTTATCTGACCATATTCCCCACTACTGGTGAAACTGTGAGCCAGGCTTACCCCGAGAGTCTGAGATCCACCAGAGAAGGATCCTGCAGGCAACTTGGAGGAGGGAGACCTGCATATAAAATCCAGTTCTACAGCACAGAATATAAAATTTTGATGCTCTTGCAGGGATCCCTTTAAGACAACAGTACCTAAAATGATAATAATATTATTAAGTAATGATAGTGAAAATTAACAAACAATTAAATTTTCAGAAATCACAGGTTACGCTGTGTGCCTTCATGGATGAAGGGTTTTTTGGTTTGTTTTTTGTTTTTTTTACTGCAGCATTGATGCCTGTTAGTTTGTAACATCCCCAAATTTTCAAATCCCAAGAGTCTTTTCTTTCCTGTCATTTGAAGGACAAGATGAAATGCTGTAGAAAGTGAGGACTGGAAGTACTTGCATAACCTAGTGTCCTGTATTTCCCAGGAGGGCTTGGTGCAGTGACGACCACCAGAGGATGAACAACTAGATCAGAGTATCCACAGCAGAAATAGGACCGATAGGTCATCAAATTGCAGCTCACTGTTTCTGAACATATTTGTCCTGTGAATTGAAACTATTATGGGGGAAAAGTAGAGAGAGGAAAAAAATGGGACTGGAGACAAATGAAACAAGATAGAAAAGAGGGCAGTAACAGATATATCTATTGGAAACCAGGTTGAAATTAGAGTATCTAACCTGATCTTACTAATTTTTTAAAAGGAGAATTCTCTGCCAAACACACACAAAACATACCAAAAGGCACTCTCCTTAATCTGAGACCATATTTTTCTCCTCAGTGCTCAAGAAAGCATTTATATCAGGTCCATTCTTCTTAGTAGAGTTATTTTGCGAAGATTTCCTTGACCCCCCCACCTCTACCCCAACCCACCAAATTCAGGCCAAGTGCTTCTCCCACAGCATCCTCAGCCACAGCCTTCATCACTCATATGATGGTGTGTTTCCTTGTCACCATCTCACTAAATTGCAAGCTTTGGGGAAGGACCCTTCTATTTTATTCATCACTGAACGCCCTCTGCAGTGCTTAGCACAAACTGGATGCTCCATCAATGTTTGCTGAATAAATTATTATGCTAATTTTTTAAACTTTGTATCTACAGGAGCCACTGTATCTGGAAACAACATGGGCTCACTGAGGTCTAGACTCAGACAATAAATTTGTGAATTTGGCAACAGTCAAAGCTCTCTAGCCAGAGGGAACAAGACAGTCAGTACTGTGACAGCCTGCAGATATTTCTCCCAGCTTAGGAGGGCTTAAGGCAGGTCTAGCAGCAACTACAGAGGGCCCAGGCCAATTATACAAAGGAAAAACCTGGGATTAACTTCAGGCACTGACACTTCTCTTCCTTTTCAGTGACTGTTATCTCATTGCCTAAACTGTGAAATAACTCGGGGGAAATATAAATTCCGGCAAGAAACAGTATAGATCTTTCTCCTGGCAACAGGCTTAGTGAGTCTGGCTTATTTCTGAGCTCGTATGTGCTCCCTGGATATTGTGAGCTCTATTGTTTCAGACTGTTAATAGCCGGGAGAGTTTTTCTCTCTCTCTGGTAAGAATTCCATCACAGTCATTTAGATTAGCTACCGTATTTAATTTATTGGGGAAGGAGGTGGGGGCCCCAGGGGAAAAGAGTCAAAAGAAAGTTAGGTAATGCTCTGAACCAGGAACAATGGCCTTATTTATTATGTAATGTGCCCCAATTCCAATGAAGATGACACTTCATGTACATTATGTACATTATGAAATGTACTACCTTTTCAGAATGTACATTATGGGGTTTTATTTTATTGATCAGTTTTGATTTTTCTGTTGTTATAATGGAAATAGAATCATACAAGTCTATTGAGGTTGCTTTTCCTGATTCCCTCTGTGATACCTGGCACACACCTGGGGGGCAGTAGCTCCTAACTTCCTAACCGTGAGGGATGAATCTGAGTCAGCACCACGTCCTGGACCCTGCTCTCAGCTGCTGTCATTTACTCAATGGCTATTTGTTGAACACCTGTGATGGGGCCCGGCATTATCCTAAGTACTGGGAGAACAACAGTAAATAAAAAAGAGATTCTATCTCAGTTGAGCAAAATAGACAATGAACATCAAATAAGTAAATTATATAGAATATTTGAAGGTGATAAGTGATCGAAAGAGAAATCAAGGTAATGTGTATGGAGTGTAAGCGTGTAGGCTGGGGGTAGTCACAATTTGAAGTGGGGAAGTACTGTAGACCTCATTGAAAGATGGCATTGAGCAAAGGTGGTGAAAGAGTGAGTTGTGAAGGCATCTGGATGAAGAGAATCCGGCCACGTGGATGCCCTGGGGTGGGTGCCTGGCCGGCATGTTGGAGGAACAGCAAGGCCACTGTGGTTCAGACGGAGAGAGTGGGGAGGGGGAGGGGGCGCAGAGGAGGAGATGAGATTAGAGGTAATGGGGCTCAGATGGCACAGGAGCATTGGAAGCCACTGCAAGAACTTTTACTGTAGAAGGACTGGGGAGCTCCTGGAAGACTGTGAGCAGAGGAATGACTTACCCGATTTTTGTTTGAAAGTCCGGTTGTGTTGAGAATGGCCACTAGGGAGTATGGCGGAGATGACCAGCAGGTGACCCAAACCCATTCTCCTTCTGCCGCAGTATAGAGTTGTCGCTGCAAGCCGCTGGCCAGCCAGGGACCCTAGTTGCTGCCCCTCTTAGCATGCAGTGTGGTGGTACATCTCAGAGACAGCGGGGCGGCCGTCAGCCTGAGAACTGAACGGCTGGGTGGTAGAGAGCTGCTTTGAAGATCTGGACCCAGCCCTTGACTGTTACACAGAAAAAGAAAGAAACTTTTTGTTCTTTAAGCTGTTGAATTGAGGGGGTGGGTACATTTGTTACAGCAAACTAGCCAATCCTAACAAAGACAAAGGTCAAGGACAAAAACAGGGAGGTCTGTTAGGCAGCTATCAGACTAGCCTAGGTAAGAGACTGTGGTGGCTTGGAACAACGTGGTAGGGGTGGATGGAATCATAAATATATTTTGAAGGTAGAGCCCAGAGAATTTTGTGACAGCTTGGATGTGGGGTTTAAGAGAAAAAGGGGAAGCAAGTTTGACTTCATGGTTTTGGGGCTGATACATGTAAGGCTGGGAAGACGGCAGATGGAACCAATTTTAAGGAGTAAATTGGAACGGAGCTGCACATGTGTAAATCTGAGGTGTTTATTAAATAGTCTCTGAGTGAAGATGTTTAATAGAAATGTCGATACGTAAGTTTGAGGCTCAGGGAAGATGTCTGGCCAAGGATATTAATTTGGAGTCATCAGTGTATAGACTGTAGTCAAATCATGGAATTGGATGAAATCAGGTGGGAGTGAGTTTAGTTACAGAACAGGCCAAGGGACTCAGCTCTGGGGCACTTCAGCTTGAATGTGAGGTTTAGGAAGTTGGGAAAATGGGGAGAAATCGTTAGAAGTGGCTGAGTAGGAGCAACCAGTGAGAAAGAGAGAAAAGCAGGGGAGTGTGGTGTGCTGGAAAGTCTGGCCTGCTATGCTTACAAGTGCAGAGCTGCACGCTAAAGATCAGGGCCCACAAACGACTCTCAGGTGCAGGAGAGAGGCGCCAACTAGCGAGGTTACGACGAGTGCAGCCCGGGGCTCACCAGAGGGCAGGAGAGGGCTTACAGGACATACACTGCCCTGGACGGAGTGCTGGTGGGTTGGGAAACATTTGAATTCTATTCCTCGAAACAGAAGGGGAGGAGGGAGATAAAAAATTTTTTTGAACAACAGTGATAATCAATTAGTTCTATGTTTGACGAGAGAACTGATGGCAGGGAGAAGGGTGTATTTTGGGGAGAAGATGAAAAATTTGTAGGTATTTCTGAGACAGTAAACTAAGCTGGAGATTGATCAGTCGTCTCAGTGGCCTTGGGATTGATTCCCCAGCCACTTTCCTCAGCCTGGGGTTAAGAGGTGGACTGAGTGCCATCTTCCACTCCAGACCTAGTCGTCACCCGCGCCCTTGATCTCAGCAGGTGGCACCATTATGGACTCAGTTGCTTGTTAGTTATTTGTTCTACTTCCCTCTCCCTCTCCCCATGTCCAGCCACTCACCAGTTGCTGAAGATTTTTGGCCTCCTAAATCTCTCTGAGATCCCCCTCTGTTTACTACCACCATCTTCTTTCACCTAAAGCACTCCAATGGCCTCCTCTTCAAAACAGTCCTCAAGAGGGTCTCCTCTGTTCCTAGACCACACTAGAGGCAGTGGTGAGCTTTTAAAACGGAAACCTTTTCACATCACTTTCCTGCTTGCCTTCCTCCTGGGTGGAAATCCTGAGGCTGACCTTCAGGGCTCTGCACGGTCTGACTGCTGCCGCCTGTGCCCCAAGAAACTGTTCCTGAATGAATGAACGAACGAATGAAGACAAAGACACAGTCTCACTTTGGGAAAGCTGCTTAAACGTCCTAAGCCTTAGTTTCTTTGTCTGTAAAGTGAGAATAATATTTCCCTTACTGGAATGTTGCTAATTCAGACAGTAAAGATACCACATTAATTGCACGTAAGTGTTTAGCATTGCAGGACACATCTGATCACTGTGAACGAGCCAAATCAGCACTTGGCACAGAACTTGACCCAATAAACCCAATACACCCAATACATATTTGTTGTTCATGATAAATCAGCACTTTGGGGTTGTAATTATTATGGGTGATTTTTTAATTTCTATACAAGAACCTACAGAACTGCACACCCGTTTATCTGATGCTGAACAGGCAGTGTCATACTGCTGCTCAAAAAATCAGTCTCCAATGACTACGAAATCATATTTCTCCTCTTAGCATTCACGGTTCCAGTCCTTTCAATATTAAATCTATGCCCCTGAGAAATTCAACTCAAGCAAAATTTATTGGGTCTCTACAGTATTCCCAGAGCTGTCAGGTGCTAGATATTTAAATTTAACTATTGAAGCCTTGCAGGCTGCAGAATACCCAGGCGCTACTGCATTTAAAGAAGCAGAGTCCACACTGGCCAAAATGTCACTAGAAAAGGATTCTGTTCTCTACACAAGTCTCTCAGAGGGTGTCGACAGGAATCCTGACCCTGGAAACACATCCCATCACCTGTGGCACCCACGTAGGCGCACCACTCAGACCTTCCTTTAACAGCACCTCCTGCCGGGTGCAGAGCTGACTGGCAGCCTCCAGCTGACACAGCTGTGGACTCTACGTGCTGTTCACACAGAGGCCACACTTTCGTCAGGCTGCACTCAGCCAGTGAGTGGCCAGGTGGGGGTCCTGGAGTGGTGCGCTCAGGGCAAGGCTCCTCCACACAAGCCTCCTTCCTTTCTCAGGTGTCAGACCCACATCACGATCACAGTCTGAAGGTTCTCTCTGCCCCCTCTGCTCTCTCCTCCTTTGTCCTTCACTGGCACTACTCCCAACAAGTCTTTGGCATACCTAATCCTATCTTAGCATCTGCTTCTTAGAGAACCCAAACTAATACAGGTGGTACCAAGAGTGGTCCAAGACAACAATCTGTAAAATGGGACTTAAATCAGACAACTTTACATGGCACTGTGTTCTCAAAAGGGAAAATATGTCTGGGAACCAAGAGTGGAAGCAAAAGTAGCCCCATGATCTGTCGTTCTTAATGACTCACTGTGGGGCTATGTGCTTTATACCCCACCAACCTGGGCTCTGCAGGGTCAGACGTCCTAGTCCCCAAAGGAGGTGAATGTGCAAGGTGACCTGGCAAGGCTCCCGCTCAACTACGAGCTATGGTCGCCGCCGATGAACTTTGAGTTCTTTGTGTTCAGGGCCAGCAGGGAAGAAGAGAAGTCACCATCCTATCTTTCATATTGCTAAAGTTCTTCCAGTCAACATCTTTCACAAGGAGTCTCATGGATTTTCTCAATTCCCACAGGATGCTATATTGATGACATTTAAATATCCCTGTATATATGAAACTTTTCTAGAGTATTACACACCTTCAAATATAAATAATGTATAAAGCAAAGGAAAAGAGTCGTGACATGTACCAACCAACGGGAAATTCATGTTATATAATATATCCTAATTTATTCCTATACTTCTACTCCATTAGTATTTTTAAAGTTTTTTTTTATTGAAAGCACTTATTTATTTATATAAATTCACATGTCCTATCCTTGTAAACTTGGCAAACTTGTTCCAGAAGACGTTTAAGAGCATATTTCCCAACACATCCTGGCAACGACATTACCCTGAATAGAGAGGGCTTCCTTGTGTTAAATGCTACTCGTTTTCTGCCTTAAGGAAATCTAGTTCTCTCATTTGCCAGCCCCAGCTAGGAAAACCCACTGGGTCAAAATCATCAAGGCAACAAACAGTTCTGTGCCAGTTCCCCAGGCCTGGGTGGGGCCGTATTTGTCCAGTCCCAGAGGAACATGACAGGATTAAATGCTGCATTTAGTTTTAAATGTGCTGGCAACAATTCCAGGTAGATTCCTGCCCCTATTCTCTCCTGCAAATATCCAGCTTGAATGAGCCTCTGACATTTCAAGAGGAATATTTCTTTACACCAAGTACAGCACTTACCATATTAATCATGATGGATTGAGCAACTGTCCTCCTTATCTGTAGACAGTGCTGAGCACTTGATGCTCCAGATTCCAAACTCAACTCCAAATGTCTCTGCTAACACAGTCTTCTGTGATGGAGATGTTACTTGATCCCAATAGTGAAATTAGGTTCTCCTTAAGATTGGAGATCTACTTAAAAAAAATTAGAGTGACCTTAATCTTCCAATAAATATGTGTAATCCTTGTCTTGAGACCACATGATGGACGAGACTTTCCAATTTTCAAGGTACTGGCTCCACTCTGCAGGAGTCATATTGCCTGTATCATTCATATTGCATGTTGCCACAGTTATTGTTTTAGCAAAAACTGCACAATGGAACCTCACGATGTGCTCCTCACTAATGAGGAGAACTCAAAATACTGTCCAAAAGGACTTACCATGGCAACTATCAGAACGCCTCACTGGAAAGCTGGAATTCCTATAATAAAATGATCAGAATCTCAGCATTTGTTCATTCTGCAAGTACAACCCAGGTATGAGATGAATGACCCTATCTTTGCCTCAAAAGACTTCCAGTCTACTGCGTAATTTTTAGAGTAGAGAAAAGTCACCAAGGTCTCCCCTAGAGAGCTGCATGAAGTTTTCCTAAAATGAGTCAATTAATTTTGTGTTCTGTTGTGTGTATCCACATGCAGGTATGCATGGATGTGGCCTAATTTTGTTCCACTAAATATTTACAGCTCCTAATTTTTTTTTTTTTTTGACATTTAAAAAAAATTGAAGTATAGTCACTTTACAATGTTGTGTCAATTTCTGATGTACAGTGTAATGCTTCGGTCATCCACATATATACATATATTCCTTTTCATAGTCTTTTTTTTTCTTTCATTTTAGGCTACTACAAGATATTGAATATGTAGAGCTCCTAATTTTCATGCTCACCAGACTTCTGATCATTTTCTTGCTCCTTCCTTTTTTCCCTCCCAAGAATCTCCCTCATCTCATGCAAAAAAAAAAAAAAAAAAAAAAAAAAAGTAGGTTCAGGCTAGTTTCCTAATGTGACTTACTTCAAGCTATGATCAATGCTGGGTAGCCTTCTTATAAAAAAGCATCTTCATCAGCAAGGTTTGCTCTTGCACCCACGTGACAGAGCTTCCTATACTCCAGGACAAGAGCCCACCTGGCTGTCTCCTCATTCTTTAACTCCATTCTCCTGGCAATTCCTGTTTTTATATTCTTTTGAGTCTGCTGGTTTGAATTTTATCGTGCATCACAGTCACCTGGAGGGCTTGTTAAAATGCAGATTACTGGGTTCCACCCCCAGAATTTTGGATTCATTGGGGTGGAGTGGGCCCGAGGGTCTGCACTGGTAACAAGTTCCTGGATGCTGCTGCTGCTGCTGCTGCTGGTCCAGGGACTACACTTTGAGAAGCACTGTTTAGGCGCTGGGTCTCAGTGATGGCAAATTAGAACCACCTGTTGACATATGACACAAACGCATGTGGCCAAGCTCCTCCCATGACCAAGTAAATCAGAATCTCACAGGGGTGGGTCTGGGTGCTGGGTTTTTAGAGGCTCCCAGGTGGTTCTAATTGTGACCACGTGAGAATGGCTGCAACAAGACAAGCTGGTGCTACACAGAGATGCAAGTTGGGGTGAGATTTGAAGAGAAAGCCTTGACAAAACCTCCCCGAGAGATTTTTGTCTTTTATGTGAGAAATGAGTATTTTAATATTCTGGGAACGTTGAAAATATTTCAAAAGCCATTCCACATTAGTATATGTCTCATGTTCCCATAATTCATTGGTATTCAAATATTAAATAATTATAGTATGTAGTCATAATAACAGGAGTTCCTGATTTCTGCAATGGGTGGCCAGACATTCAGCTGAGCATTTTTTATGGCAAGAAATGTGCCATTTTCTATGAGAGAATAAAAATTAGCAGGATATGAGCACGGCAAGAACTTAAGACTGGCATGGGAAACTTACTCATCATCAAGAGAGAAATTATCAGGAGACTCAGCTGAGTAAAACTAGAACTTCTCAGTAATCCGAGCTATAAATAAGTTTGGGCTTAGAACACATCCCTCCGTTCCTGCGTAGTCAACTGACTATTTCACGTTTTTCCCTAAGACGTTTGATTTTGAATATAGATCTGGCCTGAATTTTTTTTAATACTCTGACTGTAAAATTTAGAAGCAGTACATTAGATTTCATTCCACGAGACCACTCAGATTCTGTGGGAAGGATTCAGGTGACTGTGGCCTGTTTCCAGGCAGGACTCCATTCTTTTCGGATGTGTTTTCCTGGTGCTCAGCACAACACTTGGCATATAACAGATGCTTCACAAATACTGACCAAGTTTGACCGAATATTGTCACCCTATTTTAGAGAAAATAAAGGCGTGCTTTTCTTTTCTCGTTAAATTTAATTCTTAGTCTTAACAAAGAAATAGATATGTATAGTTAAAAAGTCACCTGCTTGTTCCAACCCCAACTCCAACTTACCCCTCAACTTCTGCTCTCCATAGGCACTTTCTGCTTGGCCAGCTATTTCTTCTGACATTTCTATTCATATTTGTGCATCAAAGTCCCCACAAAAAATTGTCTTGATAGAAAATGTATAATCTATTTTGATTAAAAAAAAAAAAAAGCCGAGTTCAGTAGAAACTTGACAGGCAGGCAGCAACTGCCCAGATGAATCCAGTCACATGAGCTCCCTGAGGGCTTGAGTACTTGGGCTGTCTACGCAGAGGAGTTAGTTGTGGGGTGGTTCACGTGGGAGTTACCAGGTGGCATCTGGGCAGGGACTGATGGAGATCTGTAAACCCATGCATATTTGGGGTAATTGGTTTGATACCTGAAGCTAGGCTAGTTGCTGAAGTAGTGTGCGGTGTGTCCTTCCAGAGCACAGGAATCTCAAAGAGCTGTTGTTAAAGGATCTCTTGGTGATCCTGACACTGAAGATGCTGACCCTGAAAGTGCAAAGAATAACATAACGGAGGCTGATCCAAATTCAGAAATGAGCCAAGGCAGAGAAAAGATGTTTGTTTCCTATTGTAAGTTCTACAAGGAGAAGGTAAGCATTGTACTCTTGATAAATTTTTTTACATTGAAATAAAGCTCTCAATGTATCTAATGTTTTACATTATAATGTACTAAATACCTTTACTGTTACTTCATTTCCCCATACATTTATGACTGACAGTGAGAGAGTTTAAATGTCGTATATTTTAAAGGTCATGGAACAATCATATTATGAATATCAACTCATCTGTTGTGAGGATTGCTTTGCACAGTTTCAGCTCACACAGATTTTTAAGGTCCCACACTCCAGTGCAAGGTGAGGACAGCCTGTAAATGATGCTGAGAAAGGCACGTTTCCTCTCTTTTCCCTATACCTGCCTGCCCTCTGCTGGAGGTGCCAAAGATCGTGAAACTGCCCAAAGACCATCAAGCTACACCTGGGTAGTTCCCAGCCTTTCCTTCTGTCCTGCCCTCCCTTTCACTGCCGCCCATGAGGGATGCAAAACATTCCCATCAGAAGTACGAAGGATATTTCATTTCACAGTTGGATTAGTTGTTTTACCCACACATGGAGAAGACTCTGATGCCAATAAACAATCACCAGTCACATAACTAAATTTCTTAATTTAATTCTGTGCTCAAGTGTAACCTTCTGCTGCAAGCCTATGGTTGGAAGAGATGTTGGAAGTTACTCAGTCCAACTGTGGGCTAATGCCGGCGTAACTGACGTTTTTGCTTTTACTGCTTGCCTTTTACTGCATAACTAAAGCTTTTTTGCTATGTTACAAGTGTGAGCCTAGACTGGGCTTTTGATTATGCCAAATTTCACTTGACATTTTCTTCTCTTGTTCAGTTTCTGCAACTGTCCTCACTGCCTGGACGATTACTCCCAGAACTATTTAGTATTAATAGCTACTTAAAGATGTCTCTTGTGACTGAAATGGAAAACTATATAGCCTTTCAGTTTCTTCCAAGAACTTTCAGATCTGCTTCCAGACTGTTTGAGTCCCAAGATACTGCATTAATCTCGTCTTTCACACCCAAGCCCACCCCCACAGTTCGCATTCCCGTATACAGCAATACAGCTTCTCTGTCCAGTGATTTGGCACAGGCTAAACCTACCGGAATAAATGAATACCTTTTTCATTAAATGTGTGAATAAAATGTTTCTTTTCTTTAGTGAAGAAACCAAGGTTAGTATCACTCAATAATGAGAATAAGAACTGTGTGGGCAAACTGTATTATCTATAAACTTACAGAAGACTCTTAAGAGCTCTCTTTGCTTTTGTCAAAAGGAGGAGAAGATTACAGAAAATTTAGGAAGATGAACTTTTAAAATTCTTTCATCTGCTTATCTCATATTTCTGTTGCTTTCCAAAGAATATATGTGTTTATTTATGTAAAATATAGTCACGTTAAGACAATAAAGGGAATAGATTTAAAAGAAGTTAGAAGTTGTTGTCTTAAATCTCTGAGACTCTGAATTATCTTTTTTGTTAGAACTCTTGGACAGTGGATGGTCATTTAGTTTCAGATTCTTCAGCAGTAACTCCTAAAAATATAAGAACAAGGTAGTGAATGTTTTTATTTCCAACCTGTCAGTAGTTTGCTTGTAAATTAACATACAATGTGGCTTCCTATTACACAGGGGATTTTCTTGCAAGAATTCTGCAGACATTGCTGACCATAAGGAAAGTTATTATTATTCCCATTTTACACTGACAGAAACAAAGACAAATGGAGAAATGCTTAATTTTTACAATAGATCTGGGGAAGAACACTAGAGCCATTGATTTATTTTACTTCATTAGAGTAGTGATTTTTTTGTTATATATTACCTAAAATAGTTTTGAAAAATAATATACCTTCTCACACATTTTTGTTACCATCTGAAATTTTTCCTCATAAATTTCAATAGTAACAAAAGATGCAGTCATCTTATAATACTGACACTTAACAAAACCTACTAAATCACTCAGTTGGGGAGGGGGAGATTTCCCTCCTAGCCCTCTTGAGTTTTCTTGGCTGTTTTAATAACTAAATTGACACAAGACAGATTAACAGGAAAAAAAAACTTAATTCATACATACAGAGGTCTTTAGAAACATGACATAAGAAGTAGCTAAAGCAGGCAGCTTTTATGCTTTTTAGAGAAAGAAACAATAAATTGTGAGGAATTGACAGAACAAAGGAACTGGGGCCTGGGTGCTTAATTAGCAAAAAATCCAAGCAGAGTTTGGGACTTGGGTAGTAAATTAGCAGAGAAGCAACAAGGTTTGTTTGTACAGGCTCTGCGGCCCTGAGTCCCCTGGCCCTGGTGATGAGGCTGTCCCTCTACCTCCACACGCAGGGAGTGCACCTGTCACACGGGAGATTTATTTCCTGCTCTCAGGGAGACAGAGAGGTGGCGGGTCAGAGTGTTCCTGCACTGGCTGTTTCTCAAACATTAATTCAAAATAATCAACATGCCATTGTGGCATATTTTGGGATGGCCTGCCCTGAGACCTGACCACTCTTTTTAATGTATACAATATAATCCAAATACCAGAGTAATTTTACATGCACTATCATTGCTTTTAAAAACATGAACGTGCCATTTATGACAACATGGATGGACCTTGAGGGCATTATGCTAAGTGAGATTAGTCAGAGAGAAAGACAGATACTGTATAATCTCACTTATATGTGAAATCTAAAAAAACCTGAACTCAGTTACAGACAACAGAGCGGTGGTTGCCAGAGGTGGGGGTGGGGTGGGGTGGATGGAATGGTTGAAGCTGATCCAAAAGTAAACTTCCAGTTATGAAATAAGTTATGCGGATATAACGTACATCATGGTGACTATATTTAATAATACCATGCTGCATTTTTGAAAGTTGTTAATAGATCTTAAAAGTTCTCAACAAAAGAAAAAAAATTGTAACTATGTATGGTGATGTTAACCAGACTTATTGTCATGATCATTTCACAATATATATGAATATCAAATCATTGTTGTACACCTAAACCTAATATAATATTATATGTCAATTATCTCTCAATAAAAAATACGAACAGTCTCTTTTTTAACATTAGGAAAGTTTACATTACCTGTTTCTCCTTGAACTTATATTTCTATTTTACTTTACCCACAGATTTTTTAAATTTAAAATTTAACTGTTAATTTAAAATTTAAAATTAATTTAAAAATTAATCATCCCTCTCATATTCTTCTGCAGCAAAAATTATGTATATGTTGAAATTTAAAATGTGTGTTTCCTGCGTTGGTAAATCCGAGTGTTTAAATTTTCTTCTGGATTAATTTTTCATCACCATTATTAGTACACAATTAAACATACCAACATATACACATTATTAAATTTGATAATTCTTGAACATAATAAGTAAAATGTTACTGGAACTGCATCTCTTAATGAGATGGATGGAGCCTTTTTCCCTTTTAATTAGTCCATATGCCAATAGGTATATATTACTTATTGCTAGACGATGACTGGATTTTGTAGAAACTGACAGCAAAAACTGATTATTGGCTACTTTTACATGTAGAATTCGTAAAAATTGTATTAATGACTGTTTACAGTAGAATCCACACATATTCTTGTTAAGCTAATATACATCTAATAAGTACATCACAGGATAGAATAAACTGGTAGAAAGTGGCTGAGCAAGAAGAATAAGCAGGAAATACATCCAAGTAAAACACGAATATAGAGTCTAATTATGTTTACGAAATAGCTTATCGCAAATTTTCTCTTATGAGTCTGGATAAAAATACAAGAAGATATAAAACCATTACCTCACTTCCAAAATATGTTCTGGATTCTTGGAAATGTCACACTGATCAGCAGATAATTGTGGGAATTTTATCTATTCTTTCTTGAAATCCTGCAGCTGAGACTCAAGCCAGTGTTTTGACCCTGGAAACGTCCCTGTTGACATTTACACCCGGGAATCAGGCCCCATGGCAGGATTCCAGATGGGTGAGAAGTTTGCCTTATTTTGTGAAGTAGGGTAACGGTGACTGGAACGAGGAGCCGGGAAAGACTGGGCACAGTGCCTCGCTCAAGCAGGCACTCTCAGGCAGATCAGATGTAAGCAGGAGGAATACGGAACTTGAGGACCTAGAAATCAATCCCCTTAAAACTGTCTAAACATGCTCAACTCCCACAATTCCCACACCAGCCCTAGTCTGAAGACCACAGGGGACGCCTCTGAAATACACAATGTGTTTTAAGTTTGAACTTTTTAGAAAGCCCAGAGACACAAAGCCAGGCTAGGAAGCTCACCAGGCTGCTCTGCGCAAGACCTTCACACAACCTTGAATCGTTACGTGACAACGGCCTTCCTCGGGGAACTGCACCCTTTCTGACACATACTGAACCAGCAGGGCAGGCAAACAAATCCTGTCGGAAGACTGTTCAGGGCTTTTAATACCTTCGCATCTTGGAGTGAAAGTTTATTTCCATAAGGAAAAAAAAAGTTGTTACATGTGAACTGGCTGCCCAAGTAAGATAATAAAAACCATAATGTAATGGGAAAATTCAAACAAGGTCATAGTCATCTTAAAAATGTATTTATTTAAGAATCCTTGAGGGGCTGGAGTTCAGTTGTTAAATGAGCATTCTTTTAGCCATCTAGAGATGAAATAAATAAACTCTCATGCTATTTTTCTAAAGTATTTAATAAATATGTATATTATACTCTAGAGTATCATAATTGTGATTAATGATTTTTAAGTCATGAGAGAACATTTCATTATATTTTAATGATTTTTTTGCTTCTATTTTTTAAATTGCCACAATTTATAAGGTGTTTGTAACATTTTTTTGGAAAAATTCAATCCAGTAGCAAAATGAACAAAATAGACAACCGGCCCTTGAGATTTAGGAAATGTAGACTGATGGATGTGTAATGTTACACATTAATAAGAAGGTGGAATTCTGCCGGAAATAAGACTTTGGAGAGTTCCCAAGATGGCAGAGTAGAAAGACCCTAACCTAAGCTCACCTCCTCTCATGGGCACACCAAAATTACAACTATTTACAGAACAACTATTGACGAAAAAGGCTGGAACCAACCAGAAAAGATCTTCTACCACCAAAGATAGAAAGAAGGGACCACAATGAGACGGATAGGAGGGACAGAGTTTGTGGTATAGTTAAGACCCACACCCCAAGGTGGACAACACAGAAACAGAGAATAATTACAACTGCAGAGGTCCTCCCCAAAGAGCTAGGGGACTGAGCCCCACATTGGGCTCCCCAGCCAGGGGTCCTGCACTGGGAAGACAAGAAAGTTTGGATTTGAAGGCCAGTGGGGCTTACTTTCGGGAAACCCAAAGGGGTGTGGAAAATAGAGACTCCGCTCTTAAAGGATGAACACAAACTCTCACATGCTCCAGGACCCAGGGCAGAAGCAGTACTTTGAAAGGAGACTGGGTCAGACCCACCTGTTGGTCCTGGAGAGTCCCCAGAGAGGCAGGAGGCAACTGTAACACACCTTAGGGACACAGACATTGGTGGCAGCCATTATGGGGAGCTCGATCTACCATGTGGATGCTGGTGCTGGTGAGCATCATTTTGGAATCCTCCCTCTAGCTTAGCAGCCTCAGGAACCAGCACTGCTGCCCACCAGCCTATAGGCACCAGTACTGAGACTCCTTAAGCCAAGCAACTAACTAGGCAGGGAGAGAGGCTCACCCACTAGCAGACAGGCTGCCTTAAGACGTCCTAAACCCACAGCCACCCCTGGAGATGGACCCACCCACCCGAGGCCCAGGACCCAGCCCCACACACCAGTGCACAGGCCAGGACTCCCAGGGCCCTGAAAGCAGAGACACTAGGAACCAGCTCCACCCACCAGTGGGCAGACATCAGCTCCCAAATTCCCTGGGTGTTGGCCCTGCCCACCAGCAAGCCTGCTCTAGCATCAGGACCAGCCTCAATCATCAGCAGTCGGACACCAGCCCTAGGACTGAAGGCTCCAAGTCAGGCTTCTGCAATTTGTTCAATATTTCAGCTGAATTCCTCTTAGTGGTTCATATGACAAGTGGCATCTCTTCTTCCCATGCTCTGCTAAAGGTGAGCCAGGGCTCACATTCTATATTTCAAGAGGGGCCTCGGATTTCAGGCTACCTGGTTGTCCTATGGCCTCCAAGTCATCTGACAGGTGAAGGAAAATGATCATTTTGTATTTTATCTGTAGTTTTTCTTATTTCTAGGGTGGGGGTCATGTTCTTGTCTGCTTTCTACATCCTAGATAGAAACGGTACTCTTACTGCATCTTTAAAGATAGCCTGGAGACTAAAATTCCACAAATGTTTCAGTAATGCATTGCAGGGTTAATAATTTTCACTCTCATCAATTTCACCTCCACATTTGACTGAGTCACAGACCAGACGGGAATAAGAAAGGGCTCAGACAAATCTTGTGCCTGGCACGCTGCTAGGTATACCCTGTGCTACCACCATTCCCGTCCTACAAGAAGACATGGAGTTTCAAGGAAAAGTCCCTCGTTGTGGTCAGAGCTGGCTGGCTGACCGCTCAACCTTTATGCTCCCTTCTGTAGCAGAGCATCATTGGAGGAGTTTGCCCTGCCATGACCTACATTTCCCAGCCCAGCTTACAGTTAGGTACAGCCGTGTAGCTGTGTTCTAGCCAATCAAATACTGCGGAGTGGCTGGGAGCCACTTTCAGGCTTGGCCCACATGGCGCTCCTCCGTACTCTCCTACACCAGCTGCATGTAAATATCCACCGTGATCTGGGAAGTCGGAGTTTAAGATGGCAGAGGTTCCATCAGCCTGGACCCCTCATGGCTGTACAGAATGAAGCTCACACACTCCTACCCTGCCAACCTGGAACCCAACTTGGATTATTTCATGAACAAGAAATAAATTATTGTGGTTCAGCTATTAGATGGATTAAGGCCAAATTGTGCCCACCCAAACTAATACACTTATTAGTGTATTAACCAACAGCCAACCCTAATACACTTTCCTTTCCTTCGCATGTCAAATCACCTTGTCAGCACGCTCTGATTATGAGACTTTACTGAGTTTGTCAGTTACCTGTAGGTCATTCACAAGAAACATTGTTTTAGGCCCCTGCCATGCATGTGCAGGTGAAGATGAGAAGCTAAAAACTAGATGAGACTTAGAAAAATATTCTTTTTCTTCCTAAGTGTTAAAAAGATTTCATCTTGATGTATGGACTACAGATTATTATTAATTTGCCTGTAGTGCTGTGTTGGGAAATTTTCTGAGCCAGTGAGTGTCCTGGCTAATAGGAAAGAACACTGTGATTAATTAGCAATAGCTGTCACGAACAAGTGAGGTAAGAATGATGGCACGGGCTCAAAACACCTTCGTCATCCCTGGGGTTAAGGCAATGCCTTGGATGCATTCAGTAGGCCTTTTCTAGCAATACAACTCAGCTTTGTAAGTTTCAAGTAAGAGGAACTTACCATCGAGGCAACATCTTTGCCACGGCTCTTATTTATATAAATTGGTGTGATTTATTGGCAGCTGTAACAGGCCAAGTTATAAACGAGACTTAGACTTCCTTCTGCTTAGATTCTGCTTGTTTAGTTCAGAAATCAGATATTTTCAGGACTCAAAAGTTCTAGTAAAACAATTTTGAAGGCACACACAGTTACCACCTGAACAGTTGCTAAGAAGACGGTTGTATCTTCTATGTTTGCAACCTGGTACCTTTAAATCTATGACCAACTGACCTCATGTTTGGTTTAATGACCAACTTGACAAATACAAGGAAATAAAGAATAGGAAACATTCCCTCGACATAGATAAGGTGTGGGTGGTTAAAAAGCAGATAGACCCCTCCTTTCTGCTATAGGAATTAGAGTTTACTTATAGTGGATCTCAAGTGCTTGGATTTCTTAAGCTACATGTTCTTTGTTACAAAATGATAACAAAATGATGAAGTTCAGATACACATACCTGAGTCCAACTAATACCGCACCCAAACAAAATCTCAGATTAATCTTTTTAACAAACACATTAAAAGTTTCCTATTTTCACAGGATGTGAGAAAGAGTAATATCTTTCCACACAAAATAAGATTAATGAGTTAGCCAACCAATTCATTTCTAATCTTGAGGAAAGAGTCAGACACATCTAAATTGAAGGATATTCTGCAAAATAACTGGCTTAAGTCTTTAAAAAAGTCAAAGTCATGAAAGAATTTAAAAAAAAACTGTTGAGAGGTTGTTTGAGGTCAAAAGACACTGAAGATGTATAACAACTAAATGCAATGTGTAATCCTTGTTTGAATCTTGGATAAAACAGAAGCAAACAAGCAATCGGCAAAAATGATTTTTTTCTCTATTGGGGAAATTTGAATACAAACTTTATATTAGATAATAGGATCGTACCCGCGTTAAATTTCTTGAGTGTGATAACTGTAGAATGTAGAAGAACGTCCTTGTTCTTCAAAGATGCATGTGGTAGGTAATATTTAAGACCATGGTGTTAAAACGCCTGCCACTTACTCTCAAGTGGTTAAAAAAAAATATATGTGTATTATACACAGAGAAAACAAATGTGGCAATAGTTGGTGGATCTAGGTAAAGGATATACAGGCATTTATTGTTCTAGTCTCATAACTTTTCTGTAGGTTTGAAATTTTTCAAATTAAAAAGTCGAGGAAAACAAATAAATTGAGAAAAAAGGCAATTTATATTTATTCTTTCATTCAATTCAACATTTAAGGTAGGGACGGTAATTGGTAATTTTAGATGTTTTAAATTATAAAAACATACAGAAAACTTGGGAAGCTGGGGGAATTTCCCTATCATTTCTAACACAGGTATATGTCTCCTTTCCAATCTGTTCCTACATGTAAACATAAATGACACCACACTGTAATAATTTTTATCTAGTTTTCCACTTAATATTATATCCCAGCACTTCCTATAAATAGCATAACTTAAACACTCATATGACTGCTTTTAATGATTTCATCTGAGGGAATTCGTTTGAGGGAATATGTATTTTCTTTAACAATTCCACAATTTAGATTTCTAATAAATAATGCTTCAGTGAGAATCTTTTTATGTAGCTTTTTCTATACTGTGAATTCTAATTTTGGTACAGATTTCCACAGGTGAAATTACTGGATCAAATGACCATTTATGGAGGACCAGACACACTCTGCCATGATTCTTTAAAGCTGCTAGTGAGACAGCGGGAGCTTAATAAAGTGAGTCATTTCAAACAGTTCCATTTCTTTGAGCCTGGGTATTTTTAGATTGCTAACACTCCTACCTGGTCCCCTCTCCCACAACTAGTCGTGGGACCTTGGGTCTCTCTTTCCTACTATCTACTCCTTTAGATGAGTTTTTCAGACTAAGATCCTGGGCACCAAGAGGTCAGTGAGAGTGGTAGGGAGTCTTTAAGCTTTTCAATATTTCACCAGCCTAACAAAAATCATACATTTACTCACAATAAAACTCATGCGAGTGAATCTAGAAGTGCAGCCTCTGGCCCTAGTCAAGCCTGGAGATGACTACAACCCTGGCCAGCAGTCCCTCAGCCTCCTGGAACCCTGAGCCAGAGCCCAGGTTCCAGACCCTCAGAGACTGTGTGAGATAATAAATGTTTGTTGTTTTTAGTTGATGAGTTTCACAGTAATATTTTTTATGCTGCAGTAGATAAATTACTAATACAGATTTTGGAAATGGGACATGGCCTTAACAAAAACATAAAATGTGGACAAAAGACATAAATAAGTACTTCATAAAAGAAGATATCTAAGTGATCAGTGAGCAGATGAAAAGAAGCTCATCACTGGTCGTCAGGAAAAAGCACACTAAAACCACAATGAAATACCACTGCACATACAGCAGAAAGGTGAAAATGAAAAAGATTGACCATCCAAGTGTTGGTGAGGATGTGGAGTAATTGGGACTCTCACACACTGCTGGCAGGAGTATGAAAAGGTGCAATCACTTCTTAAAACTAATACAGTTAACATAAACCTACCACTATTGACCCAGTAAGTACATTCCTAGTTTATACCAAGAGGAATGATTGGAAAAGTCCAAAAAGAGAAGAGTATATAAAAGTCCTTAGCAGATTTGTTATAGACCTAAACTGCAAATAATCCAAATATTCATCAGCAGGAGAATGGATAACAAATTGTGATACATCCAGGCAATGGAATACAGCCAGCAATAAAAAGAAGTGAAGTATATACAGCTACTTGGATGAATCTCAAAAGCATTATTTCAAGCAAAAGTAGCACATATTATATGGTTCCACTTATGTAATATTCAGCAGCAGGTAAAACAAGTCTACAGTGAGAAAAGTGAGAGTAGTCATTCCCCCAGGATTGGAAGTTGTAATGACTGGAAGACAGGAGGGAATTCTCTGGGGTGAAAGAAATAGTCTCTATTTTGATCTGGATGGTCACACTAAGCTATACACATGTGTCGTAGTCCATTTGGGCTACCACAGCAAAACATCAGAGACAGGGTAGCTTATTGACAACAGAAGTTTATGTCTTACAGTTCTGGAGGCTGGAAGTCTGAGATCAGAGTGGTCACTAGCATGGTGAGGTCCCTGGGTCAGCGGGCAGAGGGAAGCTGACAGATTCAGACTCTCCCTCGTGTGAACACAGAGGGCGGAAGGCATGTGGTGCCCTTGCTCTGCAGGTCACAGTGGGTAAAGAATCCTGTCTTTGCTTCTTGATCTCCTCCTAAGCCTTCTGAGTCATTTTCTGCATCTGGCACCAACTGGGACCTTGAGCCCAGAAATGCCAGTAAATGTATCCTCTTTAGTAATGCAGCACTACCGTATTTTTAATGTGAATAATGGTGCCATCTAAGCAAAAGAGCTCAATTTCATCATCAGCTTACTGCCCAGTCAAGATTTTATCTATGTCTCGCTTTAAATGACGATTCTCTGTTTTATTTCCTTCCAGTTCTGCCTGCTCTTGCTTTAATACAGTCAATAAGATTTTTAGTCACGTTCTCTTTTCTGTGCTTATGTTCTCTGTGGAACCCATTCTGTAAAGTGCTCTAGTTTTGAAATATGTAGGAGCCCATATTGGATTACAGATGAAAAAGAAATTGTAACAAAAGCTGGGAGACTGTAATTCATTCACAATTGTTTTTATGGTAATTTCCTCCATTAATGTGAAAAATGTGTATAATAACACAGGTAGAGATTTTCCGAGTTGAATAATACACTGTGCTTCTCTTACACAATATCAAAAAGCAATAGCAGCTTGTTATTTCACCAGGATGGATATATTCCCCTAGAAAACGGGCCTAAGACTAATACAGTGATATGGTGACATTTCCCTGACCCCAAAATATTTATCCAAGTTCATGTCTGCCACTTTACTATTCACCTTGAGGAAGTGGCATAGAGAACTTTCACACGGAAAGCAGCCTTCCTGTGGCACAGGTGGCGTGTTGCACCTGGCTAGTCCTTACACCTAGTTTGGAGCAGAGTGGTTTGCATATTAATGATTTTCACCATTCTTGGTTCCAGAGGAATAGTCCCTTCCTGGAAGGTGGCCAGTTGGAGAATTCAAAGTCTTTCACAGCCCCCTCCCTCTAGGCAGGGAGTTCTTATGTGAAATGAGCTAACACAGTAACTATCGGTTTTCAATACAGAAGTCAGTATGTTTCTCTAGAATACAGTTTTACTTTTGGAGCAAAAGAGTCTTCTTTTAGGACTTGCTTCTGTAACTATCACAAATTTTGACTCTGAATAATTTGGAAGGGAAAAGGTTCATTTTAACTATGGCCCTCAACTACACACTTTATCTGTAAAAGAAGGGGCTATAACTGCACAAAGCTTCTTTACAGAGGGTATAAACACTGCTGATTAAAACTTTTACATTAATCCTTTATGCACCTGGAAATTGGAAGGCAGTCACTAGATAATCCCAAAACTATCTTTTTCTTGATTTCATAATATTTTACTGTTTGCTTTACTTCCAGTGCCCCAAAATGGATATATCCATTGTGCAATTAAAGCTACATAGCTAATTCTCTGTAATGGACTTTTAGGTGCCATAATGATCTAAATACCAAAAACAAAGAACACTGCTTCTAAAACTCACAAAGAAATGTAATAATACCTAATTTAGTAATGTAAACATTATGGGTCAATTTTCAAAAAACTACTTGTGTTGCTGTAAACAAAATTTTAGCCACTCTTCTATCCCTGCTTATTATTGTTTAAAGATTTTAATCTAAATATATTCTTCCCAAATTGACAAATCTTCAAAAATTCAAGTCAAAACCACAAAGTTTTTTTTTATTATAACCCACAAATTGGGGCTTTCCTGATCAGATATTTTAAATTACACATTTCTTCTTTAGAAAGCCCAGGGGACCAGTGAGATGTGCTTTCCTAATGAGTGTGGTATTCCTCACATCTCCCAGGTGGGCAGCACTGCCTGGAAAAGGCAGTTGTCTTGGTTGAGTAGGCATTAATATTGAAGGTATGGGAAAGGAAGTTGACTCGATTCAGTTTTCACTAGCCTGTGGCAGATGTTAACTTCAAATTCCACCTGCAGCACCAAAATGGAATAGATGTGAAATTCCAGAGTATGGTGCCAAGATACAGACTTTCAATCAAAATACCCAAGACCAGTTTCATGAGTCTAAAACTCCTCACCCAAAGGAGTAAATAAAAGTGTCTAGTAAGTAGGAACTAAGGGAGGATTCCGTGAGGAGTATTTTCTTGGTGAGAGCTGTGCTGTGACTCCCACCACCAAGGGTAGGGAAGAGAGGGCTTCAACGGGCCACCCAGAGAACAGTTCCCTACCCTCGGGAGCACGGGGGATTGATGTCTGACTTGACTCCAGCCCTGGACATCTAAAGACCAGGAGAGAGGGACTGGTGAGTTTCCCTGGCATCAGGGAGAAGTGCTGCTGTTAAGACAGTTTTGCACTCAGTTTATTGGAGCAAAATAAAGACGAGTGTTTCTATGGACCAGCTGTGGGACACACAGGAGAGAACCACACTGCAGCCCCTTTAAGTCCTGCTCAGGAAGACACCTGGGATGTGGGTGGAGGGTAAACTGGGACTCCTACTGAGGCAGGCATTTTGGAGGCGGCCTCAGGAGAGCCAGGTCTGAATCAGAAGCTGGTAGCCAAATGAGTGAGACCTGCTCATGTTGAAGGGACAGCAGACAGGCAGCCCAAGAACACATGAAAGCACCCAGGAGACACCTTTGCCAGGCCCGGAAAATGTGATGTCACCTTACAAGTGTCCCAGCCAAGCAACTGTTCCCACCCTTTTTCCTCTTCCCTTCCCTACTCCTTTGATCCTGGAAGGGAAAAAACCCAGCAGATATTAAGTAGGGGCAGAGATGAGCAAGGAAAGGAGAAGTTGACCACATCCTCTTTCCTAAAGGCTGGACACCTGCCAGTGACCAGCTCTAGATGGTGGAGGAGAGAATTCTTATCTTTGAATAAAGACGAAAGTATTTAGTAATGTATTGGTTTGGACATTCTAATATAAAGATCGCTACTTTCTACTACCTATAAGTGACCCCAATAGCTATATCTAGTGGCAGGGGTAGAATTACCCTCACTTAGGACAGTGAGAGAAAACATTAAACTTGCTGTTATAACTTCATCCTGGAAGTACTGCTTCTTCAGTGAATAGGTTATATCACAAGCAGGAGTGACGGATGTGTTTTTATAACCCATTTTCCATGAGGTACATAAGACCTGATGAACCAGATTCTCCCCCTCCACGGATATGAGTGAATGCCCAATCTTCTTCTTTTAAACACCTTCATTGTGGTATGATTCCCATACAGTACTTCATGTTTCAGATGTATACTTTGGTGAATTCTGATAGATGTTTACACCAGTGAAACCACCACCACAATCAAGATAGCTAAAATTTCCATCACTCCCCAAGAGGTGCAAATTTTGAATTCCCAACTTATCTTTGATAGAATTCCCAGAATGGAAAAACATAGGGCCCCATCCTACTTTCATTACTGTGCTGGGTTTTGTTTTTTTTTTTTAATTCTTGAGGAGGGGAGTTATCTATTTATTTATTTTGATGGAGGTACTGGGGATTGAATCTGGGACTTCATGCTTTACTGCTGAGCTATACACTCCCCATTACTGTGCTGTTGATCTACAGGTTGCAATAACTACCCAGTGGTATGTCCTTGCAGCCTTTATGTGAAGAACGACAGAGCTAGGCATGGAGTGAATGAAGAAAAGATTGTGAGATGAAGTCTAAAAAAGTCCTTGGAGAGCTTTTCTGTTTGTCTGGAAGGCACCCCTTGTATCCATGTACACAGTCAAAACTTGCAATTTACAGATGTCAAGGCACTTTAGTATAAGTGACCTCAATTGATTGTCACCAGGTCCCTGGGAAATGCAGGGGGCAGATACTATTTATCTCCATTGTACAGAGAGTAATGTCAACAATAACAGCTAAGAGATGCTCAGTACATACTATGTGGTTGACACTTATGCTAAATGTCCAACAACAAGCAACATATTTATGTATAATACCATTAATTGCTTCACTTTACAGGTGATCAAACAGAGTCTTAGAATAAGTAATTCATTTATGGTCAAACACTTAATAGAAGATGAATCTGGAAACTTAGCTGTCTGTTTTCAAATTCCTAACTTTGAACCTCTGCTCAGATGACTAAAATGAAATCCTAACATTAAGTAACTCATTCAAGGTTCTACAACTAGAAATAATTAGCATTAACAGACCTGGGTCTTGTGACTTCTTGTCCTCATCTCATTGGAGATCGTCAGTGGAGATCTTTAGCTCTCTCCAGAGGGCACTAAGCTATAGGAAGGAGATTAAGCAGAAATATACTTGCTGATCAAAATAACAGGTCTCAAAAGAAAGTTTACTATAGTTAATTACACTGTATCACATATTTGAAAGTTACCAGGAGAGTAGATCTTAAAAGTTCTTATTACAAGAAAAAAAGTGTAGTTATGTGTGGTAACCAGACTTACTGTGGTGATCATTTTGCAATGTATACAAATATCGAATTCTTAATTTGTATATCTGAAACAAACATCATAAATGTCAATTATATCCCAATTAAAAAAATTTTAGGCGAATTATATACCCATATGTTAGAATGTTTTGCAGCCAGTAAAAATTTTTAATTATGATTTCTTTTAAACACATAATGCATTTTTCCATTCCATTCCAAAAGCAGCCTATAAAATATTAATGTTTTTAAGTCTGTATGAATACATGTATCTATACACATCTATACATAATTGAACATAAGTAGCAAGTTATATGCATGTGTGTATGGGTGTATATATGATTATATCTTTTAAAAATAAAAAATATAGAATAAAATGTGCTAAAATATTAGCAGTATTATCTCTTGGTGGTGGAATTATTGGTAGTATTTACTTTTTATTCTATGCTTTTATTTATCCCCCCCAAAGGTCAATACATATTTTTTTCCCCTTTTCTTCCCCTCTCTTCCCCTGCCATTCAGATTTATTACTTTTAAAATTTTTATAAAAATCCAATTTACAGCCATTTAGTTTTTATCACCTGGGCAGTCATTTTTGACAGACCTTCTACTCTCATCCTATAGACCGGACCGGTAACACCATCACCAGGTGTAAGGGCTTTGGAATGAGACAGACCTGAATCCGGTTCAGGGTACCTCACTCCAGAAGCTCGGGTCTCATGAGCAAGGTATTGACCCCTCTCAAGGCTCAGTGTCCTAGTGAGTATATTGGAGTCACTGGAACCTACAGCCAGGGCTGGATTGGGACATGTGCATACTTTGAGTAAGTCAATGATTCTTGGTGCTCCTTCGAAAGGATATTCTTTAAATAATTCTTTAACTTCTATTTAAAGGAAAGGCAGGGTCCCCACAGGGTGAAACAAAGGCCTGGCAGTTCATTAGACCTACTATCTTTAAAATACATGTTACAGTCCTTGGGCTGTCACTCCCACTGCGAGCAACTCATCAGCTTCTTCCTTCCAACCCAATCAACACTCTCCCTGAAAGTACTGACAAACATAATTTTCTCTATTTCAGTACACTTTCAGGGATATTTGTCCCTCCTTGTCGAGTAACACTGTACATCTGTCCTTCTGGCTCTGTGTCATAGAATGTTCTGAAGAAAATGAGATAACACATGTAGAGAACTCTGCACAGCATCTGACACTCAGCAGAAGTTCAATAAATGGTGGCTATTATTAGTATCAGAACTAAAAATTATGGCAGCTTGGAGCCTCCGGTAATGACAGGCCCTGTGTAGGTCCTTTTTCCTCTAGCCTCTCTAGCTCCTTACCTATAAGCATTCTCCGAGGAAAGGCATTTTGAGAAAGCATTTGGTGACCTTGAAATGTTCTCAAAGAGCTCTCTGATACCTTTATAAATGAATCTTAATAAATATAGGAGACTCATTTCCTTCTTCATACCTTTATTGTAAAAAAGCAACATAAAATACCTTTGGCAACCTTTGGACAGTATAGCATTTTAAATGTTATTTACCTTCAACATGGTTGAAATCAACGAGATGGAGGTCACCTGGGGGACAAGCACTGAGCAGGGAGGTGTTGCTGAGGGAACAGTGGCAGGTCTGAAACCAGATCTTGGCTGTGGAGCAGAGGGGAAGTGGCAGATTCTTCCGAGTTTTTATCATGAAAGCATGCCAAAACGCGCCTGCTGTTTCACGCTTTCCAGTCTCCTTGAATCTCCTCTGAGCAGGGGAGGGAGGGGAGGGATCGAGAGAAAAATAAAAACAGTGAGGTTAGCAATGCTACGTCTCTTTCCCCACTATCTATTCCCAAATACACACTATAAATATCAAAACACTGCTTGGTAGTAGTCCAGAAGATTTAACATGTCCCCAAATTCCTAAACAACCATCGGTGCGTAATATGATTTTTGGCAGAGTATAACCCAACAACTTCTTGGCACGTCATTTGTTTTGAACAACTACCAGAGACAGGCGTAGTGACCACCCATCGGATACTCAAGCCGTGGGAAGAAGGGCACGTGGGGCCAGCCACTCGTTACCCTAAGTGAGGTAAGATCTTGGCCCCCCCAAACCAAACCTCAGTTCTGCTGTGGCCCCACTACTCCCTATTCTTAATTGTGTGTAGTTTGTAGGTTTTTTGTTTGTTTGTTTGTTTGTTTTAAAGCAGGTGATGGAAGTATGTCCAAAGTCCAAGGACAGAGACTTTGGTTTGTCAACTCCCCAGTCACCACTGGTCACCATCCTGGCCCACTGGCCTCCCCTCCGGCTTCCAATCATGCCTGCACTGTCTTGCATTCCACCCCAGCACTCCCTCACCCTTCAGGAGAAACTGTCCCCTGGATTCCAAACTCAGAGACCACTGTGGCTGTTGCCAGCCCAGGCCAGGCTGGCTCTCCGCTTCATCCCTTTTTAAAGGGGAAACAGGAAAGGTGAGCAAGAAACCACCGGCAAGTTTTGACAGCTGCTGAGGAAGACTAATGGGTTTCTAAGGAAACAGAGAGGCAGCAGCCATTTTAGTGGTATTTGCTGTATGAAAAATATATAGACACTGACACCCGCCCCCCCGTCCCCCAACCCCCACCCTCACCCCTGCCGCTGCGCTTTCCCTCTCTGCACGCTTCAGAGGCCGGGAGGTGAGGGGTGGGGCCCTGGTCTCCCCCAGACGTAGAAGCCACCTGTCGCATCGCAGGTGGCTGGCCACCCGGGGTCGCCTTCAGCCCCCTCCCCGCAGCGGGCGGGACCGCGGGCCTCCCCACCCCCCAGGCGCCGCAGTGCAGCGCGGTCCCCGCGTCCCGCCCCTCGGGTCCCCTCCCTCGCCGGCCCCCCGCCCGGCAGGCCGCTGGGAGGGCGGGCGCGTAGCCGCCGCGCTGGGCGCGAGGCGGGCGGGGAGGAGCGGGTCCGCGCGGCGGGAGAGGCGGAGACGAGGCGAAGGCTGAAGGAGCGCGGGAGGTCGCCGCAGCCGGGGGACACCGAGCTCCGCTGCCCAACATGGTCGCTGCGCACGCTGCCCATTCTTCCTCCTCCACCGAGTGGATCGCCTGCCTGGATAAAAGGTAGCCGGGGAAGGGCTCCCCGGCGGCGGGGGCTCTGCGCGCTGCTCCTGCCCGGAGACGCCCGCGGGGACGCCCGCCGGGGCCGCGGAAGGAGGGTTCCCTAGCGGGGAGGAGGCGGAGGGTCCGCGCCCTGGACCAGGGAACACAGACCCCGGCCTCTCATGGGGCGCCCGGTACACGAGATTTTCACACGTGGTGGAGAAATTGCGGCGCAGTGTGGGGAGCCCCTCCAGCCCCCCACTCCGTCCCTCCCTCACAGTCTCCTCGCCCTCTGCCCCCGCCCCCCTCAGACTCCCGGCTCTGCATTGGTTCCTTCAAAAACTAAAAATTGGGTGGGGGGTTATTTTCCTCGGCATCTCGGGACAGAGGAATAAATTCCTACCTTCTTCCGGCTGTTCAGACCCTTAGGGGTAAATGTAATTTAAGTTTTAAGAAGGGTGAGAGGAGAGGCAGGTGCAGAGTAACATGCTTTTGTTGTTGTTGTTCCTGAGAGCCAAGTGTGAAGGACCCAGTGGAGCTGTCAAGTGCCTTCTGAAATTCTCAGCTTCTGCCCCCGCAGTCGCTTGTTCAAGGTCTGTGTTAGGAAGGTCACGCGGGAGACTGTTTTCGTCTTAGCCTCTAAGGAAAAGACCCTTACTCTAAAAAATTCAAACCGTAGAGCGTTTTTAAGTCCCAAAGACAGCCCTGTGTAAGGAGGCTGCTGTGTGTCACAGCGGACTGCAGTTGTTTCCAGGCTCTGACAGCATAATTTTCTGTCTGTCCAGATTGTGGGTTTAGCAGTAAACATTACACAGTATGTTAGCAATTATAGTTTATTACCCTGATTAAAAGGTGATGCATCTGAACTTCTAAAAACTGGGTAAGAAATCTTGGAGAGTGAACTGCCTCTGATTTTCGAGTTTGATGCAGCAGGGCAGTGATTCATGTCTTGCAGCTATCTGCATGGCATCTCTGTTTGCATTTGTGTGAAATATTTTGCTCTCTGCCATATTGAAATTTTTACAATTAGCAGATTCATAACCAGATCAAACTTGAAAATCTTAAGTGTGACGTGCTCTGCATACATTACTATTATAGGCCTTTGTTGAAAAAAATTAAGTAATTTGAGAGAAGCTAAATGTGGCTCATTTGAATAACTTAATATATCTGAGAAATAATTTTTACTTTCAGTTACCACACAGTAGCAAGATTTTTTGGCAGGCAGTGCCCTATTTACGTCTAAGAAGATATGTACTAATATTAGAAGAGATGCATGCAATAAATAGAGAATTGAAGTGATGGTTAAATCACATGGAATTATATAGAAGAATTAGGAGCTCATATAAGTGAGGAGCCTGCTAATATTATAAGTAATCTAAATTTAATAGTTTAGGAAAGATGAATTATCAAAAAAGAGAAAATCAAGCTCTTGTACTTAACTTATAAATAGTAGTGCTTCATCATGAGTGAATTTTTTAGATAATAGGCTGCATATTTCTTTTTGCAGAAATGCGTGGAATGTCATTTTTTGAACAGTCAGTAATTCACTGGCAACCCTTAAGTACTTATAGCAAAAATCATAGAGCATTTCTGACTCAAGTGGAATGTATTTGACTCTTTTCATAATGTGTATTTGCCCAAATGATTTTGTTTGGAATGGATTTTTAGAACACAGTGCCACAGTCTAATCTAGTACCACCATTCATAATGGGTAAAAATCTCCTGGGGTGGAGTTGGGGTGGAATCCTGCATAGATCCTGGGCCTAGTGTTCCTGGAGTGCAGGAGAGTAGACAGATCAATAAATTAAGGGTTTTAGGCCCAGAGCCGTCACCAGCTCTGATCTTGGACATGTCACTTTTATTTCTTTGAGCGTCTGAAAAATGAGGATAAAACTATCTGTCTTACCAAGGATTACTGGACCAAATGAGAAAAAAAAAAAAAAAAGCGTGAAAGTACTTTGAGTACTGTGAGGTGCCATGTGAATATTTTATTTTGTGGTGTTAAGAGAACCTTGCATTTTCCACAGTGTTGTTGCTAGAATTCCTTTGAAGAAGAGTTTAAGAGTGGCAAGCTCACTGTAAGAGGGCCTCAAGGTACTTGTTTTGAAGCTGAATTTTTACTTAGGTTGTGTGTTAATTTTTTAGGGGAGGAGGAAGATTAAGGGTGCTGATGGAAGTTGTCTGGGGAAGCCCCCTGAAGTCATGCCTTCTGGGACAACCACCCTTGATATTTCTGAGAAGTGCCATCTTGATGCTCTATTCTACGCACTGTGTTGGGCACTAGAGATGCAGGAAAAAGGAAGATGTGATTTGCTTATTGACTTCTGGGGTGGGCAGATGGGGGTGGGACAGCTGCATAAACAACTAACCACAGTGCAATGATAAGTGCTTTAATGGAGATATATGAAATGCTTTGGGGGAGAGAGTCCTCAGCTCTGACAGGGGTGCTTCCCACTGGTTCCTGCCTGGACCTTGGAGGTTGAGGGGAACTTTATCAGGCAGAGAATTCTGGGAGCACATGCCAGGCAGAGGGAGCAGTGTGAACAAAGACACACAGATGTGGCATAGAAATATGCTGATTTCTTCTCATCCACAGATTCCTCTTGTGACCACATCTAGATTATAGGAACACATGCACTGTTTTTCTAAAACTTTTGATTATGGACATTTTCAAGCACACACATAAACAAAGAGAAAATGGTGCACTGAACCCTGATGTCCTGTTTGGGGAAATGATGCTGGGACCTTTACCATAGCTGGGAAATGTAGCGTAGATATATGCATCATGCAGGTAACAACTGCTGTGGACAGTCAGACAAAGAGCAACTGAGGGGTTGGAAGTAAAAAGGGGAGTTAAAGTAGAAAGTCTGCATGAGTGGAGAAACGTGTAATGAAAGTTGAAACTAATAAAATAGAACGAGGAAAATAATCCCTTAGAAATGTTCACTCAATGTGCCTAGGAAGTTGCTATAGACTTATAATGCTATATAAGCTTACATGTGGGGAGGGGGTTAAAAATATGTAGATATGTGGATTAGGTTGAAGAAAGAAAATCCAGAGATTTTTATGGATCAAGCGTCCAAGTTCTTGGCCTATGGTGGGACCAAGAAGATGAGAGTGTACGAATATTAATCTTAAAATCAGAAAGACATTGAACATTTGGATGGATAAAAATACATTGAAAAAAAGTCTCAGCAGACAATATTGCTAAAGCAAAACAAGCTTAGCACATCTTGATGACCTTACCGTTTTTTTCTGAGCAGGGATGGTAACTAGAAACATATTACATAGTACCCCACTATTTGGGATTTAAGATATGTATCTTAAATGCTTTTTTAAAATGCCTTTTAAAAATCTTAAATGCCTTTTAAAAAATGCCTTTACAATGCCTTTTTAAAAATGTGCTGATCATTTTTTAATATTAGTGAAAATACTGTTCTCATAAGATTTTGAGTTTTGCCACCTCTGGATTTAAGAACCATTATAGGTCAAAATTCTCATGGTTGGGAAGGGAGTGTTATGAAGGGACCACATGTAGTGAATCACTGCCAGTATTCATCACTCTGGAGCAAGAGTTGGCGAATGATAGCCACATCTGGCAGCTGCTTGTGTGTCTCCTAAGCTGAGAATGGTTTTTACATTTTTGAATGGTTGGAAATAAACCATAAGAAGATTAATATTTTGTGACCCATGAAATTTATATGAAAGTCAAATTTCAGTATCCATAAGCAAAGTTTTATTGGAACACAGCCATGCTCATTTGGTTACATATTGCCTGTGGCTGCTTTCATACGACAGTGGCAGGGCTGAGTAGCTGCGACCAGCGGAGTGGCCCACAGAGTTTAAAGTGTTTACTAAGTGGATCTTTGAAGAAAAGTTTGCCATCCCCCGTTTACTGGTGAAAGAATCTAAGCAATTGACTAAGAAACCACTGGAGATGAAAGAAAGAGGGGAAGAAGGAGATGAAAGAAGGCTTTGGGAAGGAGTTCACAGTATTTGGTTTCTTGTTCTTTGGTAGAAGTATAAGGTGGAGGGAGGTCTTTGGTTGATCGGCTTATTTGAGGACCACTGGCGATCATAGAAATAGAAAATGAAGTTAACATGGTATGGATGTGTTTCAAAACAGCCAAGGAATTTAAAAATTTAATAATGATTCATTTAAAAACTGCCTCTTACACAGTGTCTTTGCATCTGACTTGATCCCCAAATAGATGGTGAGTTAGCTATTTCGATGGGGCTGAATGAGAGTGAAAGAAACCAAGGAACAAATTTGTTAAAAGCCAGAATGCTTCATAGCAGACATGATGAGAGAGGATGACTCAGATTACAAAGAAGCATCAGACACGGTCCCAGCCTTGAGGAATGTAGAAGATCAAAGAAGCATGCAGAGCAGAAGGCTGTCACTGGAGAAGCATGGTGCCTACCCAGGCAGGTCCCAAGGGATGACCTTGCCCAGGGCTCAGGGCTGGTCTTGCAGTCTTGGAATCCTGATTTGTCAGCACATCAAGAATTAATACATTTTTCAAGGACAGATACATAGGCACCAAACTCTCAGAGACTGTAAAACCCAGAAAGACAGTTCATTAATTTGAAAACAACATCAGAGAAGTGGATACTGACTTTGGCTAATGTATTCCTTCTCTAGGCAAGCTGTATGGAAACCCAGTTGTTATTAGAAGGCCATGCTATGCATTTACAAAGAGAAGCAAAGCTGCCAGGAGATCAGGACACTTACAACTTCTGGCCAGCTCATTATCTTCCTAGAGCGACAGAGCCCAGGAATTGAATTATAATCAGAAGACAGTTCTGGGAGTCCTTCAGGACAGTCTGCCTGTCACCTCTCCCAGTTAGAGGAGCATCCTGTGTACTCGCATAGCACCCTCTGTCCAACAATGTAGTAACACGAGTCAGACTTCATCACAGTTGCCTGTTTACTTCTGTTTGTGTGCCCCTTGATGCCAGTCTCTGTACTGTCTTTATTTTTTTATCTCCAGCTTCAGTGCAGTGCCCTGA
Source organism: Camelus bactrianus (assembly GCF_048773025.1). Classification (NCBI taxonomy): domain Eukaryota; kingdom Metazoa; phylum Chordata; class Mammalia; order Artiodactyla; family Camelidae; genus Camelus; species Camelus bactrianus. The sequence goes on from NC_133543.1 coordinate 53,813,760, forward strand.
TTGTAGGAAGTACTTCTGGGATCAGGATGAGATAGCCAGAGGCATCCTCTTCCTTTGGATGGAGTAGCCTCTGCAACCTTGCAGGCAAGTCCTCGCACTGGCCCCCTTTGCCTTAAGAAGGGCTTGGCCAGGCACCATCAGCATCTGCTTCTGCTGCTCCTTCTTCATCTTCTTGGCTGATGTGAACACTTTTTGGAAAAAAATGACATGGCATAGCTCTATTCTACTCTATTATTTTTTAAAAGTTATTATGGAAAATGTCAAACTATACAAAAAGAAGAAAGAATAGTATAATAATTTTTTTGTCCCACCTCTTCTCCCTCCAACAGTCTCAACTCACAGCTACTCTTGTTTTATTTATACCCTCACTTGTCCCGCACTACCCCAGGATTATTTGGATGCAAGTTTCATGTAATATTATCTGTAAATATTTCAGTATATATCTCTAAAAGCTAAGGACTTTATTAAAAATAGTGTTTTCACACATTTTAAAATTTGACATTAGTTCCCTTAATATAGCTAGTCAGAGTTCAAATTTCTATGTTTATCTCATAACTTTTTCTTTTTTGCAGTTTGCTTGTATTAGGATCCAAATAAGCTGTATTTAGTTAATATGTCCCTAGGTCTTTTTTAATTTCTGGGTTCTCCCTTTAGCTGTCTCTTTTTCTTCCTTGTAATAAATTTGTTGAAGAAACAGGTAACTTTTTGCAGTCTGAATTTTAAGTATATCTACATGGTGTCTTTTAATATGTCCCTTTGTCCCCTGTATTACCTGTAAATTGATATTTGATCTAGAGCTTGATAGGATTTAGATACGATTTTTTGGGCAACAATCCTTCACAGAAGTGTTATATACTTACTTTATGAGTTACATAATGTCAAGTGATCTTTTTGTGATGTTAGCAACATTTTTTTTTAAACTTTAATGGTTGGCCACTGTCTTTTTGTTTCCATTTTTTGAGGGGGAGAGGTAATTAGGTTTATTTATTTTTGTTTATTTATTAATAGAGGTATTGGGGATGGAACCCAGGACCTTGTGCATGCTAAGCACACAGTCTACCACTGAGCTATATACCCTCCCCTCAGTGCTCGCCCACTGTCCTTTTTTTTTTTCTCTTGTATATATATAATTTTATTTAGTGACTTTTTTATTGAAATATTGTCAGTTTACCATGTTGTGTCAGTTTCTGGTGTACAGCATAATGTTTCAGTCATATATATACATACATATGTTCCTTTTCATAGTCTTTTTCATTATAGGTTACTACGAGATATTGAATATAGTTCCCTGTGCTATACAGTATAAAGTTGTTGTTTACCTATTTTCTATATAGTAGTTAGTATCTGCAAATCTTGATCTCCAGGTCCACCCATGTTGCTGCAAATGGCATTATTTTATTATTTTTTATAGCTGAGTAGTATTCCATTGTTTAAATATACCAATTTCTTTATCCAGTCATCTGTTGATGGACATTTAGGTTGTTTCCATGTCTTGGCTGTTGTAAATAGTGCTGCTGTGAATATTGGGGTGCATGTATCTTTTCAAATTAGAGTTCCCTCCAGATATATGCCCAGGAGTGGGATTGTTGGATCATAGGATAAGTCTATTTTTAGTTTTTTGAGATATCTGTGTACTGTTTTCCAGCTTGGGCCTATCTTATCTACAACTTCTTGAGGGACATCTCATTGTAGCTCCAAAATGTAGGAGCCATGACATAACATGTGGAGCAATTAGAGGACAACATACCCTGATATGTGATCAGGGTTAAATTCTGTGGTGCTGATTCTACCTGCCCTTTTAGGATTTAGGAAAGGAAAGATTCAGCCAGAGCTGGACTCCCTCAGACTGGAGGCACATGGGGGATGGTGCGCTCACAGGGCAGTGGGCCTGAGAGGAAGCTTCCCAGTCCATCACACCCTTGGCCCTGCAGCCTGGACTCCTAAACACAGCCTGGGAGTCTGGAGAGTCATTAGAGGACGAGTGTTGCACAGCAAAGCAAATTCTACCTCCTTGTCTTAGTTTGGGGTCCCCCAAATAGACCTCTGGCTCTTCCAATGAGGGTGGGATTGGCAGATCCCTTTTAGTTTGAATTTCCAAGAGTTTATAAGATTTTGTAGCCCTCCCAGAGTAACTGCTTCTTATCCTGTTCCCCCTTCCCACCAGCAACACGGCTAAGTTTACTTAGTTAGGTTTAAATCCATCTTTATGCGCCTGAACAGTGGCAGCAAAGAGTGAATTTTCCCTCCAGGACCTTCAATTCATAGTTGAGGGAAAGAGAGTGAAGAGACCGTCTTGGGAATGCTGAGAGACTGAGGAAAGAGAAAGAGGATGGAACTAACTGGGTGGGGAGGATGACAGAGAAAGTCCCAGCCAAACATAGGAAAGCAAACAATTCTACTGGCTGGAGTGGAGGTACCTGGGTGCCGTGTTTACTCAGCTGCATCCATGTGCATCGCTTGCTTCCCCTGCGTGAACAGAAAAACAAAGTGCTGTTACTGCTCTCTTTCCTTTTCTTGCACTCTCTTTCTTGGAGCACCTGTTCATTTCCTGTGCTCTAATTATGCAGACTACTTAACACTCTCTATCCTTGGCTTATCTTCTGGACCAGATGCATTTTTGTCTCCTTTGGATAGTCCCACATCAAATACCCCATTAATATTTGGGGGCAGATATTGCTTTCCTTCACCTACCTTTGATAGAGAAAACAAAACACTTATTTTCCCAGCCTCCCTGTGACATAGGTGCCTTGTGACACACTTCTGGCCAATAAGACATAGCAAAAGTCTGCTAGAGGATTCTGGGAAAGCTTTGCTTTACTTATGAAAGGTACAGACGTATTTGACACCGCTCTATTCTCTTCCCCTGCCTGGAATTACTGCCTGAGGTCTGGGCCTGTGGGAATCACATTGTAATCCCAGAAGGAAGGACCAGGAGAAACAGACCTCCAGTTCTGACTTTGTTCAGCTGCTGAAGTTAGGTCAGTAGTTGCCTACCTTCAGAGTTTTTTGCTTTGTGAAGAAAAAACACACCCTATTTCTAGAAACTACTCTGTTAGATTTTCTATCATTTGCTGTGAAAACTGTCCCCAACCTAACAAGCTGATTCTCGGCTTGTCTAAAACTGACTTCATCTTCCCTAACTTTCTTCTCCATTAGTTTCTCCTCCTTACTTTCTATTTTATTAATGACATGACCACTCTCGTCCTCAAAACTTCGACGTTACCTGTGTCTTCCCTTTGCTACGTCCCTTTTTACACCTAACCAGTCACCAGTTCTTCTCTTGGCCTTTATTTTCTACTGCTTTATTTTAGGGCCATATCATCTGCATCTAGATCATCTCATTGCTTCCTTGTTCCAATCTGGAAAACATGATATTTTCAAATCTGCTTTATTTTAGGATCAGCCAGACCTGGATTCAAATTCTGTCACCTCCACCCTCTAGCCATGCAATCTCGGTGAAGTTGTTTATTTTTCTGAACCTGTGTTTCCAAACCATCAAATGAGGCTACCAAGACTTACTGTAGTGGCTCTGTTGAGATCTGTGGACTAATGCAAGTGTAGCTGCATGATCTTCCCTAAGTAGAAAGCATAGCGTAGGGGTTAAGAGTTTGGGAGCCAGACTGTTTTGGTTCAAATTCCAGTTTTGATTTTATTAATGGTGTAACTTTGGGCAAGTAATTCAGTTTCAGAGATTGTTCTGTAGATTCCTCAGAATTTTTTATGTAGACAATCTTATTGTCTGTGAATACTGGCAGTTTTACTTATTCTTTCTGATCTTTATGTCTTTTATTATTTATTTATTATTATTATTATTTTTTGCTTTATTGCATGGACATGATTTCCAGGACAAAGTGAAACAGAAGGGGTGAGAATGGACTTCCCTGAACCAGGAGACATTTCTTTTTCCTCTATGTTTTTTATTTCCTCTATTTTTTAAAAGCAATATAATATTGATGTTATTTCTTCTTAAAGTGTTTTATAGATACAGGACTATTCTTTGTGGGAAACTTTTTGATGACAAATTTAGTCTCTTTAATAGATAGAAGACTACTCAGGTTTTCTAGTTCTTTTTGTGTCGGTTTGATAAGTTGTTTCAAGGAGTTTGTCCATTTCATCCAAGACATCAAATTGATTGGCATAGAGTTGTTCCTAGTATTCCCTTTTTATCCTTTCAATGCCCTCAGGTTATATATAGTGATGTTCCCTCTTTTATATCTCATATTAGTAATTTGTGTCTGCCCTCTTTTCTTGGTGTGTCTTGCTTGGAGCGTCTCAATTTTCTTAATCTTTTAAAAGAACCAGTTTCTAGTTGATTTTCTCTACTGTTTGAGAAATTCATTGATTTCTGCTCCCCCCACCCCCCTTTATTGTACTTACCTTCAGCTTAACTTACTCTCTTTTTCTGGCTTCTTAAAATGGAAACTTAGATAATTAATTTTAAACATTTCTTCTTTTATAATAGAGCATTAAAGTTATAATTTCTCATGGTCAGCACAAAGAAGGAAGCACAGTTATTTCATTGTTCAGTGTTTACAAATGAAAACTATTTCTGCCAGAGAAGAATAATTAATCAAGCTATTAATATGCTAAGTAAGCATAGGAAATACTGGGACCTGTTGACCTCCTCAACTTCATGGATAAGGTACTGTACAGTGTGATAAACAAAATCCTCTACAACACCCTAACTGAGTTCAGCAATGGGCTTCATAGGGCTCTCAGTATATCTTGAGAGCATAATGCCAAAGGGACATTATAGAAGAATATTTCTCCTGGGGGGAAATACAATATACAACTTTTTGATGGTCAAATTCAATCCCAGGATAGATTTTAGACTGTTTTAGAAATGGATGGGTTACTTCTCTTTCAGAAAGTTCTCCATAATTACTGTTTTTCACATCTGAGCTATTGATAATAAAATTGGGTAGCAATGACTTTGAAGTAATATTTTCCAGTAGATACCTGGAGTGCTGTTATTCTGTACTGTTGGTTAGGTGAAGAGTTATATGACTTTGGACTCAGCCAAACTGGAGGAAAATTACATCCTCATTTGATAGCTAAACAAGGATATATGTCTGAATGGTGGTCTAGTCCTTCTCTGTGAAGATGTGGGGGGTAAGGGTGTATTCTTAAGGAGGAAATTTGGTGCCTTTCAAACACACAGACAAATGGTGGTCAAGAGTCCAGGTTATGGTACAGAGCGTGTCCCCTATGATTGTTACCATGGAAACAAAGGAACGTGTGTTAATTGCACTGACGCATTCTTGAAATGAGTAATTTAATTTTCTGAAAACCGTTCTATGGAGTAAGATCGTAAAATGTAAGTATATTAAATAAGATGACTTGCTCAGTAGAATTATTACCTATACATTGGTTAAAAGTTCAAGAACCTTTCTTTTATTTAATTAAATGGGAAAATAATTTTTAAAGACCCTTTAGAAAAGGCTGAATTGTTAGAGATGTTGAAGCAAACTGAAAAGACCTTTGATGGTCAGTGGACATTACTTGGAACTTAATCATTTGATTCTTGATATTGTAGATGACATTTCAATTCTGTTTAAACCTCAGATGAAGGCATTAATGTCTTGCCTGTGTTCAGGCTCTGGCAGCCTTAGTCTTCTAGTCATTGATTGGCTACTTATTGAACATATTCCAGAAAAAGTTGAGTTCTTCAATCTTAGATGTTTTCTTTAAACAAACTTTGGGTATAAGCAAGTTCTGTCTCCAGTGTCCCTTGCCACACCTTTTGTCTCTCCACTTTTTTCAGTCTTTCTCCTTGTCTCATGCTCTTTTCCTCCTTCCTCCACCCAGATGTGCTGCAGGAAAAGGATATAGTCTTAGTCATCTCCTTTCCTACTGTTCATTCTTTCATTCATTCATTCAGATATTTTACTCTATACTTCCCATGTGCCAGACATTCTTGCTGGGGATAGTTTAGTAAGAAAAATTGACATGGTCCCTGATCTCATGAATTTAAATATTAATTGTGAAAACATTAATTAATTCAGTCAGTCCTTCAAAAAACTAGTTATTGAGTACCTACTATGTGCTGGATATTGTTCCAGGTAGTAAGGAATATAGTGGTCAGCAAAATAGGAAAACTTAAGTAGTAGTAAATGCTCTGAAACCAAAAGTAAGAGGATACTGTGTGATGGAGTAAGGAGTCAGAGAAATCTATACTGCAGTGTCAGATAGTGGTAAGACCAGTGAAGGAAAACAAAGTAGAGAAAAGGGAAAGAAACTGAGGGGTGGTGGTATTCAAGGGAAAATGGGAAGGTTTCTGCAGAGGTTCATTTGATCAAAGACCTTGAATGGAGAGATCATCTAGTATGAATTTAAATCGGTGTAATCCATGCTTTCCTAAATAGGTGGGTGGGGTATTTTAGAGAACATGGGTCATGCTAGTGCCTGTGATGAGGACACAGGCTGAATACATCTGATACTGCACTTTTGTTTGGTTACATGGCCTTATTTTTAGAAAGTACCTGTAAGACAATGTAAAATATATACATTGGTCTCTGCCCCCTGTTCCTGACACAGAGCTCCTAAAACTCATAATTTTCTCAGTAATAAGAACACGAGGAACATCTGTTGTCCTAATATTTATCTTTGACCCTGTCCCTGATGTATGGTTCCTGAAACCCTTGTAAATTCCTGAGTGATAAGAGTACTAGGAGCATCTTTTGTCCTAATGAGGCGACTTCCTGGTAGGCTCTTGGATGGCTCCTGGATGGGGTCTGGTCACCAGAAAGACCAAGCCATGATTAGAGGCTTAGAATTTTCAGCTCCCCAACCCCCATCCTCCAGAGAGGAGAGTGGGGCTGCAAATGGAGTTAATAATTGATCATGCCTACGTTGGGAAGCCTCGATAAAATCCCGATAGTAGGAGGTGCAGAGAGCTTCTGGGTTGGTGAACATAACCACACCGGGAGGGTGACACACCCCAGCTCCATGGAGATAGAAGCTCCTATGCTTGGGATCCTTCCAGACGTTGCCCCATGTATCTCCTCATCTGGCTTCTCATCTGTATCCTTTATCATATCCTTAAAAACTGGTAAATCTAAGTGTTTCCCTGAGTTCTGTGACTCCCTCTAGCTAATTAATCGAACCTGAGGAGAGGATTGTTGGAGCCTCTGATCTATAACTTGGTTGGTCAAAAGCACAGGTAATAAACTGAACTTGCAACTGTCAAGTAGGGGTTGTAGGGGCACAGTCTTGCGGGACTGAGCCCTTACCTGTGAATCTGATGCTATCTCCAAGTAGATAGTCTCAGAATTGGGTTAAATTGTAGGACACCCAGCTGGTGTTGGAGACTTGCCTGTTGTGGTGGTGACTACCCCCTCCATTTCATGACCAGAAGTGTCAGAAGTGAAGCGTTCTGTGTGAGCAGTAAAGGAGACTCACAGGAGAGAACCATGGTAGGGAAGAAGGAGAAAAACTGAGTGTTTCATTTACAGTACCTACAGCATATTATTGCTTTTGTTAATGTAATAGACAAAGGTAATTTCAGAAAATGGTGAAAAGGATGAACTTTGAAATTTTGGTTTATCCTTTAAATATTATTACTTAAAGATGTTTAAAATACTGTTCACTTTAGTTCTTCATTATAATAGTTTTTGAGAAAAAAGAAAGCTATCCCCAGAGAACTCATGAGTACCGTATACATTAGAAAAAGTACCATCATTTAAGTGAGTATTTAGAGGTACTGTATGTACGCTGTTGACCATGGGTACTGACAGCTGACTGATAGTGGTATCAACGTTCCCATCCTAATGGCAGACTTCTGGGTTTCATATTTAGCCTGTTTAGTTTTATCAGTGATGAATTCATCTGGTACCTCTGTGGGGTCAGTGTTTCTTAAGACAGGCCTCCCAGACAAATGCAGCAGAGCAAGAAAATGGTCCTAAATACCTATAAACGCTAGCAATTTTTCATCTTGAGGATTTGCTCACTATCTTAAACAACTTTTCTATCATTATTCCAACAACTTTTCTATCATTATTCCATCATCTGCCTCTTGATAATGTTTTTGTATTGGTTTCTTATATTTTCCTCATCAAGTAGTTCCTCATAACACTTACACATTTTTTTCATCAAAAATTGAAGACAACTTGAGAGTTGTTAAGTGTCTGTGCTGATGTTAGGTACCACGCATGCAGCAGAAATATTCCTCGGTGGCGTTTGGAGATCTGATTTGTGGAGTCAGAGCTGTCTAACCAGTAATCAAAATTTACATTTTATTTACGGAAAATAATTTAAATACTTAGACCAGAAGTCCCAGTTTAATTATCCGGGTCATCAGAGCATAAATGGGGAGCCCCCACTGATAAAGAAATGTGCAGTTACAAAGAATACCAGTGGGACCGTATAATAAGGCAGCTTCATCTATAAGGCAGATCTCTGAAGCACACGGCCAAACGTGGAGGCCAGCTGGCTGACTGGGAATCGGATACAACCGTGCTCTTCCATCTTCTGTGTGTTATCAGCTTGTGAACGCACCTTATCTTTTCCTCAGTTGAATTTTACATTATCTCCATGGCTTTGCTTGTACCCTTTCAACACTTCATTGGGTGTTTATCTTAACAACTTTAGAGGTTCACTTTAGAATTCAACATTCAAACAACAGATTATGGATGTTAAAGTAAAGCTCATTTTTAAAACACCCTTTGCATTTAGATAGTTAATATTTTTTGGCCTCTGTCATTAGAAGTCCTAACCCAAAATATCCATGGGACAAACAAGCAATGACACTGTTCCTCAGAGAAGCTCACAGAAATCAAAAGTGGACATTACTTAAGCCTGATATTTTGGGGGTTACCTGAAAGAGAATCATAAAGTAGTAAAATTGAAAAGTTGAAATAACTTTAAAATTTGTGTGTTGCATTCATCTCATTTAGGGAAAGAGTAGAGGTATTCGTGAGAAGGGGAAGTGAGCAGTAATGAAATAAAATAGGGTGAAATGATTTTGAAAATGCTAGAAAATTATCTCTTCTTTCCATTTAGTTTGGCTAACCTTGATTTTCTTTTATTTATTCACCTACTATTGATTTTTTTTACCTGCCTATAAAGACTTTTGCAGTCAAATTCCGCCACAGAAGAGTGTTGCTACAAATAGAATAGCATTTGAATTTATTTCTTTCGAATCAAGACAAGTAACACAGCCATACAATTCATTTTATGTGCTGAATTCTACTTATAAATTATATAGCAGAAACTTCATTGATGGGAGTTTTATCTTGTAGGATTTATAATGAATGAATTGAGATTTAAAAAAATGAAAAATGAATAATAAAGGAAATTACAGGAGAAAAGAAGACAAACCAAAAAAAAAAAAAAAAAAAAAAAGAAAAGAAAAGAAAAGAAAAAAAAGCCCACTGATGTTTATGTGCTCAAGCAGGATCTGAGACAGCAGCACGACTCCTTGGTGGGACATGTGAGCAGTTGCTACCACCGCATCCTTTTCTCTCCCCTGGGTTTGTGAGAGCTTGCAGCTGAGCACTGACAATAGGCACACACACCCTGCTTCTTTCTGAGAGTATTACAAGTTGACACACATTGACACATCTTTCTTCTTCCCAGTGGGAGTGACAGGCACTTATGAAAGGTGATGAACTGATTTGAAGTACATTTTAATTGGGGCCAAATCAAAGCATTTCTAGCTTGTAATTATTCATTTATTTCTTCAAACCCTATAACCAGGAATAAATGGTCATAAAATTTTAGTGTGTTTTCTTACAGTATTTTTTGTATGAGTATTTTTTAACCTGTTTGAGCTCATACTTTAAGATTTCATGCCCCGTAAAATTAACATTATAGGGTGACCATTTTCCTAGGTTATTAAAATTCTTTGTAAATAATGATTTTTTTTTGGCTGAACTCATGTGGATCATATAGCCTAAATTTTCTTATTGTTGGAGAATTATGCTGTTAAAAAATGATTGTTGCTGTTATCAATGATGCCACCACCTTTTGTAGTAAGTCTTCCCTGTGTTTTAGATTATTTTCTTAAGATAGAGATATCCATAGAACTAAAATTAGTTAATGTGTGTGAAGAAGTGTGAGAGTTTCATTACGTATCTTCAAACTACTTTTTGTAAAGATGTTAAGAGAGAGCAGCCATTATTTTACAAATAAGAAAACCGAGGTTTGGAAAAGCTAAATTATTCGTCGAGGGTCACAAGGCTGGTAAGCGCCAGGGACCAAGATGGGGTGAAACCCTATCCCCGTTCCACTATAATGGTGTTTCAAGTATGTTCCTTGTAATACTAGCAGATAGTGCAAGGGAAAAAAAAGGCTTAGGGTAGAAAATGTGGGAAATGTTACTTGTGCCTTTTAACTGAGCCCTAATCCCCAGGGCATACCATTTCCCAAATATTTTGGCCAATTAAGGATTTTTGGTACATGTTTTCTAAATTCTAATAACCTCAAATTACCCAGAGTTCCAAAAACCTGCTGAAATCTCAAAGTTGATTAGACTGCTCTGTTTTAGAACGTAAGATTAATTTCTGGATACACAACAATAAACAGATGGCTGAAAACCAAACAGGATAGTTATTTACAGTGAGTCTTCAGTTACCCAGCATCAAAGAGAAGTTAATTTCATACAAGTTTATCCCAATTAATCCTCTAAACATGACGTAATTTAGTAATTCTGGTAGAAACGGTATTTAATGGTATTTATAAGTGGTGTTTAATATGACTGCTGTTCCAAAGCATGCTGAGTATCATTTCCCCTTTACTTAATGATTGAGGCTCAATTTATTGAACATCAGTTAGCATCCTGTATTATAAAATGGTGATTTTGAAGTATGTGGATTATCTGTTTCTGCACCAAATGCCCCACTGTTCCTTTTTTTTTAAGTTCTGCCTGTTTTTGTTTTACTTGCCTGACTCTTCCCTGCTGCCCAGGAGCTGTCACTGCCTGCTTGCTGCTCTCTAGGTGTCTGTCCGGATGCCTTCCCCTGCACAAACAGAATACCCTGCTTCTGATCCTTTGGAGTTAGAATCCGGGTTAACGTAGTTTGTTGGAACTGTAGGTGTAATACGACTACATACATTTTGCCCCTGAGGATTTCTCTTCTGAGTAAAGTATATGAATTTCAGAGTCTTAGTATTTTTAGGCTCAATTCTGGTTACACAAAACCTTTTAAACTTAGGTGCTATGTGATCTCACTTCTATGATTTTTTCTTAATAACTGAGATTTCCTAATAAATATCCTCTGAATTGAGGATATTTGAGGCATTACTGTAATGAGATTAATTCCTTTATTCCACACATATTTATTGAATCATTAGGAAACACCTTCTAGGTACTTAGGATTCTTCTGTGAACAAAACAGAAGATCACTGCTCTCATAGAGCTTATATGCTCACAGAGGAAATAGGTGAAAAACAGTAAACAAGAAATAAATTATGTGTCATGTTTGGAGGTAATATGTTATAGAGAAAAATAACAACAGCAAAAGCAAGTAGAGCCCAGTAAGAGATCGGGTGAGTTAGCAGGGTGGTGTAGATTGTAGTATTAAATGGCTTGGTCAGAATATGGTTTACTGGGAAAGTGTGATTTTAGCAAAGAGGCAACGGAATTAACCAAGCAAATGTTTGGGGTAAGAATATCCCAGGAGTAGGAACAGCCAGTGCAAAGGCCCCGGTTTGGGTGCATGTATGGACTGGTCAAAGAACAGTAAGGAGGCTGTTGTGGCTAGAGTGAAGTGAGCAAAGGAAAGAGCAAAGGAGGAGGTCAGAGAATGAGGGTAGATCATATAGGGACCTGACAGCTTTACAAAGGGCGTGGCTTTTACTTTGAGTCAAATAGGGAGCCACTGAAGGTTTTCTAGCAGAGGAGTGACACAACCTGGTTTGCATTTTTACAAGATCACTGTGATAGCAATGTTAAGAAGGCACTGTGGGGAAAGGGGCAATGGTGGAAGAAAGCCATCTTATTAGGAAGCTCTTGTAGTAATCCAGGTGAAAGATGATGATGGTTTGGGTCAGAGTGACAGCAGTGGAAATGAGGAGAAGAGGCAGGGTACATTTTGAAGGTGAAACCAATAGGACTAGGTCATGAATTGAATGGGAGAATGTGTGAGAAAGAGGAGTCAAGGATAAGGCTAAGTAGTGGGACCTGGGCGACCGGAAGGATCATGGGACTATCTGTTGTAACAGGGAAAGCTAGAGGTAGGGCAAGTTTGAAGGGAAACAGGAGTGCAATTTGAGACATTTTGAGTTTGAGAAGTCTATTAGACATTCAATTGGAGATGTTGAGTAGGAAATTGGATATATGACTTTGGAGTTTGGAAGCAGGGTCTGAGCTGGAGATATAAATTTGGGAATCATTAATATGTAGAGGGTATTTAAAATCATGAGATTGGAGAATATCAAGGAAGTGAATGTTAAAGAGAAGAGGACCAAAGATAAAGCCCTGCCATCATCCAATGAGAGTTCAGAGGGAGGGGGCATAACCAGCAAAAGGAGCTGTGAGGTAGAAGCAAAACAAGGGAATGTGAAATGTGTCTTGAAAGGCACATGGAGATGTTTCCAAATGTTCATGTAGATGACATCAATTTGACAAAACATCAGAAAAAAGAAGGACCACAATCTGGGTTTGCATTTGAAGTTTTATATCGTACAGATCACACGCTAGTAGGTCTACTTTTCCGGCCTGGTTAGCAGTTGGGTGAGTTGCAGACTCTGTGCTGGTTCTAGGAATGTTGTTGTGAGGAAGACAGCAGGACTGAAAACAAAAATTAACTATCTAACACACAGGTGCAAGGCAAATGCATAGCCTGTGGCTTAGACTAGAATGAGATCGTCTGCCTAAAATGTGGGTAAATAGGAAAGTCCAGGTAAGGAAAGATGAAAAATTGAAGTACAGAGGTGCAGAGGACAAGCAGGAGGATAACATGAACGCAATTATGAAAACACAGGGTGCTATTTCACCATAACAGATGGAGAAGGGAGCAGGGAGTCAACATCACCATGATAAATACTGAACAGCAAGGAAGCAAACTATCACAGCTGAGGCACGCGGGCTACTGTGAAACTCAGAAGTGATATTATCAATAAAGCCGGAGTTGGCAAGTGATTAACAAATAAACAACATATGGCTCATTGGTTGTCATGTCCCTGGAAATATCTCCTCTCAGGAGGTAGTGTGCCTCTGGAAATGAGCCTCTGGTTGGTGCACACTTATTTTTGATACATGTGCAGTTGCTGAAATTGTAACTGCCCAGTTACAAATGCTGTGAAAAAGACAAGTATCAAGTTCTAGTTCTGGTCAAATGGACTCAATTCTCCTCATTTCTCACACTGAGGACAACTATAAACCCTGGACATTATATATAAAACAGACAGAAAAAGACTCTGAGTGCTGGAGCGAAGGCAGACCAGGTTGGGACCTCTCTGTCTGAAGAATAACATAGTGGTGAGTTCCTTGAGTTTCCTTTTTGCCTCATCTATCCCAGACTGGGTGCTGGAGGACTGAGTATCCCAGAAATGCCAGTCAACACAGGCAAAAATAATGCCTTAACAAAAGGCTGCTGTCTCCAGGACAAGAAAGGGGCGGCTTAGCAAGATAGAAAACTTTTAGGTCATAACTGCTCTACTTTAAATTAACACCACAGAAAAAACTGTAGGCTATTCCCACTCCTATCAGCAGAGATCAAGTATGGAACCTAAATGTTCACTCTTGCCTGACTGTAATGAAGCAGCCCTTCCCAACTAGATTTTAAAGTAGTTATCATAAAAATACTTCAGTGAGCAATTGAGAGCATACTTGAAAAAATAAAATATCTAAGCAAAGAAATAGGAAGCCTTAGCAAAGAAATACAGGAAATAAAGAAGAACCAAATGGAAATTTTAGAACTGAAAAATATACTAACTGAAAGTAAAAACTCAATGGATGGCTCAACAGCAGAATGGGTAAGACAGAGAAAAGAATTAGTGAACTTGAGGCTAGAACAATGGAAATTACCCAATTTGAACAACAGAGAGAAAACAGTTGAAAAAAGAAACAGAGAAGCAGAGGTCTGTGGTAGAATAGAAGAGCTAGCATTGGTGTCCCTTGGAGTCCTGAAAGGAAAGGACGGAGAGTGGTGCTGAAAAAGTGCTGGAAAAAATAACGGTTGAGTTTCTTCCTTCCTTTCTTTCTTTCTTCCTTTCTCTTCCTTCCTTCCTTCCTTTCTTTCTTTCTTTCTTTCTTTCTTTCTTTCTTTCTTTCTTTCTTTCTTTCTTTCTTTCTTTCTTTCTCTTTCTTTCTTTCTTTCTCTCTTTCTCTCTCTCTTTCTCTCTCTCTTTCTTTCTCTCTCTTTCTCTCTCTCTTCCTCTCTCTCTTCCTCTCTCTTTCTCTCTCTCTCTCTTTCTCTCTCTCTCTTTCTTTCTCTTTCTCTCTTTTTTCTCTCTTTCTCTCTCTCTTCCTTCCTTCCTTCTTTCCTTTCCCTTCCTTCCTTCTTTCCTCTTCCTTCCTTCCTTCCTTCCTGCCTTCCTTCCTTCCCAAATTTAGCAAAGGAAATAAACCTATAGATTCAAGAAGCTGAGAACCTGAACCAGGATAAACCCAAAGAAATCCTTGCCAGGTTAATCAAACTTCTGAAAACTAAAGACAAGGAAAAAAATACTCAGAAGCAGCAAGAGAGAAACGACACCTCACCTACAAGGGGCAAAGCCATTGGAATGACAGTGGATTTCTCATGGAGCCCAGAATGAAGTGGAACAACATTTTTTTCAAGTGCTGAAATGAAAGAACTGTCAACCCAGAATTCTATACCGAGTGAAAATAACCTTCAGGAATCAAGGGGTAAGCAAGACATTCTCAGACGAGGAAAACTTGGAGGATTTGTCATCAGCAGACCTACTCTAAAAGAGTGGCTAAAGGAGGCTGAGAAAAAAGGGAATCTTGGAATATCAGGAAGGAAGAAGGAAGAATGAAAAGAGTGAAAATATGAGGGAGGCCCAGGAGAAGAGAAACTGAATTATAAAGCTGCATAGCCTGCTAAATAGAAATGCATGAGATCAGTAGATACTAGGATCTCTCAATGCAAGTGCCCTCCTGTTTCCACCATCTTTGCAAAACATGCTGCTTTCTCCTATGTACCAAAATCTCATCTTTTAAAGAAGCATCCAGAAATGCTCTTAGACCCTAAGTGGGTGTAAGAATGGTGTTAAGTGATGAGTATGCACAGCCTCTTCTGGTTTCTGCCACATCCAGCAGTCCTCCCTCTGCAGGAATACAGCCACCCAACAAGCACACTCACCTACTGAGGTAGGGGCTACCCTCACCTTGGCTTCTGCTGTTTCTTCTCCAGACTGTGAGAGAGTTCCACCTTCATCACTGACAACTACACTCTTTATGGAGTCCCAAAAGTGGTTAAAAATGTTCTTTGGTCTAGGGGCTTCCTTTCCACTCAGCCCTCATAATCACCCTGCTGCTTCAGCTGGTAGTTATTAATTACCTGGGATTTTTGGAATTCCAGAGGCTGAATTTGTCTTTAGAAAGAGGCCTTCTGTCTGGGACTGGGGTTCCATGTGTCCCCCATTAGAGACAGTGGACAGAAGAAGGGGTGGCCAGGAATGGACACTCCCAGCTGGTGAGTGACAGCTCCATCTCCCCCTGGCTTCGGGCTTCCAATGTCCCTACCTTGTATTTGGACCATGTCACTGTGTCTAACACAAAATCATGGATGGAATCATGTGATGTAAACTGGAGGGTAGACACCTTTGCCTGTGCATAGGTCCACTCTTTTAGTTGATTTTTCAGAGAGAGAAAGGGCAAGAGGATCAATGACAAAACATTGGGTCTGGACCTGGGAGGTCCCTGCTCTGAGTGACTGTGGGATGCACAATGAGGTAACAATGTGCCTCTGGCACCACGGAGGCCAGTGCACAGTTATGAGAGGTGAGTGGTGGATGTCAATGTCACCTTCTAGTTATTCAAGAAGGAAAGGCTTTAACTTATTGTTTAGAAACCGAGATCTCCCAGAAGAGAGCCTGATATGATTGTGTGGATGGCAAGGGAAACCTTGCTCTGACTGGATGAGTTAAACAATCAGTTGAAGAGATCCTGGAAGAAAATAAAAGCCTCGTATCCCAGAAACTCACTTTGCCTCATGCTGTCCTCAATACTGCACGCCCTCTTCTGCACCATCATTTCACCATAGAAACCACTTTCCTTATCTTGACTCACACGCAAAGGAGGAAATAATTTTTGAAAGGATCCTTTATAAAACCTTTGTGCTGTACATACTAACCCATTAACTTTACGTCGGGCAGTGCACTCTGTGTGACCCTAATGCAGGGGCTCGTTCCTGACAGGGGGACAGGGAACATGCCGTTAGAGGAGGTACTTGGGACACAGACACTGAAGGGGTCGTCAGAGGAGTGTTAAACGTATTTTTGTAAGTGCTGTGAAGGACTACGTCAGACTCTGAGAACATAAACGAGGGGTCCTGAGTCTGGGAGACCAGATCAGGCTTCCCCGGAGTAGGTGGCATAAAAGCAGTGAACAGAAGCAGGAGCAGATGGGAGAACAGCAGAACATCATATGTATTCAGTGCGTGTGAGCATCATCTCATTCAACTGATGAATTCCCTGCTCGGAGAAGCCCTCATTTATCCAGGAATACATAAATTGTGAATTGACTGTTTTGACTTAGTGATATATAGATTAGGAAAAAGTGACCTGTCAATTTCTATGGCTAGACGATACAGGCAGATCTTTTGAAGGCATTTGTTATAAATAATTAATGTTGACTTTTCCAGTTTTATGTAATGAAAATATTATCTAGTTGGTCCTTTTTTAAACCTTTGTTGGTGTATGTTACAAAATATTAAATGTATACATTCAGACTTCCTTTTGGGGTATTTTTTGATCATACTAAGAAAGAAACTTTGTATACAAATTAATGGAAATACTACTCAACTCACAAAAAGCAATAGTAACTACATTCTATGATCCAAGTCTTTCTTAATCGCCATTAAGCACCCTTTCTCTCCTTACCTACTTACTCCACAAAGTAGGTACAAAATAAAACTTTATTTGGTGGTTGAATAAATATGGAACCTGCAGACATACCATCTAAAAATCCTACAGTCCTATATAGGTTGATGAATTCCTTGCTTTTATTTTGTTTGACTTTTCAATGGCAATTCAGCCAAATAGCAGTAGGTGAGATGGGGATGGCTGGGTGTAGGTAGAAGATATAATCTCATCTGTCCAATAAAAGGGCAACAGTGAGTCCAGATCCTGTCAGATACAGCTGGAAGGCTTCAGTTAGGATGCCTGGAGAAAGGGCCTCAATTTAAGAGCATCATGGCTGAAATTAGGAAAGCATCAACCTGCCCCTTTGGTGGGGACTCTTTTGGAGAGTCATGCTGTGTGGTGTGTGGACCATAAGGATCTGTCTAAGGTGCCTCCCCTTTGATCACAGAGGCTGTCAAAAGGCTTATTATCTGTCTAGAGTGTTTTTAGTTTTGTGGGAGAAGCAAATTGGCACTGGGCAAAGAGTTGGAGCCAGCACTGGACAGTGGCCTGTGAATTCGCCCTGGAATGGTGAATTTCTATGTGTGACCATGTCTTAGTTTCCTCCAGCTGCTGTAACAAATTACCACAAAGTGGGTGGCTTAAGATAATAGAAACTTACCGTCTCATAGTTCTGGAGGCTAGTAGTCTAAAGTCAGGTGTTGGCATGGCTATGCTATCTCTAAGCGCTCTCGGGGAGGTCCCTTCCTTGCCTCTTTCTAGTGGTGACCAGCAGTCCTTGGCTTTGCTTGACTTGCAGCTGCCCTGCTCCACTGTCTGCCTCCATTGGAACACGGCCTTCTTTCCTCTGTCCTCTGTGTCTGTCTCTGTGTGTCCTTTCCTCTTCTTACAAGAACACCAATCACAACTGGAGTTAGGGCCCACCCTAGTTCAGTATGACCTCATCTTAACTAATTTCCAAATACGGCCACATTCTGAGTTCCAGGTGGACATGACTTTTTGAGAGACACTATTCAACCTGGTAAAGACAGTAATAGAAAAATTCAACCAAGAATCGACCTGTTCCATTTGCCTGAACTATTTTCATGACCTCTGTTTATTGGTCTACAAACCTAACTTCTGTTTCACTTGTCTAAGGAGAGAGAGAACCAAGATGATCTTTTTGGCCCCCGTGCCTTGCCGTCCCTCAGATACAAAGGATCCAGGTCAACATGGTCCTGGAAGCTGAGATGAAAGTATTTTCTGCCTGTGTTGAGTCTGCAGTGCTGGATGCTGAAGGTCTGTATGCATGTGAATCTTAGTTTAGCCACGGCCAGTGACTTCCTCATTTTTTCTGATGACCTGAGGAGTGTCAGATGTTGGTCTGTCCAGCAGAGATATTCTGCTATGCTGCTTGTGGACTGGGTTCCCTTCTCTTCAGTTCTGGCTGCCAACATCAGAAGGTAGCTGGGAGAGACTGCTGAACGGGCGGTGGGTGTTTGCCAGGAATCTGCACATTGGTAAGAGACTTACCCTGTTTCTTCAGCCCTTAGGTTCTGGGTTGTGAGCCTAAGGGGAGGACATGAGGAGCTGTCAGTTCTGAACCCCGGCTGTAGCCAGACTTGCAGAAGGTGGTATTTTCCTGCACTGTGATCTGAAAGCTATGTTGGTTTCCAGTGCCCCATGTGAATTAGAGTTCTTGTCCCCCTGTAGTGGGCTTATCATGTCTAATTAAACAAGATATTTTGCAAATTTGTTATATCCTATAATATTTTTTAGATCAATTGAGGAACTGAATTCTCACTTTCATTTTATTTATATGCTTATCAAAATTTGCTTTATTGAGGTAGAAGTGCCTACAATAATGTATACATATCCAAATTCGACAATTGAGTACGTTGCGCCTTACATAGACACTTGTGAAACCATCACCACAAGCAAAATAGTGAAGAAATCCATCACCCCTAAATTCTCCCACGCCCCTTCATCTTCTCTGCCTCCAGCCCCTCCCCACGCCCTCTTATCCCTAAGCAACAACTGATTTGCTTCTGTCACTACAGATTAGTTTGCATTTTCTAGAGATTTATACAAGTGGGATCATTCAATAAGCAGTCTTTTGTGGACAGCTCTTTTCACTCAGCATAATTGTTTTGAGATTTGCCAGTGTTACTGTGTGTATCAATAGCTCATATTTTTTCATTTCGGGGTAGTACTCCATTGCGTGGATGTAACAGAATTGGTTTATCCAAATATCTGTTGATGGACATTTGGATTATTTCCAGGTTTTGGTTGATACAAATGAAAATACGATGAACATTCATGTAAAAAAAAAAAGTAACAGACAACTATACTGTAGAGAAGTGCAAAAATAAAATACGTACATCAAAGAACCCGCACTATTCCCATTTTTCCAGAGAAGCTGCTCTGGCACAGGTTACCTTTTTAGGTCTAGTTACTGCTAAAACCAGGTCACATTTTTAGGTCCTTGTGTTACATTACCTCTGTAGCACTCAACTTGGTGATGATTCATCCCTGCCGACCCCTCCACCCTCAGCTTCCGTTTGTTTCTTCCTCCTCTTCCCTAGCCAGTACTAACTCATTCCCTGTCTTTGTTGTAGTGCCTAGGCGAATGTTCCTTTTTTTTTTTTGTAGTTTTCTTTCTTAGTGTTTCAAACTTCATGTCACTGATTGTTGCGTTCTCTTTCCCTTTTCCCCAGTTTATCTTTGAAATTCATTGATAGCTGACTTTGAGATAAAATTTTAAGAATTCTTGCATCTTTCATGTCTATGTTCATTTATTTCTAAGGCATTTGAAACTTTAAAAACAAGGAAGTTGGCAACATGATCACTTGTCTTTGTTTTCTGAGAAAGCAAAAAAAAAAAAAAATCGTTCCGTGGGGTTCCATTTTTAGCTTGTTTTTTTTTATCAGGCAGTCTTCTCTCTCTGAACGATTTCATCTCCCTCATGGATTCAACTGATATGTGTCTCCTGATGGCTCCCAAGCCTGAACCTCCAGCCCCGCTTGCTGACCCTCAGGCTTCCTGATAGTCCTATTGTCTCCCGTTAAGATGTATGTTGTTGAAAATTCACAACCAAGTTTAATTTGTTTGTTCATGTAGTTATGTTTAATCCTCAGTCAGTGTACATGTGAATATATGTTTAGTCTGTACCATTGTAAATATTGGTGGGGAAATCATTTGTTTCTGCTTTATCCAACTGCTTGATGAAGAATCATGTTAACTTCTTTAAGCCAGTTCAGCCATGCTTTTTGAGCATAGCACAATTTGTTGTTTGATGGAACTGTTTTATAAGAGCATCTTTTCAGCTTGTCTGCCTCTTTTTTTTTGGCTAAAAAGAGGTTTGGACATAGCTATTGGGCAGTGTTTTTACCACATTTTCTTCTATCCTGTGAGTTTCCCCTTCCAAGACAATCCTGAAACCATCCTCAAGGAAAGCTACAAGCAATTTCTGCATTTTCTTGTTTGGTTTTGGTTTTGATTGTCCTGCGCGTAGCCAGGTCTGCTGTTTTTAGCTGGAAAAATTCTGGCAACTTTCCTTCAAAATGTGCATGATTGACTTTTGTATATTGTTATAAGAGTCGTAGTTTTGTGTAGTTATAACTCGGGCTTTTCCCACCCAACATACAAAAAGGTTTGAGGTCATCTGTATCTCCAGAAAGATAAAAGCTCTCTCCAAAATAAACATATGCATACATCCTGTGCTTTTGAGATCTGCTTTTGTGTGTAGCGCCAAATAACTGTGGTCTGGACCTGTCAGCATCTTCACTGTTGAGTTCACCGTGGAAAGCTTACAGGGTGACACAAGGTGCCACAGCTTTCAGTGATTCATGTTGTTTTGATGCATGAATTTTTATTGACTAGGACAAAATGTTTGCACTGTGTGTGCACAGACAGGTCCAAATCTCTACCAGGTAAAGTCTTGGAAGCTATTAAAGTCAGGCAGCTGAAGGCCATTGAAAGAGTGAATGCACCAACAGACTGTCATTCCTACCAAAAAAGCGCATTGCCATTTTAAAATGTAAAGAAGAAAAATGCATCTATCACCTTTAAAACTTTTAGTTTTGATTGGAATTATGATATAGGGACACTCACTAAAAGGAAGATAGAACTGCTTAGAGTCTTGCATTTATAAACGAAATATTTGACTTACCACATTTTTGAGCAATTCCGGTAGGAAGCTGCACTAATTTGTGGGAGCCAGTAGGTTTTTTTTTTTGCAGCCAAAAGAGGAAAACAAAGCTTCTATGGATTCATCAAGAAATCACACTTCCTGGCGTGAATCCTCGGGCGGAAGGGTGCCAGCTGTACGAGCTGGTGACGTTAGCGTAGTCAGTCCTCGCCAAGGACGCGGCTCCCTGTTTCTGCCGCAGCGCTGACGCCGGGGATTCCCGTCTAACTTTAAAATACCAAATGTGCAGTATGTTTGCTGCATATAAAAATATTTATGGCCTGCTGGGTTTCGTGAAAAAACTTGACATTGGCCAAGGTGGAAAATAGAAATCTACTGCATATTCATGTGATGAGTTCTGCGGTTTCGAATTTTTTTAAGAGTTTTTCTTCTCCAATATCTTTCTGTAAAACTGATACTCCGGGTTGAAGCATCCCCTTTATCCTGCAGCTCTCTTTGCATTCTCATGCGAAATGCCACCAGGGGTGATGAATGCCGTCAGGAAAAGCGCAAGCAAGCGGAGCAGTGAGGGGCGCAGTGAGGGAGGCTTGGGATCACCGTTTCCATTTCCTGTGTGTCAGTGTAGGACAAGTCTCGGTACTGGGGAGCAGGTAGATCCGAAGCTAGGCTAAGCTGTGAGGTTTTAAAGCAACTGTTTTGGGGCACCGATCTGTAAGAGGTTCTCACACAGCAACAGAAATAAGGGATGGAGAAAATAGGCTTACCTAGGTTTTCCAGGTGAAGTACAGGACATCCAGTGACATGCGAATTTCAGATAAAGGACAACAGATTTTTAAATGGAAGTTTGTCCTGATTGTTGCAATAGGACATACAGACACCAAATTCAAATATAAGAGGGTGTTCTGTATTTGTATTTGCAGAATATGGTAACTCCAGGCTTATCACACTCTTTACAGAAAGAATGCTGGTTAGGGATGGAGAACCACTTTAACAAGGTGCTCGGAGAGAGATTATGACTGACCACAGACAGTTTACCTCCCTTTCAAAGAGGGTGACATGAGTTGGCTGTAAGCTTGGCTTTTGTTGGCACTGTTGGTGTTGTGTGTATGCACAACCACTTCTGTTTGTTGAGCGGGATGTGCGAATCTAGGCCAGGGCTGAGCTACTTGTGCGAACAGAGGAGTAGCAGCTGATGGCTGTCGCTGGATGGTCCTCTTCTGCCTTTCTCCAAACTGTGCTCAGCCTCTCTGCTAAGTAAACAGTGACCCGGTAGTCAGAGAAAGTGTGAAGTGTCTCCCAGCTATCAGCCAGCCTGGGGCAGTCACACAGCTCTGGATGGCCCTGATTGAAAATATGGTGGGTAAAGGGGGGAAGGTATAGCTCAGTGGTAGAGCACATGCTTAGCATGCACAAGGTCCCGGGTTCAATCCCCAGTACCTCCATTAAAATAAATAAATAAATAAACCTAATTACCTCCCTCAAAAATAAAAAAAATTTTTTTTAAGTTAAAAAAAAAGAAATAAAGAAAATATAGTGGGTAAGAGTGCAGTCCAAGGACCAGTTTCCAGTTCCGGGCTACTCCCTCCGACTGAGATTGGGGGAAGGTTACTGAACACTTCCAAGCTCAGTTTCCCCACCTGCAGGGTCATACTACCTACTTTAAGACTGTTGGGAGGATTACATGAGTTAGTATATATAAAGCAAGCACATGGATTGGGCCCTAATAAGAACACAATAAATTCCAGCTGTTATTTTTGCTGTTATTTCCCAAAACATAGTGCATGCAAGGTTGTATTATGGTTGTTTACCTAGAGGTCTTTCTTGTTTGAATGTACACAGTTTGAGGAGATGGAATACATTCTCTTCATGTTGTGTCCACAGCATAATGACATGGTGACATGCAGTAAGCACTGGGTGAATGTTAAGTTGAAGAGTATTAACATCTATTGTCCCCATGGATTTAGGGAGTCCCCCACACCCTGTTGGTTCCTTAGCAGTCACACCTACAGAACCAGTTCTCTAGGCCAGAACTTCCCAAGAGAAGTGCAGTCTTGTCACATCTCAAAGACTGACCCCCACAGCCTTTGGGGTGGCCCAAGCTTCAGCAGGTGGCTTGAGGGAATGTGTCAGTTTACCCCGGTAATTTTCTATGAGGGCCATGAATTTTAAAAAAGGTTGAAAGGCACTGTTCTAGGCTGTAAAACATTCAGTTGTTACAAAATAATACATGTAGTTTGGTACAATTAAAAAAAAATAAAACAGGTTTTAGATTTTAGCTAGCTAGCTTGCCAAAGATTGGAAAGATACACAGTGGATTGAGGTCGTTTGACATTCTAATCATGGGTGATTTTTTCCCCCAATATTTTTCCCAAATGCATTTTGGTAATTAAGAGAGGATAAACTCTCATAAATGTTATTTAAAAACATTTTTAATGTTATTTTTAAAATGTTAATTTACACACACCTCCAAGTAAGTAAGCAGGAACACCTGACAATGAGGTAAGGTAGATACGGTTGTTATATTGTAAGCCACCGAGTAGCCTTCAGTGAGGGTTAAGTAATTTTATACAGTTAATGCATGAAGAAAAATGTCTGTTTCTCAAGGAAAAATAAACAGCTGTCCATCCAGTAGAAAGTAATGATTGTTGAAACTTAGACCTTAATGCGGAGAGATTTGAATTCAGAGAATAAAAATAAACATTTAAAATAGAGTAAAAGTTTAAAATTCATTACAAAATGAACTTAATGAATTAATAACTCATTAAATACTTAATAAGTTTGTTGAATGAATAAGTGAATAACCAAGCACCTACTATGTGTCAGGCACTGTGCTAGTCATATGTGGTCCCTGTGCTAAAGTTGCCTGGGGGAAGAGTCAAGTTTATTTTCTTATCAGACATTTTGTGTTCTTTATTCACTTGTACTGGTGGTGTTCTAAACCCAGGATTACTAGTAGGGAATGGCAAGGACCTGCTTTCTGAATCTGCTCAGCACCCAAGTCTTCCAGGAAATGTCAGTAGCCACGTCTTGATCTCTTTCTTGGGTTAAAGTCATCAAGTTGACTTCCATCGGAATGGCTGGACTGTTCTCCGTTTCATTTAGTAATCTTGGCCCACCCAGAAATGCGGTGCTACTTTTTGCACATTTACATTGGTCTTTAAAGATCATTCCTGTTGCCTTGGTATTTTCTTTCTCATATAAGTTCATGGGTACCTGAAAAATCCAGATTTTTCACTGTACAAGATGACATATTAATGTTAGAGGGAATCAATATTGTAAGCAAGAAATCGTGCCACATGAGTAACAAACCATAATCATAAACACATATAGAGAGTTTACTATTTTAATTAAATAAAACTACAATAAAAATGATCTGGCACCTTTCATGATTTACATATTTGTTCTTGGACAGCATTGTAATTAGGGACAAATGGTTCATATGATGTTCATACAAACGACTATAATTAGGATTACTTTCAAGAAGTCAAGCTACATTTTTAGTTTTCTTTATTCAGTGTACCCTTTCATCATCTTCACACACCCACTGACACTTGCAGATGAGAAAAGACAAAGTCCAGAATCTTACTCATCAACAGCTGGAGGGCCCTGCCTTGTTCTCCATCTCTCCCTGCCCCAGCCTTGAGTGTCCCTGCGTCCTCTCCCTGTGTCTCTCCTGCCTTCCCAACCTCCACTCTCCAACACCAGCACCTTTTCAATTGGAGCTGCATCCTGCTCTGTCCCTGCTGCCCTGCAGCTGGGAACAAGGCTACAGGGGCTCTAGAACCAGAGGAATGGGAATTACCCAGTGACATGGGGAAGCAGACAGACTGACCACATAATCACCGTTCAGGGAGTGTACGAACTGGCTTTGCATCTCTGATATCTAGGAAGCACCTGCAGAGAGGTGGGGTGAGGAAGGTTATCTAAGTAAGGGGCATGTATTGCATACTGTCCAAACCAGGAGTTTTGAGAGTGAATGGGGGCTTTATTAATAATTTCACTGGGACTATAGGTATAAGCCATGTCTGTCCCAGGAAAGACCAGACTTAGTGTCACATTACCTCTAAATGGGCACTGGGGAGAGAGGAGAAGAGAGTTATGGTTATTGTCACACCTGAATGAACATGACATATGGAGCCCGAAAGCTCTGTCCTAATTACCTTTTGTCCCTTTCTCCTCTGGTTCAGTCCCTGCTGGAAGACTCATTTCCAAAATGATGGCTCTGATTTTTTTCAGTCTCTTTATAATCTCTGCTGGTCCCCCATGCTTAGCAGAATCAAGTCTATACCCTCACTGGCTGGCATTCTAGCCTTGCCCTTGTGGGGTTCCAGTCTTACTTCTCAGTTTCCCTTTTTAAGAAATCTTTGGAACTTCAAATCATTGGATCTGTTGGATGCTCTTGGCCTATAATTTCTTACCTCCATGCCCTTGCTCATGCTTTATCATCTTGTTGCCTGGAAACCTTCTACCCTCTGTTTGTGCTTATACAATTTCTGCCCACTCTCCATGACCCAGCTCAAATATGAGCTAAAATGCTGTGGAAAGCTGACAATTGGAAGAAAAAAGTCTTCTGTGAAGACTTCTCTACTGACTCTTGTCTCTGAACCCCCAGGAGCCTTCATATCGACCTCTGTGTACCTTTAGATACATCCCTATGACTGCATTCAGCCTTGCATTGTCATCATCCAGGTAGAGGTCTTAGAACCCCTTAGAGGTCAGAAGTTGTTTTAGGGCAGAATCAAAGTCTTATTCTTCCTGTAACTCTCAGAAAACTTTTCATTGTACTTGGCACTTGTTTGACATGCAACAGACTTGTTTTGACTTGTTGAATGAAAAGGGTTAGAGACAAATTCAGAATTCGGATGCCCTTTATCTCTGCTTGGTGAAGAAAAGCTGTAGGACAAAAGTACTTCCTGTTGCACTTGCTCAGAGACTTGGGGCTGGGATTGGGGTGAGCATCTGATTCTTGCTGTTCCTGAGGATTGGCTCCCTATTCCTCAAAGGAGGACTAGAAGAGCTGGACAAGCTTCTGTCTCTTGGGAAGTCTGTTATCTCTCAAACTAGAGCTGTGTCTTTGGCATAGATGGGGAGTCCCAATATCCTGTTACTAAATGGACCATATACAACTGTAACAAGGCCCCTTTCTGATATTGGCATTGGCCAGCCTCTGGCCCTTTGGGAACTCTGTCTCTAGGCATCTTGTTGCCTGAGTAGTCATAACTGCTGGCTGCAATAACTCAAACCTTGCCTGAAATTATATGCAATGCTGGCTTTCTTTTTATTAAATCAGCATTCTAGATACCAGCTCACCTGGGCCTGGACTATTAATTCTGATCACTTTGAAAACAACAACAAAAAAATGACTAACAACAAAAAGAAAGACTGTCAAATTGAATCTTCATGCCTAACTAATCCTAATCCTTGCCATATGTCCTTGGCACAAGTCATGTTGCTGCCTGGGGCGTTTCATTTTCTGCAGTGAGGCATGCTGGAAATTTGTGTTGGTGAGGACTGCTCCTGCCATTTTATGCTATGAAGGGCTACCAAAAGCGGTTTCCAAAAAGAATGAAATTCAAGGCATCTGTTTTCCCTGGCATTTGTGGTGTTGAAACTATGGAAATGAGGTGTCTTAGACTTGGTGGGTATGATTAAAAGTTTGAGTCTAGCAAAAATTTATCAAAAAATTATATTCAATATTTTCTCTGCTATCCAACTCTAGATTTATTTAACACTTGACTCACTATTAAAGCCTGAGCACTGTGAAAGGAGAATTTGACTTATGTGTCAGAAATGCATCCTACCATGCCCTACGTAATCTTTGGTTTACTAATAACTTCAGCTAAGAGGACCCTTTACTACATAATCGTTAGTTTATGGGTCATAGCAGCTATACTGTACAGAAAATGTCACTCCTAGCAAACTCCTGAGAGTACTTTGACTTAGCAGTAGATCTGGAAAGCCCAGCCTCATTTTAGGTAAGATATTTTGATTCTGAACTACAAAGTAATTATAGGGCAGCACTTGGACATAGTACCTGAATTTATTTTTACCTATTATTGTCTTAATGTATATAACTCTTCTTAGAACATAGACTCTTCTAAAGATGGACAAAACCTCAGAGAAAATTTAAGCCCATAGCTCCCTTTCTGGATATGAGGAAACCAAGGCCCAGAGAGGTTAAGCAACTTGCTCAAGGTAGTACAGCTTGTTAGTGGTAGTGCTTACAGAGGTGACCTAGTGTCATTTCCACCACATTCTATTGGTCGTAGGGTCAGTCTAGATTCATGAGGAGGGGAAATTAAGTCTAACTTTTTGATGGAGATAATGACGAAGCGTTTGTGGCCATCTTTCAATACACCATGCTCATAAAGTGGAAATTTTGTTTCATAACATTTTAGACTCTGTGGAGGTATGTACTGCTATTTTAATTGGAAAATTTTTAGCCATTCTTTCTTTGAATATTTATTTTTCTTTCCTATTTTCTCTATCTTTCTTTTGAGACTTCAATTACAAGTATATTAAAGTCTTGTTACTATCCCACAGGCCACTGAGTTTCTGTTCATTATTTTTTTATGCTTTTTTCTTTCCATGCTTCTTTTTTGAATAATTTCTACTGTCTCTCTTAAAGTTCACTGATTTGTTTTTCTGCAGTGCCCAATCTACTCTTAAGTTCATCCAATGAATTTTTTTCTTTTCATATTTTGTATTTTTCATTTTTAAAATTTTCATTTGCTTCTCTTTTGACCTTATCTGTTTATCTCCTGATATTCCTAGCTCTTCTCTCCTTATGTTAATCTTCTCTTCTAAGTCTTTAAACATATTTTTAATAGCTGTTTTAAAGTCCTTGTTTGGTATTTTCAATATCTCTACCATCTCTGGGTCTGTTTCCATGGACGTTTCCCGATTATGAGGTGCATTTTCCTGTTTCCTCACATATGTGGTAATTTCTGATTGTATGCTAGACATTATGATCCTCTGATATTGAGAGTCTGGAGTTACTTTATTTAAAGCATGTTAGCTTCTATTTTCATAGGCAGTAAACTTACTGACCAATCTGATTGTTTCTATTGAGTCTTATTTTTAAGGCTTTCTAGGGTAGTTCTAAGTTTGGGGCTAGAATGGTCTTTTTTTGAGTCTCAGTTGAATGTCCAGGATGATCAGTGAGGTCTGTCTTCTCTGGCTGCTCAGGGCTGCTATATCTCTCACCACTGTGTGACCTCCAGAATCTCCATTCAGCTTCTACTCCTCTGGAGCTGTTGCCTGCCAGTCTTCTCCGTGAGTATTAGCCTGCACACTTGCAGCTAATGAGTCAAAAAGACTCCTATGCTAAATTTTGGAACCCTTTCAATAAACAGTTTCCTTCTCTCTGGTTCACTTCACTGCAGATTTCAGCCACTTCAGCATCCCTGAATTCTCATTGCTGCCCCAACAGCCCCATGAGACCGCCATGCACTACGTGGGCTCTCCCTCCCTGTCTGAGTTCCAGAAAGTGTCTCCAGGCAAAGTATCAAGGCTAATGTGTGGATCACCTCTTGTGTTTCCGTTCTTTCTGGAATAATAGTTCGTGTTATCCAGTGTCTGAGAGCAGTTGCTTCGTGTATTTTGTTCAACTTTTACATTGTTTACTGAGACACCAGTTACTCCATCATAACAGGAGTAGTTCTCTTCATTTGGTATTGAAGCAATAGATTTTTTTAATAAATAAAAAATTCCTTACATTAAAAAAATATAAATTGCCATTCTACATATTGCTTAAGTGATTAATCTGTAGCA
Source organism: Camelus bactrianus (assembly GCF_048773025.1). Taxonomy (NCBI): domain Eukaryota; kingdom Metazoa; phylum Chordata; class Mammalia; order Artiodactyla; family Camelidae; genus Camelus; species Camelus bactrianus. Next base: position 53,842,633 of record NC_133543.1, read on the forward strand.
TCAGATATAGAGATGATTTTGTTAGTGAACCAAAGACATCTGTAAGGCCTTCTTTGACTGTTGGCTAATATTTGTGGTTCAGTAAGAGGTTGATGAGTTGACTAAATAAATTCTAGTTGCAAACCTTTGGTTTAGGTCAAAATGATGCCTTTCTTGACTGGCTAAGTTCTTTTTTCTGTCCTTTCTTTGGTTCTCTGCTAGAAGCCCTGGGACTCTTGTTATTTTGTCCTCCTACCTGAGTTCTACTTCCTTATGAGCACTGAACACTCAAACTTCCATAATCATCACAGATCTAGAGACCTGTCTTCACCCAGTGTGTCTACATACCAAATTTTCTATTCCTATCTATTTATCAATTAAGGTAAAATTCAGGCCTACCTCCTCCCAATTTAAATATACGTATATCCACTACAAGTATTACAGGGCAGGAGAGATTAGTCACCACAAGAACAGCTTGATTGTCTCAACACAGGAATAATGAACTCCGTTGTAGTTGTCAGTGCTTTATCTATATTCTAGTTTAGGATCATTTTCAGTCTGGGCCTGGTTTAATGGATTTATTTGAGTGCATATCTTCAAAAAATGGTACTTTCCCCTCTTTGTTTCTGGGGTATAGCTTTAGAACTACATTATTTCCATTTCCCACATGGTTTTTACCTTCAGAAAAGTCGGAGTAATATCCCATTTTTGAATATTTAGGTTAATCAAATTAGTCATGAAAATTAGCATGGGCTCACCTGAGGGGAAATATAAATGGATCCTATGAGAAATCTTGTTGTATAGATAAGCTGTTCTCTTTTTTTTAATGAAATGATTCTTTGTGCTTCTTTCGCTGAGAACACTGAAAGTCTGATTCATTATTACTCCAATTGGCAAGTGTGGTTGAGAAGAGTGGAATTTTTGCAGGTAGTTTCTTAACCAGATGGTAATATAATTTTCTTTGAAATGTTACTCACTTTTAATAATAATAACACATTCACATGTACAAATACAGAAGGCACAAAAGTACATTTATTCTTTCAACAATGTTCATTGGGCACCTACTGTTCAAGGTATTGCAGATACAGCAGCAATCCAAACAAAAAAATCCCTGCTTTCATGGAGCTTACATTCTAGTGGTGGCAATCATCAAAATAAATAGTAAAGTATCTGTTATTGTAAATATTATGTTAGAAAGTGTTGAAGAATTCTGGGTAAAAGTGGGTTAGGTGCTGCTGAGAGGACTAGGATTTTAAGTCAGGTGGTCAGGAGAGGCTTGGCTGAGAAGAGAATTTGGGCTCAGACTTGCAGTGGGTGGAGGGGGCAATTACAGATGTCTCAGTAAAGAGCATCTGTGGCAGAAGGAGGAGCTATAATGAGGCTCTCAGGTGGGGCAGCAGAGACACCTGTGTGTCTGGAGACACGAGAGTAAGAGGAGACCAGGAGGAGGTTCTAAAGGAAGTAGGTGACTGGGGTGGGGCGCGGGGACTGATGACCCACCATCATCATCATCGTAGCATACCCACTTCCCTTTGAAAGTCGGCGATTTTCAACCAGCTGATCCAGGGAGAGGAAGACATTTTCAAAACTCCCTGCTCAAAATGTGTTTCCCTCTGCCCCTGCTCATGGGTGTGTATCCAGTGCCTCAGGTGGGTTGGAATGGATAAAAGATTGAGAATAAAGCAGTGTCCTCCCTTCATCTCCCCCATACTCAGCCATCCTTTTTCCTCCCTTTGTTTCTCCTTCAAGGGATCTCCTTCTTGTTGCCCCAGAATTGGGAGTGCTAAGAAAAGATGATCAAAAAGATCTGACTCAAGAGAGTCCCATTTCCTGTTCTCTAATTCTCACAACCCAAGGGTCTTAAGGGCTCTTCAAATATTTAGTTGTAGCGGTGGCAATTTTTTTGAACAGAGTCATCTCACATCTGAATGTAGCACTAAGTACTGTGGAATGATTTTTGAGAGCGTCTGCATACCATGGTGCAAATTACATGAAAAAAAAAAAAGCCATCATTTCAAACTTATCTGCAAAGCATTTTTAAAGAAGCATCAGTTATCTGAGTCATCCCAGAAGTCTTTCTAAAAGTTTAAAGAGCCAAAAGAAATTTTTTTTTAACTTAATGCTAATAGGGCAAGCATGTTACCTAGGGGAAATGATGGGAGCGTTCTACTTCATGCGCTGCTTGGGGTCCAGTCAGCATCCAGTTTGGCTGGGGTCTGAGGACCTCTGGCTGCCGTGTGCCATGGAGAGGTTTGTGCCCAGTCTGATGATACTGCACTGAGTTTAGATGTTCATGTACAGTCAGAGAAGATTTTTTGAAAAGAGTCTGTTAAAATTGGGCAAAGCTGGACTTTGATTTTGTATTTGTAATAAGACAAATTGTAGCACACTGAGCCTGGTCAAAAGGTTTCCCTCTCTCTCTTACACCAACAAATGCAGGGTCAGCATTATTTAGATAATAGCAAGGCTGCTCCTGCCAGCGGCCTGAAGGCAGGCTTTTTCAACCATCCTGGGCCCCAGAGCTGGCATCTCTCTCTCTTGCTTAGACATACAACAGACTGGTTGTCTGCCAAAGGGAGGTGGAGATATTCTGACCCCTCCTGTTGCTCTCCTCAGGGCCAAAATGGTGGTGACCTCCTGTCGGAACCCACTTATCCCATTTGGGACCCTGGGGGGCTGTTTTCTCTTCACTCTTTTATAGAGACAAAAGCAGGCAGGCATGCTTTCTAAATAGGGAGGCATTAGGCCAGGGATTTGCAGACTTAACATCTCCTGCTCCCTGGTGGCAGCTGTGCGGGCCGGCCGTATTCTGAAAGGGTCACAGAGGTTGCGGTGTGCTTGTGACAGCCAGGCTCAGCTGTGAGGATAAAGAGCTCCAGTTGCACCTGGTGTCTCCGGATCCATTCAGGGGATATTTTTCTGAAAGTCACCCTGAACACGGGCAGAATCAAGGGCCAAAAGAGAACTTTGGCAATTGGTTGAGTGGACGGATGTGCTCAAGCATGCGTGTGCGTGTGCGGGTGCGTGTTTAAAGAAAAAAATATTCACCAGTACTTGTTCAAGATAGTGAGCAGACTTGATTCAGAACCGTTGAGACAGGTGTAGGGACCACTGCCATAGGTTTTACAGTGGGAAAAAGATGAACAGCATGGACAGGTGGGAATTTACAGCCAAGAAGCAGGGGATGTGTGTGTGTAGGGGGGTGGTGTCAGTGGATGGAAGATTACTAAGAGGAAACTTCAGGGGTCGGGGGGATTCTGCTAAACTGACTTGACAGTGTTCTTGCTGAAGACAAGGGTGATCAGCTACCATCTGGGTGATGGTGGAGGATGAGGAACCCAATCAGATATTCAGGGTTGTCAGATATCAAGGTTGGGGTTTCTGGTTAAACTGACTTTTTAGTAGGATTCTTGCCAAAACTGTATTTTACAAGGAAGTGCACAGATTGGTCTAGGAAAACGTACAGGAGTCTGCCTAAAGTTTGGTGAACAGAGAATCTTTATCAGTGTGTATGTATGTGTTTGTGTGTGTGTTTGTACATGTGTGTATGTATCTGTATATATCTCTGTACTTATGGGTGTGTACGTATGTATCTGTGTGTTCGTGTGTGTGTGTGTGTGTGTGTGTGTGTTTTTGGGGGTTGATGGTTAAGAAACTCTGGGAGGGGAGTCAGTAGAGCAGGTCTCCAGGGAGAGGAGCCCTGGTGATACATCCCATTTTTAGGAGTAAATGATGAAACAATGGTGGAGCTGTAGACGTAAAAAGAGAAAGAAGAAAGAACCAATTGTAGGAAGAGTTTACAAGAGTGCCTTCATGAACTCTTTGTAGAACTTTCATCCATAAGTGATGTCTGTTCTTCTGAATTCATATTTTCTTCTTCCATATTTTAATTGTGTTTCTTACCACATTTCCCCTTGATAATTGCTGTACATTCACAGTTCTCCCTTACTCAGTTTTAACTTCCTTGGTGCAAGAACTGTGGTCCCTGTGTCACCGGAGTGCTTTATTCTCTCGTACAGATACTCAGTAAACGTTTGCAGATCAAAAAAAAATGCATTTTCAACACCTTCTTTCTGAATTTTGTTGATGTTGTTGGGAAACCTTGTAATTAGCAAAGAGTCAACACTTCAGTATTCTACATGGTTAATAATCATATAATTAAAATGATAACATGATAAGTGGTAAACATCTTGAGTTTCAAAGACTTTTGATATATCCATGTCATCACTGGCATTATAAGTACACATGATTTTAGCATACTAATACTCACCTAGCCTCTGTGTAAAATGTTTTTGCTGCTGAGATAGAGTTCAGAATACCTGCTTCATCTAACTGGGCTGTGATGATTAACATTTCAAAGCCCTTTGAAAAGTTAATAGTATTACAAAAAGGCTGAGATTATCAAGTACATAGTGTTTGAGATCTTACTGTTGTTATAATAGAGAGAGAAGAATATACATGCACACCCATCTATAAACCTTCAACAATTCAAGAGAATTCTATTACATATATTTTAAGCACTTTCTTCATTGCTTTCATTGGATACTTCTTTTAAAAGTCTTTCTGGCTAATGATGATGATGAAGATAATGGTACTCTTAATAAGAAGAACTTCTGTAGCCTTTTATAATTTATAATGCTCCCATATATTATTTCGGATCTAATAGCTCATTAGGAGTGGGACTAGCTCTTCATATCCCTGAGTCACTGTCTGTTAAAATACGAGTCAAAACAAACTGCAAAGTCATTTTAATGCAAATGTATTTGTTTAGCATTACACCCAATGTACTGAAATACATTTACTCATCTTCAAAAGACATCTGTAAATTAAAAAAGAGTACAAGTGAAGTAGTTGAGGAAATTAAGCATTACATACATTCCTGCAAGATGCCAGCGCTATTACAGCCTGTTACTGCTGTCCATTTCTTGGCTAAGCCTCCTGTTCATGACTTTGGGAAGGCAGCTGGGCAGAGTGGTTTTGCCTCCCCTCCCTTCCTGCACCTGCTCAGGTCCGACTGCTGGGTGTTGGAATCCACTGTCCCCAGAGGTCCCCCAGAGCTTCTGCAGAAAGTAGCACCCAGGGACTTACTCAGCAGATTAATGGGGGGGCTGGTCATCCTCGTGGCAGAGAGTTTGCAAATATTATCATACAGACAGACACAGGAGTCATCTAAAGGGAGATGTTTTGCTGATTTTATGGCTAATGTACATTTCACCCCACAAATGCCTGTGTGTTATTATTTTGTGCTCTGACTAGTACAGAAACTGGTTAATTAGTCCCTAGATAATCCCAAATTGGCTGAATTAAGATTTAAGAGCATAATTTCTACACTGTATAATGCATGTGAGCAGCACCTGGAATCCAGAGCATTTGCCCTCCTTCGTACACCTGACTTTGGTAGTTTCCATTCTTGCTTCTTTGGGTGATAAAACAAGGTACAGCCTAGAATGTTGTGGGTGCCCCCATTACGGTCCTTACCATACAGTGTTCTGATTTTGGCTACATGGCTCCCTTCCCCACTGGACTCTGAGCTCCTGCGGGGTAGGGTTGGTGCTTGCTCGCCTCTGTCCTTCCAGGAAAGGCATCTAATGTAGGTAGGAAAGCAATACAGTTTACTGAATGGATAAATAAAATGAATGTGCCCTCATGAAAGGATGCATTTGGTGGAGATTTATTTAAAATTCCATGCATTTTGATAATTCATATTGCAAAGTTAAGTCTTATGTATTTGAATGCCATTAATTTGAAAGGTTGATGTGACAAAAGGTTATAAATCAGTGTTAAAACCTACTCCTTTCAAGATCATAAACACATTCTAATAACATAATCTTTTTGGGTACTGCTAATAGGCATTATTTACCATGACAATTTATATAGTACTTAAAAGAACTTTATTTTATCAAAATATTTTTAGTTTGTGTCTTTTGCTAACTCAGATGGGTTAACCTCTCTGCCTAACCTTGCTGTCTGATTTAGAAAGTTTTCAATGACAGTGAAACTCATCCTAGAAGAGTTGAAGAACTATGAGAAGGAAAGAAAAGAAAGTTGGAAAACAGCAATTCAGTGGTTTTTATAAAACAAGACCCAAATAGTATTCATCAATGAATGAATAGAAAAATGATAAAACTTACGTGCATGACATGTGAAATAATAAAATAGGGAGATAATAAGCCAAAATGAAAAATGTTGTCAATTGGACTTCAGAGAAGAATGAGAACATTGTAAGGAAAAGCTCCATGAAGGAAGTGAACCCTAAGCTTGTCATAAGGAAATAAGCCAGCGTGCGAAGACACTTCACATCTGTGTTAGCTTTCTATTGCTGTGTAACAAATCACAGCAACCCAGTGGCCCAGAACATCATGCCTTTATTGCCTTGCTGTTTCTATGCGGCAGGAGCGTGGGCATGCTTGTCTGCGTCCTCTGCTGCGTCTTGAGGCTGAAATCAAGGTGCTGACCAGGCTGTGTCCCTATCTGGACTTGGGGACCTCTTCTGAGCTCACTTGGTTGTTGGTAGAATTCAGTTCCTTATAGTTGTAGGACTGGGGTCCCTGTTTTCTCACTGGCTGTCAGCCAGGGGCTTCATACATTTCTTGCCACACGGCAGCTCCCTTCTTCGAGGCCAGCAAAAGAGCCTCCCTTTTTTTTCCCTCTCTTTTAGAGGACTTGCTTGATTAGGTCAGGCCCACGTGGAAAAAATTTACCTTTAGATTAACTTAAAGCCAACTGATTAGGGTCCTTAATTATACCCACAAAATCTTTTCCCCTTTGCTTTGTGTCATGACATAGCATGGGAGTGATATCTCTACATTTATGCCGTATTCTGGTGACTGAAAATAAGTTAGAGCTGCTGCCCCCACTCGAGGGGTTATACAGGGGTGGTTCTTTGGGGATTAGCCTAGCATCCTGCCTACTACAGGGCCTTCTTTTGTAAATGATCATTCTATTCTTATTTGAACAGGCCTTAAACGTGAATTTTTTTTTTAAGTGATTTAAACAGTGGGGCCTGGCCGTGGGTGTCAGAGGCTAGGCTAAGGAAAATAACTTCTCTGAACTTGGAATGTTTACTTAGGGGACCAGCTGGACTCAGGTATTGAGGGAGTGGAAGGAGCCTAGAGTGTGTTAGAATTGGAGAAACCTGCGTCATCGTTTTGAAACACTGCAGGAGCTTCCTGCCTGGTCTCTTGGCTGCTGGTCTGTGCCCTCTCCCACCTGCCTTTGCTTACAGTCAAGGCGACCTTTCCAAAACACACATCCAGCCATGCCACCACTCTGCTTAAAATGCTTCTGCCTACTATGAGACGGAGCCCAAGCTCTCCAGCCTCCTGGGCAAGGGCTGCCGTGCCGTGCCATTCCGCTTCCCATCCCGATATGTGTGCCCTGCATTCACCCTCAAGGGAGGGGTTAGGAGGAGGGCTGCAGTGGAGAGACGCTGAGTCGGTACAATTACCTGGATGTGGTGAGAGAGAATGAGCCTGCCCCACGCAGGTGTGCAGGTGCGGTCGCAGATGTGGGAGAGAAGGCGAGTTCAGTTTGAGGTCTCTCTCTGTAGCACGTTGCACCCGAGGACTTCTTGCATGCTTGGCCCTCTACTGAGTACCATGGGATCTATGAAGGACAAGAAGGCATGGTTTGTACACATTTCTGGAAGGACACAAAGTGAATACAACCAAATGTATTAACATGGTTTCATTTACCCACATTGAAATGAAATTAGTGCAAAACAAGCCAAATACAGTTGCACAGATAGTGGCTCTTATATCTTGAAAGCGCACTGGATTCTTGATCCCTGCCATTCAAGTGAAAAATGGGAGTTTTGGCGTTTCTTTTCTCTGGGTTAGTATCGTATGTTTGACTTGCTTGTCAGTGAGGCATGTACGAGGCATGACCTCTGTCTACAGAGATGAGAATATAGGTGACATTAGGACATGATGTGTTCACCAGAGAAGGGGGCAACCGAAGGATCATCACCTGGGGTAGATCTCAGAGGTGGGCTGGCAAAGATGTCCGGTAATAGGTGCGTGGAATTTCCTCCACTCCATGAAGGGCCGATGAAACATTACTTTTTGTAGTTTCTGAGGCTTAAATGTTTCAACAACGGGAGACATTATTAGGGCCTAATTTGGGGGTACCCAAAGGAAACATCAGGAAGAGAGGTTTCACACTCGTCCTGGTTATCTCAGATTAACTCTGTCTTTCCAAGTGTCTTTTGTCACTTGGCCTCACACAGTCTGGCTGGGAATCTTGAAGTTCTTTTGGACTGTATGGAAGTATGGAAGTTTTTCTTCTTCTGCTTTCCGTTTCTTCTGTAGTCCAGTTTCTTCTGGGGAGTGCTGGGCCAAAAAGGTTGCTAAGCTGCCCTGGTCAGCCTTCCTAATATGGGTCATGGTCTGGGAGAACAAGCAAGACGGGTGCTCATTTCCTTCTTGACGGAAGATGGGTTCTAATCTCTATCTCCTTTCCCGTGTAACTAGGTGGAACCCACATATCAATGTCCAGCCAACATCCAGCTCATCTGGTCCTTGTGACCTACCCCCGGCCCTGGGGTTGGCGGGGCTGCTGGCCGGGGCTGGGTGTGAGCCTGCTGCTGCCTGCACCGCTTCCCAGGAGCCATGCCCCGCCGGCCCCGCCTCATCCAGGGAGGCTCGGCCAGCCACTGCCACCCTCACTGCTTGTGAAATCTCCCCCCCGCACTCAGAGACTCGCTGAAAGTGGTGTGCCTCCTGCCGAAATTCTAGCATCTGTTTCAAAGCCCCTTAACCTCGAGAACATGGCTTCTGGTGGGGAGTTGGTAAGGCCCTTCCAAAGGGATGAGGGGTGGAGAGAGGTGCTGCTGCCCATGTGCTGTCCCTCCCTGGGAAAGCCTGCAGGGCTCCCAGCTCTTCCAGATGCTTGGTCATCTCATAAACGAGGCACTAAGGCATCGGGGCATCTCATAAACGGGGCACTGAGGCATCGGGGCATCTCATAAACGGGGCACTGAGGCATCGGGGCATCTCATAAACGGGGCACTGAGGCATC